>NC_051415.1:20514170-20515147 GCF_015228065.2 Penaeus monodon
AGCAAGCAACGAAAAATAACAAGCAATGGCAAGCAATGGCAAGCAATAACAAACAATAATAGGGTTAGAGTAAGCAACAGCAAGCAATAATGAATCGTCAATGTAACAGCCACCAACACCAGGCATCAGAAAGAAAAAGGAGGGAAGAGCAAGCAACAGTAAACAACAGCAGCAGCAAGCAAAACAGGGAACAAACAACAACAAAAAAACAGCAAGCAAAAGCAAGAAACAATCAACAGCAAGCAACAGCGAGCAACAGCAACAACAGCAACACACAAGCACCGACGCCGGCTATTCAAATATTCCCCCAACGAAATCTTCGACCGAAATTTTATCTTCGAGAAGGCAAAGGAAAACAAAAAGTGTTTGAACATATAGGCTTATCTATTTTTCTTTTGCATCTATCAACTAATGGCATTTATTCATGTGTGGATATATTCATGTGTGCAATGTTGCGTATAGATGCTTTATTTCCAAGTTCATCTTTGACTTATCGCGTGTTCTTCTTTTTCCAAAATTTATCCATCTATGATTTATGATTTTATTCATCTATTTTTGTTGAACCACGATTTTATTTATCTATTTTTGTAGAACCATGATTGAACCATGATTCATCTTCTCCTTCTATTTATCTGTTTTTGTTGAAGGGATTAAATCAAACCATGCTTTGCATATGAGAAAGATAAGCTGCTGAAGAATTAATCAAAAGTCAAAATCCCATAGATCCGCAGTTTACACGAGTCTCCCTCCCAAGGAATAACTTCGGTGATTGAAATTGTTTCTTTGTTCAAAATATTAGTCAGTGGATATCACTTGTTCGTGATCTTTGATAGCATTAATGGCGATAATGAATTCGTGCCAAACAAGCTCAGCAATTCTAATAAGGAGAGAACTTAAGCTTCAGTCCTTCAGGGCGGGACTGACTGATAACCTTCTGAAGTCAATAGAAGCCATGCCGTTTGCTTTGCTAATACTCC
>NC_051415.1:20515755-20515917 GCF_015228065.2 Penaeus monodon
TTCAGATCAATACCCAATCTGTAAAACGAGCAAGACCTTCTCACGCTGAGAAATATAATTAAATTTCACCGGTCAGCGACAAGACCTGCGAGGATGGAGCGCTGGTGCCGAAGACGCAATAAATCAGATCGACTTGGGAGTGGAATGCTGCTTGTTATGAAA
>NC_051415.1:20516190-20516569 GCF_015228065.2 Penaeus monodon
ATGGCAAGCAATAGGAGAAGACAAAGCAAGGCGAAGACCTCGCTGAGATGCTCCCGTAATCTCCTTCCTCAGAAATAAGACGAAGCCAAAGAAACGACGGATCCCATCGCAGTAAGAGCCAGAAGCATAGAACAAAAATGATAAGAAACATATGAAAACGACAAAAAAAAGGAAAACCTATATATACGGGAAAAGATAACGAAACAGAAAGAAATGAATAAAAGTGAAGCTCTTCAGCCTGCATGTGCAAGCCCAGCAACAGACACGGTGATGGTCAGCGATGGGCACGGAGCAATGTTGCAGCGCCGACGAGCAGCAGTTTTCAGCACTCAGCAGAAAAGAGTGGAAGCAGACGCAAGCACATTCTGGCCAGGAAAGA
>NC_051415.1:20517393-20517494 GCF_015228065.2 Penaeus monodon
TTGAAAAGAGAGATGTAGACGAAAGCTTAACGTAGCATGCGACTACACATATAATGAAAGGCAAGGAAAGAGTTTCGCATAATAGCTCGAGCGGAGCCAAC
>NC_051415.1:20517922-20518115 GCF_015228065.2 Penaeus monodon
AGACTTTAGACTGGTTTGTATTTTTTTTCACATTTATTTTTCTCTCTCTCTTTCATAGTCGCTTTTTGTTTCTGTTTTTCCTTTATTTAACGTCTTGTCAAAGTCAAGGACAATTGTCCGTGATTCCGCCGGAGGTATTTAAGGTAGTTTTAGTTTTTTTCTATATCTTTAGCCTTAGACAAAGAATGAGATT
>NC_051415.1:20518223-20518314 GCF_015228065.2 Penaeus monodon
AAGCAAGAGATAAAAACTCCTCAAAATCCAGAATGATAACATTTCCTTTCCCTCCAGTAACAAGGCTTGTGTCGCCACCTTCCACACTTAC
>NC_051415.1:20518342-20518475 GCF_015228065.2 Penaeus monodon
GCTGGAGATCTTGTTATATTGATCTTATTTCATTAGAGTCTTTTTTTTTTCTTTTCTTCGTAGTTTCTATGTATTTTTTATAAGTTGGCCACAAATATAATCATATTAGGAGCCGAGGAGTGGGATTGCCTCT
>NC_051415.1:20518627-20518832 GCF_015228065.2 Penaeus monodon
CGCTTGCAAGACATGTGAAATTTTCTTGCTTGCAGCTTCTGTCCGTTGCAAAAGGAGCGCAGTGCTTTTTAGTGCTTGTGTGTGCATTGCTTTAACACCTGTTCATTAGGTTTCCAACTCTGAAATTCTGAAAAGACAAGTTAATAACAACGCTTGACGTGCAACCATATCACCTAAAAATGGTATCTTGATTCTTATTCACTTG
>NC_051415.1:20518887-20518978 GCF_015228065.2 Penaeus monodon
GGGGGGGGGTTTTTCTTCTGGGGAAAAAGGGCGAAAGGTCGCAATTTTTTAAATTTTTTCCTTTTTGGGTGTTTTCCCCCCCCCAACCCCC
>NC_051415.1:20519148-20519230 GCF_015228065.2 Penaeus monodon
AAAATTGTTGTTTTCCTTAAAATTTTTAATATTAAAAAATTTAAATTTTAATTATTTTAAAATTAAATTTTCTTATGTCCTA
>NC_051415.1:20519339-20519420 GCF_015228065.2 Penaeus monodon
ATTTAATTAAAATTTTTTAGTTTTTAAAAATTTTTGTTATTTATTAAAATTTTTCCCCTTTTTTGTATTTAAAAATTTTAA
>NC_051415.1:20519488-20519680 GCF_015228065.2 Penaeus monodon
TTTTGGGGAAGAAAAAAAAAAAAATAAATAATAAAATAAAAAAAATAACATACAAAAAAAAAATTAAGAAAATAAAGAGAAATAGAAAAATAAAAATAAATATAAGAAAATAAATTAAGAAAAAAAATTTTAATATAAAAAAAAAAAAAAAATACATAGAAAAATAAATAAATTTTAAGATATGGGAAAAAT
>NC_051415.1:20519890-20522016 GCF_015228065.2 Penaeus monodon
GGGGAGATAGAATGAGAAGTTTTATTTTGGGGGGGGGGGGGGGTTTTGGGGGGGTATTATTATATATAAGAATAGAGGAAATTAATAGATATAAATATAAAGATATAAATTTTGGGAATAAAAAATAGAGATAAAAAGAAAAATGAGGGCCAAAACACCAAAAAAAATTTTATAGAAAAAAGAGAGATAAAAGGGGAAAAGAAAGGAAGATAAAAAGAATAAGAAAATGAGGAGAAATAAAAGGAAACAAAAAGAAAAATAGAAAAAAAAAAATATAATAAAATTAATATATAAAGAAATATAAAAAATAATTATATGTATATAGGGATATAAAAAAAATAAAAAACCCCCCAAAAAAAAAAAAAAAATAATTATTATATATATATATAGATAAAAAGATATTTTGGAAGGGGAAATTTTAAAATATATATATGTAAATTATAACTAAATATTTTATAGAAATAAAAAAAAAAAAAACCCCCCAAAATAGATAAAAAAAAAAACAAAAAGAAATAAGAAAAGATTTTAAAAGATATAATAATAAGATAAAAGGGATAGAGATAGAAATATAGAGTATTTTAAATGGATAAAATAAAAAAATATGAGAAATATAAAATAAATATAGATAGATATAAAAGAATAAAATATAAAAGGAAAAATTATAATAGAGAAAATATATATATAGATTTTAATATAACTACAAAAATTTTGATAATATTATATTATATATATATATATAATAAATATAGATTTAAAAATTAGATATGATATAAAAAATATATATATATAGAATTATATGTAGATATCCAAAAAATAAAAAAAAAAAAACCCAAAAAAACCCTATAAAATTAGAATATTATATATATATATAAAAAAAATTGGGTATATACAAGAAGAAAAACATAATATTATATTAATAAAGGAATGGGATAAAATAAGACGAAAAATATAAAAGAGACAAATATAAATATAAATTATATAAAAAGATAAAAAAATATATATAAAATATAAATAAAAGATAGTATAATAAGATATAATTTTTGGGGGATTTAATATATGATAAAAAAAAAAAAAAAAAAAAAAAAAAAAAAAAAAAAAATAACACCCCAAAACATATTTAATATTTAGAATATTTTAAGATAAAAGGATAGATAGATTTTAATGATAGGGGTTTAAAAAAATATATCAAAAATATATTAATATATATATCTAGGGTATAAAAGAATATGAGATATATATAATAATATATAAAATGATATATATAAAATTTTAAACTAAATATATAAAAACAAAATATGATTTTACATAAGAAATAATATTTTAATATATTTTTATAAATATTTTATAATATATTTTATATAATATAAAAATATTTTTAATTTGATTATATTTTATAAAATTATATATGTTTTATAATAGATAAATAAAATATATATAGAATTTTAGGGTTATATATAGATAAAAAAAAAAAACCCCAAAAAAAAAAAAAAAAAAAAAAAAAAAATAAAATATATATAGTATAATATAAAAAACAAAATTAAAATTATATATATATATTTTATATATTTTATAAAATTATAAATATTATATATATATATAATATATATAATATAAAATAAATATATATAAAAATTATATAATTATTATATAATAAAAAATATTAAAAATATATATACAAAAATATATAAAATTTAAATATAAAGATTAAATTTATATATAAAAAATATATATAATTTTTTTGTTTTGTTTATTATTTATTATAAAAATATAAAATATAAAATATATATATTAAATATATATATACTTTTAAATATATTATATAAGTATATATAATATATATATCAATATAATATATTTTTAAAATTTTAAAAAATTTTTGGGGGGAATTTTTTTGGGGTTTTCTTTTTTTTTATATATATATATTTATATTTTATATATATATTTTATATTTATATAATATATTATATATATATTTATAAAATAAATATAATATTAAATATTATATTTATATTTTATATATTTTTATTTTATATAATATATATATAATATATATATATATATTATATTATATATTTCTATATATAAAATATAGAATTATAATATATATATATATATTTATAATAAAA
>NC_051415.1:20522065-20522166 GCF_015228065.2 Penaeus monodon
ATATAATATATTATATATATATAGATTATATTTTAAATATATATTATATATATTTTAAAATATATAAAAATTTTTTAATATATATATATATAATATACATA
>NC_051415.1:20522298-20522524 GCF_015228065.2 Penaeus monodon
AAATTTAAAATTATATATGGAATATAAAATATATGATTAAAATTTGAAAGAAAAAAAAATTTGTTTTTGGGTTTTTTTATATATAATAAATTTATATATAAAATAAAATATATATATATATATAAAATTTTAAATATTTTATATTATATATATATTATATATATATATTTTATATTTAAAATTAATTTTATCATTATATATTTTATATTATTTTATATTATATATT
>NC_051415.1:20522615-20522911 GCF_015228065.2 Penaeus monodon
AAATTTTTAAATTTTACATATAAAAAAATTTTTTAATATAATTTTTTTTATATTATAAAATATATATTTATATATATATTATATGGGGGGGGGGATTTTTTAAAAAATATATATTTTTAAATATTATATTATATAAAAAATGTTCTTAAAATAAAATAGATAAAATTATTTTAAAAGTTTAAAAGGATAGAATTAGGTAAAAATTTTTTAATATATTATATAATATATATATATATTTTAATATGTATATTTTAAAATTTATATAATAATATAATATAAAATATATAAAATAGATA
>NC_051415.1:20524896-20525153 GCF_015228065.2 Penaeus monodon
ACCCCTCCCCCCACGTAACCCCTTCCTCCCTCCGTACAAGCACACAAAAACCCGAAACGTATAAATCGCTCCTAACGGGAACTCGGGGCGGATCAGCATGCAAGCGGAGGCAGACGGTCGGGCAAGCAAGCAGCACCGAGAGAATTTGAATTTGCTGCCGACGAATAGATGGTCAAGCTTGCCCCCCCCCCTTTCACCCCCTGGCCCCCTGACACCTTCTCTTCCTCCTGCCCCCCTGTTCTGTGCTTTCCCTACCC
>NC_051415.1:20525229-20525391 GCF_015228065.2 Penaeus monodon
TTTCAAGCACGGGCAAGCAGGGAGAGTATGCAAGCGCTGACGGCTTGATCGAACGCGGGATTTTTGCTGGTCGAAAGGAATGCTCGGGTCGAGGCGCCCTTTTCATTCGGGAAACTTTCGATATCCTATTTTCCATCGCGGCGAACAAGCACGTGTACTGGG
>NC_051415.1:20527463-20527839 GCF_015228065.2 Penaeus monodon
TCGCGACCCCGCCATGTCGAGCTCATCCCTGCGAGGCCCCGAAACACACGTTGGTTGAGGAACGAGACATCGCTTCGCCCTCTTGATCTATACACTTCCCCCTTGCTCTTCTTCCTCCCCTTTTTCCTCCCTTCCTTTCTCTCCTCTCTTTACTTCTCCTCTTTTACCTCCTCATCCATTGCTTTCTCCTCTTCATTTACTTCTATTTTCTTCTTCTCCTTCCTTGTCCCCTCCCTTTACCTCTGCTTTTTCCTCTCCCCATCCGTCTTCCTTCCCCCCTTCCCCTTCAGGATGACAGAGTAGGCTGCCGATGTAGGACACCAAACGGCAGAAATACCGATCGGATGGATGATTCTTCCCTTTTTCGTTTCAGAAC
>NC_051415.1:20529749-20529976 GCF_015228065.2 Penaeus monodon
TTCCAGAAGAGATTCTGAACTTTTTTGATGTAAGAGTATCAGTCAAACTTTCACTTACATGCCTAAGGGGCTACATAAAACTGTATAACTTAAAGTACTAATCTAGTCGTTTTAAAAATACTAAACATAAATTTTCCAACTCTTTGACTCCAAACTAATACACTTTATTTGGTTTAAATCGGTTATAAGCTGATTACACATCTGGCTGCATAAATTTATATACAGGG
>NC_051415.1:20530198-20530402 GCF_015228065.2 Penaeus monodon
GAACATAGTGCTGTGGGGAATTTTCGCGTAGCCACATTTTCCTCTGAAGACGTGGATATTCGGCCTCATCTTCAGGCCAGTTGATGCGATGGATCAGGAAGGATATTTTGGAGAAATATGTCATAATTAAGAATTTGTATAAATGGCACATACGTGGAGATATTTTTTCTCTTAGAAAGCTAGAGGTGGGAAAGATATATACCT
>NC_051415.1:20530626-20530763 GCF_015228065.2 Penaeus monodon
GATTTTAATTTATGTCTATTATCTATATATAATTCCCAAATTTTTTAATATATATTTTTATTTTTAAAAAAAAAAAAAAATTTTCCCATTTCTCATTTCCCAGTGCCTCTCCCCTTTTTCTCCCCTCTTTTCTTCCC
>NC_051415.1:20531073-20531188 GCF_015228065.2 Penaeus monodon
CCCAAGCACGAGCCATAACCAACGGACAACTGCCAAGTCAATATGTAGAGTGTAGGTTGTCAGGGAAGAGAGGGAGGTTTTCAACAACTAGGCAAATGTCTCTTTTCCCGTTGGA
>NC_051415.1:20531404-20531867 GCF_015228065.2 Penaeus monodon
CCATCTCTATAAGTTAGTGAAATCCTGCCTGACTGTTCTGTGTGCTTAAAGGTGTCAGACTCTTAGTTGAAAGGAAGAAAACAAATATGAGAGGCAAAGGTATTCACTCGCTTACATTTTCCGCTGATAACATATGCAAATCATTTTTTCTCTTCTGATATCTGCGTTAGAGGGTCAGTGATGAAGGAAACTTGTATATTTTGTCTATGGATATTAATGCCTATTTACGAATACATTTGGGTGCGCAGTTGCTTGTTTGAGGATGGATAAGACTGTGTAAAATGTTGGGAGTGTAAAGGTGGGAGTACCTTTGTGCACTGAGTTTTATTTACAGTGTATGTTTGTTCTATCTACAAAACTGTACTGTGAATTAATTTGCATAATTATCCTTTAGTAAATACTGTTGGTAGAGACCTATGTTTACAGTATCTGGAAAATTTACAGTGTAGCTTGGTTTGATGCG
>NC_051415.1:20532010-20532117 GCF_015228065.2 Penaeus monodon
ACCTAGAAATAGGTTCACAGTACTACCTAAATAAACCAAATAAGCATTATTACCAACCCCACAAATACACCAAGTTATATTTAAAAAAAAAAAGAAAGAAACACGCT
>NC_051415.1:20532240-20532645 GCF_015228065.2 Penaeus monodon
GCACGCACGCAGGTCTTTTTACCGCTTCCTTTTAATCGTGCTGAAAATTGTTGCTGACCAGGATACTCTTTTCACATTACAGATGCTGATCCGCGCAAATTCGACAGCTCTTCCTTATCACATCTGCCAGGTAAGGTAACTTCAGGCGCAGAATCAGGATTAAATCTAACAGTTCTTTTTTTCTTTAAAGTATTTTGCATATTTTACGTGTTATTAGTTTATTTATACCTCATATTTAACTGTGAATTGCTCTTACATATCGGTCAATTATAAGGAGACATCCAGTGATTTTTCTTACCTTTTTCTATAATAATCATCATATTTAATTGATATGTTCAAAGAAAGACCGGCACAGCAAGCTACAGGATATTGGTGACAATGCCAGTGCCGTGCACCATAACATTG
>NC_051415.1:20533383-20533609 GCF_015228065.2 Penaeus monodon
ACTAAACTGAAGAATATACACGAAGGCATAAATAAGGGGAGAAAGGGAGAGAAAGAAATAAGCAGAATATAATCTTTCCGTTTTCACTTCCTCACCGTCCCGCGCAAGAGGAAGCAAAGGAGATCTCCGGGGAGTCTTTCTGTTATACATATTGCTCGGTAAGAAAGAGGGGAAATGGAAGAAAATGGAGGAAAATGATGCAAAAATAGGAAAATCACCCTATGAT
>NC_051415.1:20534421-20534566 GCF_015228065.2 Penaeus monodon
CAAACGAAAATTTCCAGGTCTTTTCAACCACCTCAAAATATACACCCGCGGCTGCTGCTCTCTCACCTGTTGCCCGGCTAAAGGATCTAGTCTCTTAAAGTTCACTGTGAACGTCTGGGAATATTTTTTATTCGTATCGGAAATT
>NC_051415.1:20536249-20536411 GCF_015228065.2 Penaeus monodon
TGAAAAAGTAGGAAACATAAGTATATTTATGTTCCCAAGCCGCTTTGTTCATAATTAGAAGACGTAACTCTAGAGGCAAAGCGGAGTAACAGTCTGGCTTAACTTACTCTCAATTTCCTTTGGGTCCAATAGCAGTTTCTTGAGATCGCGGAGTAGTTTAAT
>NC_051415.1:20536452-20536742 GCF_015228065.2 Penaeus monodon
AGCTCGCTTTTTTTCTTCCTTCATCTCTAGCTCTCTTGCTTTCTCTCAAATTTTCTGTCTCTCCTTCATCCCCATGCATTTTCTTTCATTATTCTTTAAATCCGTTTATAACTTCTTTTTAATATTATCTCCTCCTCTCTCTTTACTGCTTGTTCTTTTCTTTTTTTCTTCCTTCTCTCTTCTCACTCTTTCCTCCATTTACCCCTTAACCGCTTCCTCCTCCTTCTCTCTTTATCCTTCACCGTTTCTCCTCCTCTGTCCTTTTTCCCTCTCCTCTTTTTCACCGCGTC
>NC_051415.1:20536836-20537009 GCF_015228065.2 Penaeus monodon
ATTTATATTCTCTTCCTTTCCTTCTCCTGCTCTCCTCCTTCCCCTCTCTCCTTCTTTCCCCCATTCCTCCCTCCCTCTCTTTCTTCATCCTCTTCTCCTATCTTCCACTACTTATCTCCTTCTCTCTCCCATTTCTTCCATCCCCTCTTCCTCCTTCTCTTCACCTCCTCCCT
>NC_051415.1:20537414-20538375 GCF_015228065.2 Penaeus monodon
CAGCCGACAAGACGAATGTAAACTTGACAAGGGATTCATTGGCGAGCTGTGTTGCCAATCGCATTTCTCAGTCCATTCGCTAATGAAGCTGAAATCCACGCCTCCTTCCCTATCTCCCCCACCCCCTCTTCTCCCTTTACCACGCTTATTCTCTCCCCTCTCCTCCACCGCAGCCCCAACACACGGGGGAAAGATAATTTGCATCCCCTCTCCTCCCCTCCCTCACCCCCCACGAATCTCCCTCTCCCCTTCATTTCATATCCACACAGAGTGGATATACATAGACCTCTTAGAAATCTCCCCCCCCCCCCCGCCTTGCCACGCTCCTCCGTCCCATTTCTAAACCTTTTATCACCGGTGATATTATCAGTACTTAGAAGAACGTTCAGATAACATCAAAAATAGATACCCTCAGTTACCCCCTCTATCTTCCCTCCCCCCCCCCCCAAATAAAAAAGATGAAAAAGGGAACGATAAAGATATGTTCTGGAACATTCTGGAAGATTCCTCTGGCTCCAGCTGGATCGTCGAGGCGCGTTGAAATGACTTGAAAGTGCTTGTTCCATTGTCTTCCTCTTCCTTTTCCCTCTCCCCCTCTCTCTCCATTTTCTTCTCCTCTTTCTCCATTTTCCTCTCCTCTTTCTTCTTCCTTTTAACGACTTTGTGGGTGAACGTGTCAGTTTGATGTAGCAATATTTCTGTATTACATATTACAGGTAACTTTCAAATCTAGCTCCCAGGCATTGTTGTTGTCATAGTCGTTATTTTTTTCCTCTTTAATTTGATTCTGCCGTTATCAGATGGGAATTTTAGCATTTTTGTTTCAATTGCCCTCCCTCCTCCCTAATTTTCTCTGTCTCCATCTTTGCTTCTCTCATTATTTTCCATTTATCTCCCCTTTCTTTCTATATCCTTCCTTCCACACATTTCCGGACATGGTATTTCGGTTGCCCTTGTCCTG
>NC_051415.1:20538544-20539042 GCF_015228065.2 Penaeus monodon
CAATAATGTCACCTCTCCTACATATTTGCTACCTTTTCTCCCCCTTCCATTTCTCTCTTTCCCTCCCCATTCCATATCTGTTTCTCTCCCCTTTCCCTTTCTCTTTCCCCCCTTCACCTCTTCTCTCTTCCTCCCTCTCTCCTTCTGTCCTCCTTCCTCTACCTTTCTCCCCTACCCTTTCCTCCCCCTTCCCTCTATCTTTCCCTACCCTTTCCCCTTCCTGTCTCCCCTCCACCTCCCCCTCTTTCCCCCACCCTTTCTCCCAACTCTCACCCCCACGGACCCCCCCCCCCCACACACACACAACCCATGCATGACGTTTGCACAGTTTGTATGCAAGAAGATTTGCATCTTCTGATTTCTGCGATTTTTTTTCCGCATGAAATTCTAAGGTCGGGGATCACAGGCGTCGCTGCTGACTTACTAACGTCACACATTACGCCTTTTTCTTTCTTATTTGCATATATTAATGATTTGGCTTCATCCTCGTTACGTATT
>NC_051415.1:20539950-20541867 GCF_015228065.2 Penaeus monodon
TTCAGGGGAATAAAAAATATATATAATTCCATTCAAAATAGCTCTTACAGATGGCATTGTATTGTACTTCTCGGAAAGATGGATTACGTCTTAAATCTTACCTTCCCGGATTTATGATCTTACCGCTACCCGTTGTGGTGAAACAAAGGGCTTTTTACAACAATTAATTGGCTACTTCTGACACCACCTCTCCGGCTTTTGTTCCTTTGTCGGCAGAATAGATTGCGCATATAAGGTAAAATAAGTTTTAGGTCTGTCACCATTTTTGCGCGGGAGTCTGGAGGAGTACGAACCTAATCCATACTTTGCAATACTATCAAACCGAGAATATTTTCACCTTCACGGTAAAATGTAGAATAGCAATATATCATTTACATTCACACCTCATCAATATCCTTTCTGATTATTTTTAGCCGTTATTCTAAAAAAAAATAGGCCCTCCTTTCATACCAAATATTCCGAATCTGTTCCTAAGCAATATCGCGAGAGGTCCTGAGTCATGGTGGTGGAGGAGCGGGCGACGGCTGAGACTCTTGGCGGGCATCAAGCAAGATGAACGTCCAAGTCCTCCGCCGTCAGCTGGTTCCTCTCCAAAGTCTCTCCAAAGACGATATATCTACCATTAAAATCTATGATGACAGGAATTCTAGGTTAGCGCAGAGGAACTACACTAATAAACTCTCAGGAACGAGGGGATACCGGCCTACACGACACTTCGTCCGAAACAGTTCAGGGGAGGGAGATAAAATCGTTAATATTCAACTTTTGGTTATATATTGTTGAAAGTTTGATATAGCATTTGCGTCTGCTCAGCGAATATCATCTTGGCTAGTGTCGATGTCTCGCAGGAATCAGTTGCATTAAATCATCGAAATATATAGGATTTGAAGTAATTCTGTTATGTGAGTCAGGCTCTGCTGTTATTCAGATTCAACAGAACAGCATGTTTCCATCACTTCCTAGACTTTCTCTCTGCTTAATCTGTCGAGCATATTCGTTAAAATAGAAAGAAAAAATATCAAGCAAAGTAGATATTCTCCTGCAGTGTCAATTATGTTCCACAATATTTGAAGATATCTACAGCGTAACAAGCTTTAAACGGCATTCACTATGGTACAGCTAACCTACTGTTCTGTAAAATGATTGCGTGCTAGATAAATGATTATACTTTTATCACTATACCCGCAAGGCCAGCTACACAACAGTCATGCACGACAATGAAACCCTCGCAGTAACCATCTACAATAAGGAAACTCTCACTCTAACCATGCTCAACAAAGTCACCCTTAATTCAACTGACCACAACAACCCCACTTTCGCAAAAAATATGCACGGCAAGCAAACCCTCTCACTGCCCATTCACGACACGACCACCACCACCCTAACCATGCACGGAAAGGTCACTCTAAACTGACCATACATGACAAAGCCACCTTCACACTAGCCGAGTACAAGAAAGTCACAATAGAAATAGTCACGCACAAGGTCACCCTCATGATAGCCATGCGCATGATCAGCCTCACAATAGTCATGCTCAGGGTCACCCTCTCGCAAGCTAGTCACAAGTTCACCCTCACTCCAGCCATGCACAACAAGGTCACCCTCACACTGGCCATGCAGGGCAGGGTGACCCTCGCGCTAGCCACACGCTCAGCACTCCAGGAGGTCGCCGGCTTGACGTCCGCCAGCAGGACCCGAGGCTGACGGGAGATAAGCGAAGCCCCGCGCCCTGATAGTACCGCCGCGGCTTCCTACCTGTGAACTTTTCTTAGCCTTATCGCGCGTCCACACTTTTTTTTCTTTTTCAGTGTTTCTCTCTCTGCTCTTGATCTTCTTTACTGCTCTTACTCATTTTTTTTTCTCTTCATGCTCTTTATCTTTCTTTCTTTCTTTTTTCTCTCTCCTCTTTATATACAC
>NC_051415.1:20542435-20542664 GCF_015228065.2 Penaeus monodon
TAGATACTCCATTTAGTCCCCCATTCCCTGACCTTAGTCTCAGTTCCCCTCTTGCCCTAATCCCCTCTCATTCTTTCCCCTCTTTCCCCCCGATCCTCGGATTTTATGCCTCGCCTTCCTCTTCTCCCCCGGCCCGCCTGTCGTCCCGGGGAGCAGCGTCGAGCGATCACGTCCCGCGGGTTGCTCCATATATTTTACTTTGAATGTATTTTTGATTGCCTGAGGGTAA
>NC_051415.1:20542759-20542844 GCF_015228065.2 Penaeus monodon
TTCTTCCGTTCCGGTCTTCTCTATCCTCTTTTTTTATTTATTTTGTATTTTTTTGATTGCCTCTTCTTGTTTTTCAGTCCTTCCC
>NC_051415.1:20544715-20545787 GCF_015228065.2 Penaeus monodon
CAGAAACACACACCTCAATGCTTATTACTGTTCCTCGCAGCGCGGTCATGATCGCAAGTGATGCCACGACAGAGCCTTGCCTGACTACCCCCCCCCCCCCCCGCCGATCCAAGAGCAATATTGAAATCGCGCCAGATTCCGCCGGCGCTCGGAAGGGAGACGGGAGAGGAAACGTAAATATTTCTACAGAGTTAGTACAGAAGTCGTCTCTGCCGGAGTTTCTCTCTGTCCATCACAGCCGGGCCGAACGCTCCCCCACTAACCCCCCCCCTCCCCTATCCATACCCCACCCTCCCTCTCTCCGCTATCTGCGTTTCCTCCTATCTAAAGTGTTTTTCTTTCTCTGCCATTATTTTCCCCTTTGCTATATCCCCTTTCCTTTCCTCACTTCCTCTCTCTCTTTTTTTTATTTGTTGTATATTTCTCCTCTCTTTTTTGTTCATTTTTTTTCTTTGTTTTTCTATTTCGTTTTTCTTCCGAATTTCCTTTTTTTTTTTCTTCATGGCTTTTCATCTTTTCCCCATTCTCCTTTTCCTTTCTTCCCTCTCCTTCTTTCCCTTCTTTCTGTCCTCCTTCTCTTTAGCTTTCCTCTCCTCCTTTCCTACTTATTCCTCTCTCTGTCCTCCTCTACCTCTCCCTCATTCTTCCCATATCCTATTTTCCCCATCTCCCCTTCTGCCCTTCTCCCCATCTCTCCATCTCCTCTTCTCCCCATCTCCCCTTCTCCCCATCTCTCCATCTCCTCTTCTCCCCATCTCCTCTTCTTCCCATCTCCCCATATCTTATTTTCCCCTTCTCCCCATCTCCCCAACTTCCTCTTCCCCACCCCTTCCATTTTCCCAATTTCCTCTTCTCCCCATCTCCTCATATCCTATTCTCCCCATCTCCCCATCCCCCATCTCCCCATCTCCCTATCCCCCCATCTCCCCATCTCCCCCCCCCCTGCCCTTGGAGGCTGCCGAGTGAGACTAAAGCTATCTCGCCGCCGCTGTGCCCGGGAGGAAACAGGGAGGCCGATAGCAGAGGGCAGTAAATAGTTCAAATATTCTTCATCCTGGGCAGAGAGGAAAAA
>NC_051415.1:20546211-20546455 GCF_015228065.2 Penaeus monodon
GGGCAGCCGACGCGCCCGTTCCGCCGCGGGCCGAGGCAGGAAGCCGAGCCGGCGGGGCAGCCTCCTTAACATCTCCTTATTGGCTGAGTCAGGCGGCGGGCGAAGGGAAACTGGCACGAGACACCTTATATAACTCTCCTGAAGACAAGTGAAGTTGAGTCAGAGAAGCATCATTTCTCCTCTCTTTCTTCCCGGTCTCTTCGCTCTCCCCTTATTTTATCGTTGCTCGACCCTTTTTTCCGAG
>NC_051415.1:20546509-20546693 GCF_015228065.2 Penaeus monodon
GAAAGAGGGGAAGCGGGAATGAGCGAATTGATGTCAACATGGCAAAGTTGTGATCTCTGACTTGCTGCCATTATCGTTGCCGTGGACGAGATAAGAGGCCTTTTTATCGAGTATTAGGATGTCGAATAAAGTGCTGATCTTGTTTTTACCTTTATTTTTTTATTTATATTTCCTTCGGAAAAAG
>NC_051415.1:20547032-20547346 GCF_015228065.2 Penaeus monodon
GACCCACTGTAATGACCATCCATTAAGATATATCCCTGTCTCATTAAGCCCCATAGAATAGCCACAGTAATAAAAGCCTAAGCCTACCCAACAGTACCACTTCTGTCTTTCTTAACAATAGGCCCCATGTCTTCTCTGAGCTTTCATTACAAACTAATTGGCACTTATCCTTAAAGAGAGGCGAGAGAGCGTAAAGAACAGCTGATTAGACTGCATTGTTAGGGACAGGCAGAGAAGTATGTTGTTGTTTTTTTCCGGGATAAGTATTTGGTAAAGATGAATATAATGGCGTGACAGACGGTAGATCAAGGTGC
>NC_051415.1:20547524-20547604 GCF_015228065.2 Penaeus monodon
ATCGAGTATAACAAGAAATCAGATTATGTAGTTTGTGGTTAGAGATGAGAAAGCTATTGATAAAGGTGATGAATTTAAGG
>NC_051415.1:20548770-20549004 GCF_015228065.2 Penaeus monodon
AGGGAAGAAGAAAAATCGGCCCAAAAGGGGGAAGGCGAAGAAATTTGGGAGAGAGGAGGGCGTCGGCGGCGCCCGCCCTCCTTCGCCATCTCCACGCACGGCCTCATCCGACATAAGTCTGCTCATTTCCTTTATTAACTTTCTTTACACTCCCCTGAGTTTCCATTTTGCCTTTATTGCTTTCTTTTTTGTGCGTGTCCTCTCGTTCCATCCTGTTTCCTCTTCGCTCCTCCC
>NC_051415.1:20549851-20550192 GCF_015228065.2 Penaeus monodon
TACCCGTGATAGGAATAGTCCCTTCATTGCAAATTGCCCCATCATTAATTTGCATATGAAATCCTCTTGAGCGGCCCGTGATGGCAGTCCACTCCCGTATCTAATTTCATTGGCTACAGAGCCGCCAGTTCGCAGATATTTTTCCGAAGGGGCTTTTTGTAGAAACTTTTGTACACCAATCAATTTTTCACTTCTCGCCCTCAAGCGCTTTTGTACTTCCTGCTTTCCGCTGCTCTTTTCCGACGCCTCTGCCCCGTCTCCCTTTTCTGCCTCTCTCCTACCCCCTCTTCCCCATCTCCCCTTCCCCATCTCTTCCTCCCCCTTGCAGTTGCATTGTTGCC
>NC_051415.1:20550235-20550479 GCF_015228065.2 Penaeus monodon
CGCCGAGCGATTAGGTTACTCACTTCGCTCTCAAGTTTTGCCTCTTCTTCCCCTTTTCACGGAATTTGTTCCTCTTCCTCAACGTCGATAGCTTTTCTTTCTTCCATCTCCCTTCTTTAATACTATTCTTTTCGACTTCGTGCTCAGTTTTCAACTTTTTCTCCGCATTTTTTGCGCACGCATATTATCTCCCTCTTTCTCTGTTTGTTTGTTTTTTCACTTCAGTTCATAGACATACAAACAC
>NC_051415.1:20551806-20552064 GCF_015228065.2 Penaeus monodon
TACCTTTATTTCCTGCACCACCTTGCTACTCCCTCCTACTCTTCCGCTTCCCGTACTCCTCCCTTTTTCTCCCTTTTCCCCCCACATTTAGTGCGAAAATTTAACCCAATTTCCTTTTAATTTCCCCAACTCGACCCCCTCCAAAAAGCGCCTCTATAAAGAAGGATCTCTCTTCATTTTTCCGCCGATCTTTTACTCTGGTTGAATGCAGAACCTCAGCCGACGCGCAATTAGATTCGTTTCCTCGGGGATTTGCAA
>NC_051415.1:20552816-20552894 GCF_015228065.2 Penaeus monodon
GTCTTTCTCTCTCTGTTTGTCTAAATGCTGTTATTGCATGAGTGTGTGATTCCAGAGACAGGAAAGAGAGCCAAGCTG
>NC_051415.1:20553051-20553672 GCF_015228065.2 Penaeus monodon
TAACAGGGGAATGAACCAAGAGGAGTCGTTTGGGGAAGGAGGAAGGGGATAGAAAGTCGAGGTGGGGGGGGGGGGTGTAAGGTATAGGGTTAATCGGCAATGCCATACTGTAATTCTGGAACTTAGTACTTCAAGTGGCCAATGTTAAGGGGAGTACCAGGGGAATGAAAAAGGACGCGTTGGGTCAAGATTTTAAGGATTAGAGAAATGATTTTGGGAGGGGGGGGGTTTTGTAAATTTCGGCTTTTTCTGTCATTTGTTCTCAAATAAAAACTTTTTTTCTGCAACTGATTTTTCAACGCAATTTTTGTTTTTTTTTAATTGTTATGGGATACAGGTTTAGGCCTCTCTGTTAAAAAATCTATGATTTGAGAATGATTTTCATAAAAAAATATCCACGCGATGGTTTTAATTAGTTTTTATTTTATTTAAAAATAACTGATATAAAATTTTTTTTTTTTATTTCGGTAATTAGCCTTTATTTAAAAACTATTTGGTATCTATTTTTGAAAAAAAAAATAACAAGCGGTAAAAAAAATTTATTAAACAAAAATAATGTACGACAGTAATTTATAAGTTATAAACATTTGTTATCATTTGATTTAGAGGAAAATGAAGCGT
>NC_051415.1:20553963-20554033 GCF_015228065.2 Penaeus monodon
TAACGAAACTCCCATCGAAGACACGAATCCCAAGCAAACCCTGAGGGAGGTTCCGTTGGGTCACGAATTC
>NC_051415.1:20554177-20554277 GCF_015228065.2 Penaeus monodon
TTGGATAAAAAAAAAGTGGGGGGGGGGGTGGAAATGAATGGAGCTTTTGATCACTTTTGAAATCTCTGACGAGTAACGGGCACAGACGAATGAGGATAAT
>NC_051415.1:20555620-20555826 GCF_015228065.2 Penaeus monodon
TTCGAGGGGGGGGGGGGAGGGGGACGCTCCAACGTCATACGAGAGACGTGGAAGGGGCGGGGCATAGGCACACCATAGACCTAGTTTTCTGCTCGCTGATTGGTCGCCTTGATCACTTGTAGATGAGGTTGTTGGTTAAGAGCGCTGTGATTGGTCCGCGCCGATGCCCAGTGCACGTGAGAGGGTACGGCAAATCTCTACATGTT
>NC_051415.1:20556106-20556196 GCF_015228065.2 Penaeus monodon
GCGAAGTCAGTAAAATAGGTAATCCCCACTGATTTAAAATTACAGTCCCCTTGAGTATTACGCATTGGAATCCCTGCATACACGAAAGAG
>NC_051415.1:20556237-20556405 GCF_015228065.2 Penaeus monodon
TGACTGGTAGATGGGAAGGAGAGTTGAGCGGGAGAGCTACTTTGGCGTTCTTGGAATTCCTTTCCTATTCATTCCTCTGCTTCCCGGTTCCTCCTGCTGTCTGCATTCTTATTCATGGGGTATTTTATGGACGTTTTGCATCTCCTTGGCAAGAAGGTGACAGCAGCG
>NC_051415.1:20557600-20557984 GCF_015228065.2 Penaeus monodon
CTAACCAATTGTCCAGTTGTATTAAGAATCACTAAATATTTTGCAGCATAACTGCCGATTCTTTTACTGATATTTCAAACATATTCATGTAAAAGAGATAAAGGTTTCCCCGGCATCACAAGCGAGCCGTCTCTCTCTAGCTAATAGCAAAAGTACAGGAAGATGGATGACTAAGTACTATGAACAAGTTTTAGTGAAATAACATGGTGCAGCGATTTAATTTGAGATTCCATAGGGTTATGAATTGAAAAATGAGCCATGCGGTGAAATACTTCGGCTGTGAAATGCGGGAGAAAAGTGAAAATATTTAAATCGTGGGAGAGACTCTGTCAAGTATAAATTCGTGAGATTTCCGCGGTTTTCAGGACACTTGGCAGGAATACC
>NC_051415.1:20558420-20558820 GCF_015228065.2 Penaeus monodon
CATAAAACATGATACTAGTTTGTTCATCCGAATCTCTATACTCTTGCTACTGTGCTGTCCGAATAAAGTACTTTTCTTTTTACAGCCACTATTCACTTTCCAATATTTCCTCTTCCGCATTCCCTATCTTCTCCCCTCTCGTCTTTCCTTAAATCACTTGCTTACTCAGAAAAAAAAGAAGAAAAAAAAAGCACAGTGATTTCATCCTTCTCTCAATATTTTTTTTCTCTTACAAAAAGCTAATTCATTTGTATTCTAATAGCTGTTCCGGTCTGGCCATCAGTGCTTGATTTTATTTCATGGGTCATTAACCTTCACGAGCATCCGGGACTTTTTAAAGAGCCGTGACAGGTACTTTCAAGCAGAGGTCATGACCCTATGTTTCAACAGCTGGTAGGCC
>NC_051415.1:20559439-20559876 GCF_015228065.2 Penaeus monodon
TTCCAGAACTTCTTGTACTTAACATCCCCTACTACATTCCTGTTCTGTCCCTTCGTTTCCCTTCACTCCCTTCCTATCCCCTCCACACCCCCTCCACACCCCCTCCACACCCTCTCCCTCCACCTTCCATCTCCTTTCCACCCCTTCACTTGCTCCCTCCCCCGCTCCCTCCTCCACCCCCACTCCTCTCCCCCCTCCCTCCCCCGGCAAAGAAAAGGGCGCAATCCCATGTTGCTTGGAAGTATCCCTTGAGAATCCTTCCGTTCAGTTTCTTTAAGGACTTTTTATAGCCAAGTTGTCAAGGGAGAGATTTAAGTTCGTCCGAGTGCTGGCTCTGTGGATTACGTAAGGTTATTTTCATTTTTTTACTTTTTTCTCTCTTTCTCTTTTCCCTCAGGATGTATCAGTCTTTGTGTCGACTCTTTTTTCTCTGTCGG
>NC_051415.1:20560007-20560132 GCF_015228065.2 Penaeus monodon
CTCCCCACCCCTTCTCTATCTTTACCATTCATTCTATTCTTACTAATAATACTAGATAAAGAGGAAAATAGAAATACAATGTTTTGCTACCACGAACAATTAGAAAAAAAATACAGTCAGAGAAA
>NC_051415.1:20560342-20560655 GCF_015228065.2 Penaeus monodon
TTTAGCTCCAGCAAGAGCCCAAAGAAGAAAATTTGTCGAACTTTCGCCGCCGTTGATTTAAACTCCCTCAAATAATGATGAATTATGGCCACAGATGTGATCGGTGGGAAGTCTTTATTCTTCGCCGAGGAGAGTTTGAATGCGAAGTTCATCGGCCGGAGGAAGTTGCGCTCGGGAGGAAGTTGCGCTCGGGAAGAAGTTGCGCTCGGGAGGAAGTTGCGCTCGGGAGGAAGTTGCGCTCGGGAGGAAGTTGCTCGCGCGAAGGAGCCGGTTTCTTCGCGAACGAGAGCCTGGCGCCGTGCGTGTCCGCGGC
>NC_051415.1:20561229-20561836 GCF_015228065.2 Penaeus monodon
ATAATATTCGGAGCAGAATCTCTATTTTGCTTTTTGCTCTAGGTCTCAAAGACGGTATATCGCATAGTTTCTGAGCCATTCCTTACGAGTACCTTCCAGGGTTAAGGAAATGTTAAATCACATGCCAAAAACGAATGGCTTACAAGAGGTCATACAAGTCCATGGATGAAACAGAAATAAAGCTGAAATATAACTAAATAACTAAAACATCTATTTCAAAAAGAGTTATTATAAAAAAAAAGGTATTTAGATTATAAGAATTAAAATCTAGACAAATAATATAATCTATGAAGTGAAGAACAATAAAAAACCAACAATATGATACAAATATGTTTATATTTTAAAAAAAGAGCAAATTTAGAATAAATTAATCCCGGCCTCTCTGTTTACACGATCTCCTAGCTGGGTGATTAACAAGCTCGTGTTGTGTAAAAGAAAACAACAATTACTCTCGCTTGATTTAACGGCGTATGGAAGAGGACGGAGCGATGCGTTCGTTAATTGGATGAGCTTGAATTATTGTCAAGTAATGGGTGATTCGTTTTACTCATGTTGCATTCGTGATAGCGTGTTGATCGGGAAGCTGGAGGTTCGGTATGTCAGAGTG
>NC_051415.1:20562866-20563173 GCF_015228065.2 Penaeus monodon
CACGTAGCGAAGGGACCCAAATGAGCTCCCTTATATCCTAGCTCTTCAAGGCGCAAACATCACGCATTTCGAGACAAGGCTGCCTCCGCTGGATCCCGAAGAAATCGCTGGCGATCCTCCGCCGCGCTTAACTTTTAAACTTTCTCTTAATTACGAAAGTTCATAGAATTTCATTGCTATACATTCCGGAAAATTTTATGCATAGCCATTACTCAAGCTTTTCTTAATTCTTCTAATTCATTAATTTGCTGGATGGGTATTTGAGCCCAGTTCGTATTTTAGTACTTGTACTTGTCTCTCTTTCTCG
>NC_051415.1:20564298-20564635 GCF_015228065.2 Penaeus monodon
CCACTTATCTGCGCATCCACATGCATCCCCCTCTTTGAAGCAATACGGTCAGGTCAGGTAGTCAGTCGACCGCAACTGACATGGCAGGCCGATAGTAGGTAACTATTACCGACCTTTTTCTCTTTATTTTATCCTGCCTCTTTCTTTCTCCCTCAAAAAAAAAAAAACTGCAGCTGCATGGTTGCCATAGGCCTCGCATCGTGCACCGGAGGTTGGAGGATGGAAGGGGGGGGGGGGGTGAAACAGCTGAGTCAGACGTCAGCTGCATGTGAGGCTAAATCTGCATGATTACTTTTTGGCATTTGGTTTGGAGCAGGATTGAGAAAATGGACATAAG
>NC_051415.1:20564824-20565160 GCF_015228065.2 Penaeus monodon
TTACAAGCAGCACCATAAATAGATTCCTATTAATTTTTTCTTCCCCCTTTTCCAAACCTTAAAGGTGGGTTCCGGGTTCCTCACTAGCAGTCACTTTCATAAAGGCAATCAAGAGGCTTAGAGAATTTTTCATCTGATGCTTTGACGATCCCGCGGTCTTAATGCATTCCTGATGAGCGAGTCCCAAGTGGCGATAAAGGATGAAGGATGCTTGCTCTTCCTCGGCTCTCCTGTTTCGTCCGAGAGAGGTTAGGGACTGATGCTTTGGAGGATCCGAGGGGACGGGGAGTAGGGCGATGGGGTGGCTGTGTTAGTTGCGTGGTTGTGCGGACAATT
>NC_051415.1:20565233-20565347 GCF_015228065.2 Penaeus monodon
ATTGGTGTTTTCAGGTACGGTTGTATTTGAGATGAAGTCCGATGGAATAGTGTGTCTACGAAGATGAAATGAAATAGAGACATTGATGAGGGAATCAGAAACTAAAATTCTATT
>NC_051415.1:20565748-20566117 GCF_015228065.2 Penaeus monodon
ACTTACGAGGTCATAGCTCAGGAGAAAAACTTTACCGAAACAAAAGGATAAGACGGCAGAAATAAATATCAATAATAACAACAAAGCTCCTTCAGCCAGTCGACATCTATAGCAGTTCGCTGTCGAAACTTTGATTCTATCCGTCAGAATTTCAGAAAAGAATTATCTTTTACTGTCGTCACTGATAACAGATTATCTTCTGATCTCATTTGCATAGAGGTGTGCTCCCTCCCAGGGTTCATCTATCATACGAATCGAAGATTAAGCCAACGAAGGAGAAGAAGAAAAAAAGATTGAAATCGATTTGACAGCCTAGCGTCCTTGGCTTCCATAGATGTGGCAGTCAAATAGCAAGGGGAGAAAGTTAGT
>NC_051415.1:20566356-20567457 GCF_015228065.2 Penaeus monodon
GTAAAACTTCAGTATATAGAACAATACTGATAGGAAATGATCAAACTTGTAAATGAAGAGCTTTCTTGTCATAACAAAAAATTATATTTCTCTTTAGCGTGATAATCTGGTCATACAATATTACTACATACATAGTATAATTGATGTTTAAATAATTATCGGCCGTTTATTGAAATTGTGGATACTTCTGTCTCCCGTTCACTATCGGCACATATATCATAAAATGTGTATTTTAGAAGATAAATTTTGTTTAAGACATTGGCATTGGATAATTACATAAAAAAAGATATTTACTATTGTTGAGAATAAAGCTTCACTATATATGTACATTTCTTCAGTTTGTTGGCTTTATGAGCACCGCCAAGGAATCTCACAAAGACATAACGATATATTGAGATAGTCCTTTTCAAAGTCACTTTTATTCGCTGTAATTACTCTTGTGTCACAGTAAATCGACGCACACCAGGAAATTATTCGGCATGTAGACAATATCTATTAATGAATATCTAATGCTTCTGTTCATATGCATTAATTCAGGTCATTTCAATGTGATTCCTTCTGGATTCCTCACTGAGTCGGGTGTAATTCCTCAGTCATATGATATTAAACACAAACGCATACATACAACCATCAATTGTTGATTTTCAGTTGCCGTTGCTATGTATGAATGATAATTGGAGATGGGACAAAGAGTATGCTATGTTTTGGTACAGTATTCATTACTGATTATTAAAAAAAAAAAAATGGAAATGATTCAGAAACGCTGTACATGCAAGGTTTATAACCGTATATATTCATTAAAGAAAAAGTTTCTGCCAGAGCATTAACTTGAAGATGCATTGCCGAGAAGCATGTTCGCTATAATCTGGAAGTTAGAACGTAATGGCAGGAACACATCCCCAAAGTTCCAGATGTTGCAACAGGCCTATAACAGAGAACAGTATAAATTGTTCTCAAACACGCACAAACTCGGTAACGCAAAGGGGTGGGGATGGTGGGGAGGAGACAGTGCCACCAACTCTACGTGAAGGAAAACCCTTTATTCGTTGCTAAGTGCTGGGTCGGTAGGCAAGAGAGACGGAAGCTGTGAAGGTTAAATTA
>NC_051415.1:20567637-20567979 GCF_015228065.2 Penaeus monodon
GTAAAAGGTGGGAAGAGATATACGAGGCAAGTTCTTGCGGGGGATAAGGAGAGATAAAGAGATAGGAATTGGGCGGTAGCTGTAAATATGGCGATTATGGGAAGTGGAAAGGGTTGCTAAAACGATTTTTCTCGTAAGGCTCCGATTATGTAAATCAAACCTAGGATGAACGACCTTATGTGAGCACTTGACTCGGCTGCAGAGAGAGGTGTCTTGGTGATATCAAAATGGCTGCCGTGGAAGGAGACGGAGACTGATTTTTCTTCGGCACCAATTTACATGTCTGTCACATTTAGCGATAGATGTAGAAGATGTATATTCTGACTCTTACTGTTCTTGTTT
>NC_051415.1:20568022-20568346 GCF_015228065.2 Penaeus monodon
TGTAGGGGGGGGGGTGGATTAGTTGGTATAACTTTCTCTTTATCATTTCTCTTTCTATTTTTTTTTTTTCTAATAATTCTTTGTTTTTGGTTCCTTTTCTTTCGTCATCTAATTTTGCATTATCTTTTGTTTCCATTTGTTAATTTATATCCTCGTACCTTTAATACTAATTTACTCTTCTATCTTTATCTATTGTATTTTCCTTCCTTCCTTTCATTCACTTATAAACTTACAACATATGCATATCTTCGAGGTGATTCTCCTGATAAACTTTGCTAGTTCCTCATAAACATTACAATCACTTTTTCGTAACTGACGTAAGTA
>NC_051415.1:20571597-20572192 GCF_015228065.2 Penaeus monodon
TTGATAATTTTAAAATTTTTTATATGTTTTTATATATTTAAAATATTTTTTATATTTATATTTTATTTTTATATTTAATTTTTATTAAATATTAATAAAATCCCTATTTATTTTACAAAAAATAACATTTTTAATAATACTAATTTTTATATTTTTTATAAAATAAACTTAAAAATATATCATTATCTTTTATATAATTTTTATATAAAATAAACTAAAACGTGCCTTTTTGATGTTTCCTTTTTTATGAAAACCGTAAAAGTGAACACATAATCAACGCATACAAAAGCGGCCATGGCTATTTTATATTCTCAAGCACCGAGTCTCACATTTATCTCTCATAAAACCTTTTAAGGCCGTTTATATGATATAATATAAATTAAAACATTCATAAAGTTCAAGACTCTTGCTTATTCAATGGAAGACTCATTCTTACGGCCAAATAAAATACTTTCTTATTGCAAGAGACGCTCTATAAAACCGTCGTTTTAGTATAAGCCTTGAAATATACTGTCATTGCTTGACTACTGCCAGATGTAAATATGTCTTTTCCGTCTTCGTTCTCTGCGAAATTAGATTTTTCGTTTTATGGGGT
>NC_051415.1:20572456-20572522 GCF_015228065.2 Penaeus monodon
GAGGGGGGCATCAGATTCTCTCGTCTTGTGATACATTCACCATCTATCATTTTGATCGGTTCTTTG
>NC_051415.1:20572592-20572818 GCF_015228065.2 Penaeus monodon
ACCTTTCCGTTAAACGTGCATTTGGTTTTCCTGCCTGATCGTATTTTGTCCACAAAATGAATGCTCGTGTTTAATTCAATACAGAATTTACAAATGAGCTGCTAATTACGTTAACAAACTACGCTCAGTCTAACTCTCTCTTTAACGGATGTCTAAGTGTGTAAGTAATGGTAAAGTCTCTGTAGGAAGCCAGCAGCCGCTCTTTCGAAGTACGGTGCGCTGGTCT
>NC_051415.1:20573175-20573288 GCF_015228065.2 Penaeus monodon
ATCCTTGGCTTCGTGAGTATTCTCGACGTGTTGTTGCTGAATTAATTGAGCGAGCTCATTATGCAGTCATGCCACACGCTCTTTGCTTGAAACCTCTCATGCATTGTGGCTTC
>NC_051415.1:20574003-20574108 GCF_015228065.2 Penaeus monodon
AGTAGATTTGTTCCCTTTGGAGGTTCAGTCAAATATTTCCAAAAGAAGAGAAAGGGTGAGAGCTGTTTCATCTCCGGAAAAAAAATGTCTTTTCATATATCAGAG
>NC_051415.1:20574606-20574676 GCF_015228065.2 Penaeus monodon
GGGGGGGTGAGTGGATAGGTGGGGTGTGAAAAGGAGCGATGGCGGGACTTTGCTGTTAGTTATGAAGTCT
>NC_051415.1:20575720-20575894 GCF_015228065.2 Penaeus monodon
CTTTCTATCCTCATTATTTACTTATCTATTACCTTATTACTCTTATTCTTTGTTCTCTTTTTTCAGTTTTTGACGATAGGAGGGAAATACATGCAATTGTGTGCTCTATGATGCGAGGTAATTGCTCCCAGTATGAATCTCGAATTCCGATCTGACGCTGGACACATTTTTGGG
>NC_051415.1:20576257-20576370 GCF_015228065.2 Penaeus monodon
TTACAAACGGATTTCACAGCTAGCCTTTGTATGTTCGCTGGCCAACTTTAAGCAAGGTCGTGATGTATTCCCTGTGTTCGGCTAATAAACATCGGAATCAACGTCATTACTCT
>NC_051415.1:20576488-20577975 GCF_015228065.2 Penaeus monodon
GAGAGGGAGGACGTGAGTCCTATTTTCACTGCTTTATCTGCTTTTTACTTCCTCCCTCCTTTACTTGTTCTTCATTTTTCCTTATTTCATCCACTCACTCCCTCCTTTTTCTTTCCCTTCTATTGTCTCCCTTATTCCTCCCTTCTTTATTCTCCTATTCCTTTCCTACTGTTACCTCCCCCTCCTCTTTTCCTCCACCCCTTCCCTTTTCCCCTATATTCCCCTCCTCTTTTCCCCCACCCCTTCCCTTTTCCCCTACCTTCTCCTCTTTTCCCCCACCCCTTCCCTTTTCCCCTACCTTCTCCTCTTTTCCCCCACCCCTTCCCTTTTCCTCTCCCTTCCCCTCTTTTCCCCCACCCCTTCCCTTTTCCCCTACCTTCTCCTCTTTTCCCCCACCCATTCCCTTTTCCCCTACCTTCTCCTCTTTTCCCCCACCCCTTCCCTTTTCCCCTACCTTCTCCTCTTTTCCCCCACCCCTTCCCTTTTCCTCTACCTTCTCCTCTTTTCCCCCACCCCCTTCCCTTTTTTCCTCTACCTTCTCCTCTTTTCCCCCACCCCCTTCCCTTTTCCCCTACCTTCTCCTCTTTTCCCCCCCCCCTTCCCTTTCCCTACCTTCTCCTCTTTTCCCCCACCCCTTCCCTTTTCCTCTACCTTCTCCTCTTTTCCCCCACCCCTTCCCTTTTCCCCTACCTTCTCCTCTTTTCCCCCACCCCCTTCCCTTTTCCTCTACCTTCTCCTCTTTTCCCCCACCCCCTTCCCTTTTCCTCTACCTTCTCCTCTTTTCCCCACCCCCTTCCCTTTTCCCCTACCTTCTCCTCTCTCCCCCCCCCCCTTCCCTTTTCCTCTACCTTCTCCTCTTTTCCCCCACCCCTTCCCTTTTCCCCTACCTTCTCCTCTTTTCCCCCACCCCTTCCCTTTTCCTCTACCTTCTCCTCTTTTCCCCCACCCCTTCCCTTTTCCCCTACCTTCTCCTCTTTTCCCCCACCCCCTTCCATTTCCCTTCCCTTTTTTTTCTCCCCCACCACCACCTCCCACCTTTTTCCAACGCCTATTTCAACCCCCACGCCATATAGCTCTGGCTGACTTTATCACTGAGCCATTTTGCGAATTCTTGTTATTAATGAGTCGTCCGTATACATGTTGTGTTATGGGAGCCACAAAATGCTGTTAGACCTGCCTCAAAGCCGTCGCTGTACCGTGCTTGTGCCAACGTATAATGGCTTAATAAACCATTTTTTGGCTGTTGTTTGTGTATGATGTAGGGCGTAACTTCGTTTACTGTGTGTGTTACTGAATATATGGGGTTATCCTGTACTGTAAGCTTGGTCGTTTACCCCCAAAACGTAAAATAGATAGGAAACGTTTGGCGAGCACATGGCAGGAATGTAAAGGCATAAGAGTCCGTGTTGTGTATATATTTATGATAATGATGACAAACATTTAAGCTTTGATTATTGTTTTAGTGGATACAACATTTTTTATTCTTC
>NC_051415.1:20578726-20578900 GCF_015228065.2 Penaeus monodon
TTAGTCAGAGACAATATACTTCTCCAGCTTAACAGTCAGCGCGGCAATTGGTCTCAATGGTCTAGTTATCAAGGGTCTTCACTGTTCTTATTAAATGGGACTTATGTCTTAAGCTGAAAACTTAAGTTAGTGAGTCTGTGACTTGAACTTACAGCATCTTGTCTCCATCTGTGG
>NC_051415.1:20578944-20579486 GCF_015228065.2 Penaeus monodon
ATACTCTTTCAACTGATGCGTGTGCCTGTATGTTTCTCTCTGTAATCACTGTCTAGTATATCTCTACGTTTGCGAGGCGTGGTATATCGTGCTGTCTGTGTTGCTCGCATGTGTATGTGCTTCTATATATGGGTGTTTGGTATTCTCAAAACGTCGTTGTTTGTTTGTTTCTCCATTCACTAACTATTTTAAGTGTATATATGTACGTTTTAGAGTACATGCACCTTCTCTGGTATATGTACGTGGGCATTGTCAGCACGTGTCTGTCTCTCTATGTATTGTCTATGTATGCATTTGGCGTATGTATGTGTCTGCGTTGTTTTAGAAATGAATGTGTGGCATTGTCTGTGCGTGAGTGCTAACATAAACATCCATGTGTGAGTTGAATAAATGGAAATGGCCGAGTGTGCATTTGCATATTGGATATTGATATGAATATAACCATTTTTCCATACGGAAAGCTGTTTTAACTTTTGCTAATGTAAGATATCACCGATTAAATCACATTTATATAGAAATATGCCTTTTCGATATCTCCGTGA
>NC_051415.1:20580206-20580388 GCF_015228065.2 Penaeus monodon
CAGACCTTCCCCCCCCCAAAAAAAAAGACTCATTTAAAGACTAAGAAGAGTATCCTTCCGGCGCAGGTCTTACAGCATTCCATTGTGTTCTTTTATTGGATTCCCCGTAAAACAAAACAAAGACTTGGATTTGAGTTCGAGTCGGCGAGACTTTCGTGAATATTGACGTCACTGTGTTGCGT
>NC_051415.1:20581131-20581366 GCF_015228065.2 Penaeus monodon
AAAGTGGCATGGGTAATATTAGACATTATGTTTTATTTAATGACTGCTATTAATGAGGCAATGAGGATGGAATTACAATAATGTTATTAGCATAAGCGTTTTTCACATAACAATGATTATATTTGTATATTGCATTTGCCGAGTCATCATAAAACCTCCAACTGACAATAAAGAAATAGAGTGAATATGATACTACCAGCATCAGCATGCGGACTGAGTCGGATATTCCAGAAAA
>NC_051415.1:20582243-20582489 GCF_015228065.2 Penaeus monodon
TATAATTTTAGGATCGTCCCCAAAATAATCTTTTTATACTCGTATAACCTTATTTCACCACGAAGCGAGTCAACAATAAATCCATTTATTCAGTAAGTAATATTCTTTGAAAAGTAATATCTTATCAATGGAAATCAGATTTTCAACCAGAATGTAATGATTAATCCTTCTGCGGAAAGCTGACACGATATTATATTCGTTCAGCAAAGGCGGGTGACGTACTATTACGTTTTGTCATTCAGAAAG
>NC_051415.1:20582748-20582817 GCF_015228065.2 Penaeus monodon
GTGTAAGATTTTGGTATTTATCTGTTGGATGTTTTTGGATATTTTTTTTTTCTGATAGTTAAGACTATG
>NC_051415.1:20583063-20583299 GCF_015228065.2 Penaeus monodon
GGGGAATAACCTTTGAAATACTAATTATAAAAAGGCATAGCTCACATCTACGAAACGTGCCTCCATCTCATCTGGGTTGCATAAGCACATCGTTATACAGAAAGTGCCGGTTGGAATGTGTAAATTTTGCAGACTCTCCCGCCAGCTGGGGCTTGGTCACGTGGCGACCTGCAAACAAGCAAAGACTGCAATGACATCGAGTGCCAGGCCTGAAGCATTGTTGTTTGCCGTTTTTC
>NC_051415.1:20584287-20584462 GCF_015228065.2 Penaeus monodon
CTCGAAAGAAAGAGAGAAAATTGAAAACTGAAAGAATCCGACCAGAAGGGAAGGAAAAACTTGAACATTAGTCTAAAACGAAGTCAAGACGCCACTTGGCTGTGATTCCTCGCTCTTTCCTTCGTGTTGCAAGAGTGGCACCTTAGAAGACACGCTCCTTGACTTCATGAAAACG
>NC_051415.1:20584645-20584813 GCF_015228065.2 Penaeus monodon
TTCACACGCTCACAAAACTTCTTTATCCCTTTTCTTATCTCCTTCCTCCACCTCCTTTGGTCGCTAGCACACGTGGGAATCTTTTCTTAAGGCACTTTATTGATACGGGTTGGCATTAGTATGCAAATTATTCTGTGTGTGCGGGAATGGAACATGCATACATCACGT
>NC_051415.1:20585045-20585129 GCF_015228065.2 Penaeus monodon
TCACTGAAAGACGTAATATGAAAAGAAACAACAACAACAAAATTCTCATCGCTCATACCATATAGCTTTACCCCCATAAATACA
>NC_051415.1:20585191-20585605 GCF_015228065.2 Penaeus monodon
TCCACATCTTCCATTCAGCAAAGTTAAACCCCGTATTCATCAAGAGAAAAAAAAATCCTGAATATTCTGTATCGTTTTCACCTTCGCTTGTGATACATGGTCGGCGTTACGGATATCATTAGTCATTTGTCAGGACCCCCGCGCGCCCCTGCCACTCACGGGGGTTCAGATTCCCTTTTACGTCCGTTTGAATCCAAGTCATCTATACTTCCCGCTCTTCGCATTACCCTTATTATCAACCCAGATCTGAAATTACATCTGAAATGAATATCATATGTATTATGGAAACTCGTGTTTTTGTTGTTATTTTGTAAGAATAAGGATGGGATGGTGAATATGCGTGCGGAGGGTGTGATTTATTATCGGATATGAGACTTGTTGTTGTAACGGCTGAGGGGAAAGAATTTCTCAAGA
>NC_051415.1:20586794-20586917 GCF_015228065.2 Penaeus monodon
CAACCCTCGGCCAACAAAAATATTTGCATTTCCAAAATAATCGGCTTTGTAAGTGCTGATAGAGTATGGTAGTTGTGAAAATTTGGAAATTAAATCTTCAGTGGAATTTCCTTTGTGTCCGAG
>NC_051415.1:20586965-20587033 GCF_015228065.2 Penaeus monodon
GGGGGGGGTGTCTGTCTAAATGTTTATTTGATGTATGCTCTGTTGTGGTGTATGCTGTGTAAAGTTTG
>NC_051415.1:20587243-20588338 GCF_015228065.2 Penaeus monodon
TCATGCTAATCTATCTTTCTTTTCGTAATCAAATCTAGATGGTTTGTTGCTGATCATCTTCGGCTTCTCACACCTCCAGCCCATTAACATTCCGTAGACCGCTGATTTGTTCAAAGGGGCGTCACTGGAGGCTTTCTTGAAGTTTCATCATAACAGTGACAGTGGCTAAGATTTTCTGGATACGTGAGGATGTCTTGTTTTTTGTCTTATCCTTTCTCCATTCCCTCCTTATCCTTTTCTGCCGTTGTCTTATATTTTTGTTTGATTCTCTTTCTCTTCTCCTCTTCGCTCGTCTCTCGTTCCTTTCATTTTCTCCTCCACCCCGTCCTCCGTCTTTCTCTCACTCTTCTTATATCCTTAAGCAATAGTTGATGTTGATGTATTTTGTATTCTTAACTGATATGATGGGCAAGATTACTCTGCCTTAACAAACGAGGCGAAAAGAGAAGGGGAAAAAAGCGTTTCATTTGGAGATTCTTAATATGGAATGAGGCCGACAATTTCATCCATAAACCACGACTACAACCTCACTCTCCCCCTGAAAAGAGAGATAAAAAAAAATGTTCATAGTGCTATTCAAAAAATATACATTTAAATCCACAACGACCCCCTCCTGCCCTAAGAAAATATATATTAATAAGATAAAGAATTTAATTGAACAAATAAACGAAATATCCTTTGTAGTGAACATCCTCCCCTCTCTCTCTACCTTCATTCTTTATCCCTTCCTCTCTCCATCTCCTCTGCGGTGAGAAATATTCAAAGAGAGCATGTAAACTTTAAGAGAGTATTGCTCTCCTGGGTGTCTTATTTTTTTTTATTTAAAAGGGAAAAGAAGAGGAGAATTGGATGAAATCAAAAGGATTATTGTGTTAGGAAAGCATAGCGAGGCTGGATGACTGTGATAATAGAGATAAAGAAGTTTTAAAAATACGGGGAAAGGAGAGTGGGAAAAGAGGGGTTTAGGGAAGCTAAAGGGGGCGAGGAGAAGGAGAGAAATGAGATATATAAAAAGGTGAATAAAGTATTGAAAAGCGACATATCGATAGATAGAAAAAAAATATTTATACAGGGCTATAGATGAGTTTAGCTTAG
>NC_051415.1:20588478-20588756 GCF_015228065.2 Penaeus monodon
TGGAAATCCAATTCATATGTTTACACTTGCGTTCAGCTCGAATGCAAATTAGATTAACTTGGATCTGACATAATCAGATCACATCATAATAAAATCTATAGATCACGGCATCAGCAGATGATTGGGAGCGAAATACAAATTAACGGAAATGAAAAAATTGAAAGGGGAAAGAAATGATAAAGATGAACACATAATTTTACCCTTGTGATGAATGATTAAGCGGTTCTAACTACAGGTCATAAATAAGCTAGATAGGGGCATCAGGATGATGGGGGCGG
>NC_051415.1:20588801-20588874 GCF_015228065.2 Penaeus monodon
TCCCTGATAAAAGATGAACACATAATTAATATACCCTTGTTGATGCGTGACTGTTAAGCAGGGTTTAAGCTAC
>NC_051415.1:20589486-20590039 GCF_015228065.2 Penaeus monodon
GATGAAATAAAACGGCAAACACATATTATATGGCGTTCTTCCGGCACGCTGAAGCCACACAACCTGAGCTCTTGACATGCGCTGACAACTCTCTCATTTGGAATCATGTCACAAGTATCAGTGGATCGATCCAGACCTCCATTCTCCACATCTCAGAGCAGTTGCATGACAAAACGTGCATATGTATTTTTTTATATTTTTACAATATCCATAGCTCATTTACGTGGCAGTGCAATTTACATTTTGACTTTATATCATGCAGTTTATTACCTCACAATAGTATTATTTGTTTGAAAATTGGTCTTAGTATGTATTTTAGCTGAAATACAGTAAGAGATTGAAAGGTAATGACGGTAATGATAATAGTTGCTAATGACAATAATAACAAAGTCGATATCTACGCAAAATGTAAAGCTGCAGAAAATCGCAAGAGAAATATTAAATCTGAAATTAATATCTAACCTTTATATAATAAAAGCAAAGTGAGCTGTTTACCCCGTAGACTGTTAATTGATTTACAGATTTACCCTTAATTGGCGTTTCTATTGGCGGA
>NC_051415.1:20590091-20591336 GCF_015228065.2 Penaeus monodon
ACCCTTATTGGATAGAAAGTCTTCATTTTTCATTTCGAGAACATTATATATCATCGTCTCGTTTAATGCTAATCCGTTTTCCAAGAACACGAGCGAAAAGCGATAACTGGTAACTTTGTCATGTAAGGTCACGCAAGGTCACACTGCTGCGAAAATGAACAACTGCTGATCGAGGCCATACCAACGTCCATCGCATTTCTCGTTTTACGTTTGTTTGTTTTACGCAGAAGTTTCCCCAAGTGCAAGTGGTGCTAAAATATACGTTAGAAGATATTGCATTCTTGCCAGTCTTCCGGCTCATCTGATCAAGCATTTGCGAATTCCAGGCCCCGGATGCGAGACCAGTAAAGCTGCCATTTCTCAACCTCCCCCCCCCCCCAACTCTTGTACTTTTTCATGCTCCGCCCACACTTCCTCTGTCTTGCGCTTGCCCTTTCTTTTTCTTTTCCCTTTCTTTTTACTGTTTTATCCTTCTTACTCTCTCTCTTCTTTTTGTGCTCTCTGTTCTATTCTTTCCTCTTTCTTACCACATTTTCTACTTGTTCATTCTTTTGTTTTTTGTCTTTTCCTCCTTCTTCCTTCCCTGCTCTATTTCCCTCTTTTCTTCTTCCCTTTCTCCGTCTTATTCCTCTTCTCCCTTCATACATCCCATTTCTTCCTTCACCTAGTCATCCTTGCTACAATTCTTATTCATATTCTTGCCAGTCCTCCTGCTTCTCACTTCTCCTCCACATCTCTCTTTACATTTTTATTCCCTTTCTTTCATCTCCTCATTCGTGTCCTCCTCTATTTCTTCATCCTTATTTTTCTTTGCCCCCTTTTCCTATCCTCCTCTATACTTTTATGTTTCCACTCTCCCCATTCTTCTTCCTATCCATTCCCTTCCTCTTTTTCCCTTCTACTCCTCTTCCTCCCCATCCACTCCTTCCACTCCCCACCTCCCACCCGTTCACCCCTCTTCCCCCTCCACCCCTCCTCTCCCTCCTCCACTTCTCCTCTTACTCTTCCCCTCTCCCATCTCCCCCTCCTTCCACCCTCTTCCCCATGCTCCTTCCCACTCCCCTCCCCTTCCTATCCCTCCCCCACCTTCTCCTCCCTCCCTCCCTCCCCCACCCTCCCACCGTGTCCGCGAGATGCATTTCCAGCCAAAGAAGGGGGTTCGAGCGAGTGAAAGTTTCCCCGGCCAATGAAATCACGCACGACTTTTGCGCCGGTTTGGAGGAATCATCTGTGGCCCTGGGCGGT
>NC_051415.1:20591777-20592090 GCF_015228065.2 Penaeus monodon
AAGATAGAAAGAAAATGAGAGAAAGAAAAATGGAGATTTACTATTTATATATGTAGTGTTTACCTCATTTTCTGATCTTCTATTGATGCCTTTCCTTAAAAACTTTAAATCACTAACCTGTTTAGTCTTACCTAATGAACTATTTATTCATAATGAATATTCATGGACTTCTTATCAGGCAAATCGAGAAATGTGTTTAGCTCAAGATTTCAATTCTTGCTTTTCCTCATATCTCTTTCTCTTTATTTGCTATTTCATTCTCCCTCATTTCCCGTACTTTATTCACCCCTCTTCTTCGTCTCTTATTATCGAC
>NC_051415.1:20592675-20592784 GCF_015228065.2 Penaeus monodon
CCTGTGTGTCAAGCCGAGGATGAACACATTCTCCCTCCCTGATGCTGCCTCCTCTGAATAGCGGTAATGAATAACAATGCAAGCTGTTTCTGAATTAAGGACGGTTTCC
>NC_051415.1:20593293-20593564 GCF_015228065.2 Penaeus monodon
GATAAACCTATATCTGGCATATATAACAACCTTTCAACCACCATCTTCCTCGTGTGTCAGAGAGACTTGAATTCGATAAAAGGGGGGACGGGGGGGGGGTGAATCGAGGCAGTCCTTGGTATTTTCTATTCATTTTCTTTTCTTTGTTGTACTCTTTTACCAAAAACTTTAAGGAGGGAGAGACTGGTTTCCATAAACTGGTTAATACTTCGGGGATATTACGCGTATGTTATGTCCATTGTATAGTCCTATGCACGTGCTTGCCGGGCAA
>NC_051415.1:20593829-20594126 GCF_015228065.2 Penaeus monodon
CTCGATAAATGAGATGTAATGAGACGCAAGAGAGAGCGAGGTTTCGTCCAAGGGATATTTCAGACATATTTCGCGAATTTAGGGAAAAATGGACGCGTTTCTAAGATGAGATCGCATGCGTCTTTGAGACCTCAATCGCGAATGTAAGAAAAAGGGAAATACTAATCCCTGGGAGAGAGGAAGGAGGAAGAGGGGCGATGGCGCAGAAGGGAATGATAAAAGTTACGCTAGGATTAATGGAAACTGTCGATGATGAGGAAGAAGCAACAGAAATGGAAATGAAGAAGACGATGTAGA
>NC_051415.1:20594657-20594793 GCF_015228065.2 Penaeus monodon
TTTTCCCTCCCCGAAACTAAATTTTGAATGGGGTCTTCTGGCTCTCCACCTACGCCCGATAATAGATTCAGAACGCTTTTAGAACCGAGGAAGAGAATTTGAATCTCATATCACTGTGTTTAATCGCCACCTGATC
>NC_051415.1:20594830-20594899 GCF_015228065.2 Penaeus monodon
GGCGGTTTATTATCGTTTATTTTACTCCTTTTTTCGTTCCCTCTTCAATATCTGCGTTCTTCCCCTTTT
>NC_051415.1:20595029-20595307 GCF_015228065.2 Penaeus monodon
CCCCCCCCTTCAGTTTTTTTTCCCATTATCCCCCCCCCTTTTCCCTTTCTCATTGAAAACACAAAAGCTCCCCCTCCCCCTTTTTTCCCTCCTTTTTTCCCCTCCTTTTATTTCCCCCTTTCCCCTTTCCCCCTTTCTCCTCCCCCCCTTTCCCTCTCTTCCCCCTTTTCTCTAAATCCCCCCCCCCTTCCCTCTCCCCATCCCCCCCATCCAACCCAAAAGCAAATCTCCCCTTTTTCCTTCCTCCCCCCCCCCTTCCTTATTCCTTCCCCTTTTTT
>NC_051415.1:20595342-20595759 GCF_015228065.2 Penaeus monodon
AAAAACCAAAAAGGCCTTTTCCTCCTCTTCCCCCTCCTCCCCCCCCTTATCTTCCCCTTCCCCCTTCCCTCAAAACCCCCCCCCTCCCTTTTCCCCCTCTCATCAAAACCCAAAAAGATCTTCTCTCCCTCCCCCCTCCCCCTTTATTTTTCCTCTACCCTCCCTCCCTCCCTCCCTCCCCTAAACCTCTCCCCCTCCCCATCACAAGCAAAAGAGATCTCTCCTCTTCCCCCTCCTCCCCCTCCTCCTTACCTTCTCTTCCCCCTCCCCCGCTCGCTCCCCCGGGTCACCCCGACCCCGGGTTTTTTTCCCCTCTACGGGTAACCCCTTTCCACTAAATTCTACAAAGGAATTCGATTCTCCTCTACTTCCAATCCTCCAAATCCCATAAACCTGAACAAAACAAGCAAGCTGGGG
>NC_051415.1:20596234-20596304 GCF_015228065.2 Penaeus monodon
TTTTAAGAAGAAAAATTTAAAGAGAAATAAAAGAAAAAAAATTGGGAGATTTTAAAAGTAACGAATCCCT
>NC_051415.1:20596709-20596776 GCF_015228065.2 Penaeus monodon
GATTGGGGCCGCGCGTTTGTGTGTGTGTATAAAATGTATGAAATAAAACAGATAATAAAACCCTTTC
>NC_051415.1:20597153-20597431 GCF_015228065.2 Penaeus monodon
GGGGTTTTGGGCCCTCTTTAAAAAAAAAACAAAAGGAAGGAAAAGTACTGCAGCGTAGATTGCCAAAAAATTAGTCCCCCTTTGGACCAAAATTCCCCAAAATGATAACCTCGCGCCCCTTTGATTGAAAGGGTTTCGTGATTATCGTGAAAGTTTTTCCCAGGAAAAATTTGTTGTCCCCATAAAAAAGCAAACATGGGCAGCGTCCGTAGTTTGGTGATTACCTCGAACAGTTTTTAAAAACGTCGATGGCTATTTTTTGGGAATCCCCTTTGGGG
>NC_051415.1:20597478-20597544 GCF_015228065.2 Penaeus monodon
TTTTTGCCTTTAAAAAAAAAAATCCCTTCCCCTTCCCCCCCCCCCCCGGGGGCCCAGGGGTGCGGC
>NC_051415.1:20598957-20599068 GCF_015228065.2 Penaeus monodon
ATAAAATTTTAAAAATATAACCACCAAAACACATGCTATATATAAATAATAGGGATACACACATGCTAATATTAAAATATATGTTTTGGTGTGTATATATGTTATTATAAA
>NC_051415.1:20599104-20599302 GCF_015228065.2 Penaeus monodon
AAATATATGGGATTTTTATATTTTAATATATATAAATAAAAAGAAATTTTATATTATATATATTGGATATTTTATATATTATATTATATAAAATATATATATATAAAATATATTTTATATAAAATATTTTTGTTTTTAAATGTATGTATGTATGTAGTATGAAATGTATGTATCTACTTTATCTTTTCTTTTTCTATC
>NC_051415.1:20599472-20599724 GCF_015228065.2 Penaeus monodon
ATGCATTATTATAAATTTTAATTGTTGGATTGGCAGGGATTGTTTATGGAAGTTATAAAAATACTAAGGTTTTGGGTGAATACCCAACTATATAGACCAGTGTCAACGATGGCTGAGGAGATAGGGACACAAATAGCATAGGAAACGTGAATAATCGCAGTCACGAGCAATCTGAATAGAAATGGAAAGTGCAGATGACTGTGAAATAACATGCAAAAAGAAAGATTAAGACACACGATCACTAAGCCTGCG
>NC_051415.1:20599826-20599905 GCF_015228065.2 Penaeus monodon
GGTTGTCTCTGGCCATACCTTCCTCTTATCTCCCTTCATATATGATACCTTATCGGACTCCTAAAGCACAACTGTGATT
>NC_051415.1:20600236-20600633 GCF_015228065.2 Penaeus monodon
CAGAAAGAAAAACGTAAGCCATTCCCCCGTCTTCTTTTTCCCGCATTCATCTTTCCAGCCCATTGATTCTATCCATCAGTTCCATCCCCCGGCGCCTCGGATGCCTCTCGCCTCTCACCCTCGCTCCTACTCCCCTTACCGAGTGCCACATGGCTGGTGGTGGCACTAATTATGGCACCCTAGCAAGATTACACCTGGCCATTTCCAACTTTGCTTAACAATTAGCGATGCGCCGAGGCTTCATTGGGGGACTCCGGCTTCTCGGCTCATGAGGACGACGTCATAAAAGGAAGATTTTTGCCTAATTTTGTCATTTTCTCGATTCATTTTTCTTTCATTTCAAATTGGTGTTTTTTTTATTTGTTTTGGGATCATTAAGCGTTACTATTTTTTGTAA
>NC_051415.1:20601495-20601870 GCF_015228065.2 Penaeus monodon
TCTGTAAGATCGTTTAGTTAAACACAGCATCTAAAAATAGACATTAGGCAAAATAAGTTTTAAACCCTCGTACGCTACGCCATTAACAAGCTATTTCCGACATAACTGATGACACTGATTTGCATTTTAAGGGCAGTCGTTCATTGCATCGTTGCCATGTCGGAGTGAACAGATATTCATTTGTTTCTTTACTTAGCTATTGATTTATGCATTTGTTTGATTATTTTGATTGCGACAGAGAAAGAAGCGAATTCTTCATCGTAGGCAATTGGTGTCTGTTAGGATTCGATGAATATATGATTAAAGTAATAGAGCGGAGAGTTGTAAAGCATGCAATTTATCCGCATAATCACTTAATTTATAAAGATGGACCAA
>NC_051415.1:20604265-20604448 GCF_015228065.2 Penaeus monodon
GTTCACCGGAGCAACTGTACACGGAAGGCGGAGGAGGAAGGGAGAGAGGAGAGAGACAGAGAAGGAAGAGAAGGACGCCGAGAAAAAGCCATCCGTTAAGAGCATTTATTTGTCGCGCAGCCGAGGCTTCAGTGAGGTCTTACTTAGCCCTGATATATGGCCGACACGACCTTCTTTATGCAG
>NC_051415.1:20604479-20604718 GCF_015228065.2 Penaeus monodon
ACGTGTATTGTCTGGCCCGAGAGGGAAATCTTTGACTCCTCGGCGCGTGAGAGGAACCTTACGAGAAAGGGGTGGGCCGAGGGAGCGACGTGAAGAGAGGGAAGCGTAGGGGAGGAGGGGAGGTTGAAGAGAGAAGGGGGAGAGGAATAAGGGGAGAGGGGTTGGGGCGGTGGGGTGAGGTGAGGGAAGAGAGGGGAAGGGACGAAAGAAGGGTGAGGTGAACGGGAAGCGGGGAAGGT
>NC_051415.1:20604933-20605076 GCF_015228065.2 Penaeus monodon
GCGATGGGGCGAGGAGAAGACGCGGTGAGAGCCAATCTTAGACTTACGACAGGGTGTACTTAAGTAGGTCTTCGCTTCTCGCCTCTTGACGAACGGCAGTCGGTCGGAAGGAAGCTAAAGACATCGGGTGCGACGAAGGAGAG
>NC_051415.1:20605225-20605446 GCF_015228065.2 Penaeus monodon
CTTTGGGAACACGAGTACTACGGATACAGATATTTCATCGTCTGTTTCCCCGTCTGCTCATCTTTACTTTCCTGTTCCTCCTCTCATACCTTTCCTTCCCGGCGCCGTTACCTCTCCTTTTCTTGAACCCTTTCCCTCCTTCTCCTCCTCCTCCTCCTTTTCTCTCTCAACTCTTCATCCTCTTTGTCCTTCTCTGATTCCCTCCACTTCCTCTCCCTCTA
>NC_051415.1:20605684-20605800 GCF_015228065.2 Penaeus monodon
TCTACTCCCGACCTCATCATCAGAGAGACACATCTGCCGCGTCTTTCTTTTAATCTGAATGTGTTATCCCTCAACGAGAATGAAGGTGGGAAAGGGGGGGAAGGGGGGGGTTGGTA
>NC_051415.1:20606265-20606464 GCF_015228065.2 Penaeus monodon
TTGCTACACAGTCCGCCCCTTTTGGTCCATTTGGTGAAATTTTATACAGTAGTGGGCGAGTCTCTAAGGATTATAGCGTGTGTACAGACAGCGGAGCGTAGGCGAGGAAGCCATATTGCTCTGTGAAACGTTTTCGCCGGGACATTCCGTTTTTATTGTTGCAATCTTAGAATTGCTGCATTTTGCATGAACTAATGCA
>NC_051415.1:20606882-20606983 GCF_015228065.2 Penaeus monodon
CTCGGTCTATATTAAAATGTAGTGTTCTATTTAGGTTGATATTGATTATGCGGTGTGCGTCTTTATGCAATATCTATGTAACCATGTGTATATTTCCGTGC
>NC_051415.1:20607726-20608074 GCF_015228065.2 Penaeus monodon
AGAAAAAAACGAACGTTAAGAATAATAAACACCAACATCAAGAAAAACCGACCGACTAACAAGCAGAAAATGACAACGACGCCAGCACAGCATGCCAACCCTCCCCCGACCGCAGCAGCTGTCCCGTTGAGCGCGATCCGGCCCCGAAATGCACCTCAGTTATAAACCAATAATCAAAGGAATTATAATCCGTTAACTGATTAATATACATCGAAGTCATTACTCCTTTTCCTCGCGGGGAATTAAATCTGTAATTAAATAATAGGTTGAGCGGCCCCTTGCGGACAGCCTCGGTGGGTGGCCTCGGACCGTGGTGATGCAATATCTGTATCTGCATCTTTAGCTATA
>NC_051415.1:20610234-20610559 GCF_015228065.2 Penaeus monodon
CTGCGATGTAAAAGACAAAATTCAGAACAGAAGAGAAATATAAACCTGGAAAATTCAGCATGCAATAGCTACAAGACGGAGCGTAAATGCAATATGGTTGCCTATCGTGAAAAAGTGATTTCAGATAATGGATTTCTGAGAAGACCCAATAAGGTGTCCTGATGATATCTGACCTTTGACCTCTGCTTCATCAATTACCCCTTGATTTTATTAGCCTTCGATCCGAGCAAGAGGGACCTATGTGCCCAACAAGAAAATGCACTTACTGCCTTCTTTCCTGCTTCCGGTTCCAGGTCCCGGATGGTGTTTGTGGAATTTACTTTGA
>NC_051415.1:20611928-20612104 GCF_015228065.2 Penaeus monodon
ATCAATATCAACCTAAACAGAACACTGCATTTTAATATAGACCGAGATCTTGGAAGCAATTCGGTAATGTTATCCCATGGAGTGATGTAAAGCCAGAACCACCGCTATAAAATCTGCACCCAATTGCCACAGGATGAAATTGCTCTCTCTGTCAGCGAAAGGCCTACCACATCCAC
>NC_051415.1:20612147-20612226 GCF_015228065.2 Penaeus monodon
GTAAATGTATACGTGCTTACATATATGTGCGGTTTGCATGTGCGTTGTGTCTACTTCCGCGTCTATAATCCGGTAGGGG
>NC_051415.1:20612773-20613235 GCF_015228065.2 Penaeus monodon
CATTGCTTCCTTTTCATCATAATCAACATTAAGGGAGAGAAAAAAGCCCCCATCAGCGACAGGCGTCTCATCACACGCCCGGGTTTTAGAGGAACGACCATTACGTCTCGTAAATTGAAAAATCTACACACTGTCGTTATTTCGAATGCTTAATACGACTGTGATCTTTGGCACAACCTCTGCTGGTGTATCGCTTAAGTTCAACCACTACTTTCTCGTCAACTGAACGTGTTATTGAACCGGTAATATGATCATTATTTCTGAAGAGGTTTGTTGTTGTTCTTAATCCCCGATATTTTTTTTTCTTATTTTGTTTTAGGGAAAGGCTTGTGTAGTTGACTTTGGTGTTTTACTCATTATTCATCTCTGTATGTATATATGTATGAAATTCCACTCACAAGTTATGAACACATGTGGCCGCTCACGGAGCAATTTGTTCTTAGGGATTCATAGCTTTCCCTG
>NC_051415.1:20615106-20615240 GCF_015228065.2 Penaeus monodon
CGAGTAATTCTTAATTTTCCCCATAAATCATACTAACACACAAACGATTTCAATCATAATTCCCACCAGGGAAGTGTATCAGTCTCATTGAATATTTTCCTTCATCTTCACCCCTCTCATTCTCTGCATCTGCT
>NC_051415.1:20615475-20615989 GCF_015228065.2 Penaeus monodon
GGGGAATCAGTGGGCGGCCACTTCTGCAGCCGCTGGAAATAGGCCAACACCGTCGCCGATGAGATGTCAAGGCCTTAAACACAGCCGGCGTCTGTTCCTGCGGGAGGGAAGATTGTCGTGTCACCTCAGGATGTTCGAAGGAGCTGGCCTCTTGGTCTCCCTGGCTCGGGTCTGCGTGCTATGGGCCGTCCACTTTATCGGCTGGAAAGTTTTGTTTTTTATCTTTTTTCTTGTTAATTTGCTAGAAAAAGAAAGAAAGAAAAAAGTGAATATGTTAGGCTATCTGTTAAAATGCTGATGTATTTTATTTATTTATTTTTTTGTAATATTATTAGGCCTATGAGTAATTTTTTGGGATTGATATTTCCAACAGCTGTTTATGGTCAATTAAGGAAATCGTAATTATCCTTATACGTTCCGGCAATCGTTAAAGCTCTTTTTATCCATCCGAAATGTTTCTTAAAAAAATAACCAGATATACAGGAATTTTCTTATAAAAAAAATCCCACCCACT
>NC_051415.1:20616101-20616326 GCF_015228065.2 Penaeus monodon
AGTGAAATTACAAAACCCACCAAGCTTTAAATTTATGGAACCATTTGTAAAGTCAACAGTCCGTTAGTGGCTTCCCTAACGGCTGATTCCCAGGCTCCATACAGCCCGGGCTACTCGACCGTGGAGCCATCTCGGGGCAGAGGCAGGTGTATATGCGCTGCGGCTGCCAACATAAAGTGGTGCCAGATGGCTCTATCTCGTTATGCTGGTGTTGTGGGGGTTAGC
>NC_051415.1:20616432-20616609 GCF_015228065.2 Penaeus monodon
AATCACCGTTAGTTTTGGAACTTACTGTAATCAAGTGCTTGTATCGGGGCTACAGATATATCAGGTAGAACGTATGCAGATAGCGGCTGCCGATAACCCCCAAGACAAAATCCTATCAGAACGATAACGAAGACGAACATTATAACCCAGAACTCTCACCCAAAAAATCTAACTCTA
>NC_051415.1:20616897-20617701 GCF_015228065.2 Penaeus monodon
AACTCAAAACGGATCCTAATAACTCTCCCTCTCCTATACATGTTCCCAACACGTTCCAAACATAGCAACCTCACGCCCGCCACGCGAAGACCGGCACCGTTAACAGTAGCAGTCTACCACAATCCTCCTCGATTAATGGCCGTGTTTGAGACAGGTGTTCTCTCTGGTGACGCTATCATCTCCTTAAGGATCAGAGAAGGAGATTGATTACGCCTTAACTCATGATGTGGAACATGCTGTCTACAGAAGGAGTGTGTCTGATAAGGAGGGGTCCTCCAGTCACCCGGGAGGGGGGTTGATGGCTGGGTGTGGAGGGTGGTGAAGGTGGATCGGGTGGTGTGGATGGATGGAGGTGGAACGTTTGTTGGATGGACGGAGGTGGATCGGGTGATGGTTAGTGGTAGGTGTGTCAGGTGGTGGATGGTTGGAGGTAGACTGTAGTAGGTGGATTGGTTGGTGGATGGTTGGAAGTAGATCGGGCAGTGGATGATGGTTGCTAGATCGGGTGGTCGTTGGTGGTAGGTGGAATGTGTGATGGCTGGTGATACTCGCTGTGGATGTGGGTAGGTGGATCGCGTGGTGGACGTGAGTAGAAGGAACGTCTGATGGATGCTGGAACATGGAACGTGTAATGGTTAACGTAAAATGGATCGTATGCACGGCTGTTTTTAGGTTGGTCATCTCGCTTTGGGATGAAATTGATACTTTTAAGTGGATTATGCAATATTTGATTTTAGTTTCCGATTTCGTATTGATTTCTTGATTAAGGGCACAGAGAGGCAGATTGGAAAAGGAAATGGAACC
>NC_051415.1:20618228-20618515 GCF_015228065.2 Penaeus monodon
ATAATAAATTATTTCAGAAATAAACTAAAACGACCAAAACAAATACATTTTAGAGATACAAATTTTTCCCGAATATACAGTAGGTTCGTATATGACGCATCCCCCCCCCTGTAATCTCTCTCCCATAATGACGCTAAAGAGAAAAATGATTATGTGACCAACATTAAATTTCAATCTAGGCAATTTTTTCTGTTTGTTTGTTTGATTATATTCATTGCTGTAATGAGACCCGAGTTCCGTGTTGTGTCCACGTGATGCATTATTCAACCTTTCACTCCGCGACTCTC
>NC_051415.1:20619372-20620096 GCF_015228065.2 Penaeus monodon
CTTAAGTTTGTCTTCCTTTTTATTTACAGGCAAAGCAAAGATCTTCGCGGTATGTATATTTTTTCTACTTAATTATAAAGGTTTTATGTTACATTAATCAAACTTGCTTACTCTTCGGTCAAGATTTCTTTCAATATGATTATTCATTATCTCCTCACTCGCTCTTTCTTTCTCATTAGCTTGCTCACACACACTCTCTCTCCCATGTGCTTTTGCTCTCCTTTTCATTCCAACCTCTTCCATTTCTTCTCTCCTCTCCTCTTCTCCTTCTCCTTCTCCATCTCTCTCCTCTCCCTTACTCCCTCTTCCCATTCGAACTCTCTCCTCTTCTCTACTCCCACGTCCCCTTCCACTCTCCTCCCCTTATTCCCGATTCCAAGACTCCTCTCCTCTACTCCTCCCCATTCCAACTACTCTCGTCCCTTGCTCCTTCTTTCATTCCAACACTCTCTTTCCCTCTCTTATTTCTCCTTTATTCCACGCCCATTATCACCCTCTTTATCCTCTGGCGACCACCTGTGACTCCTATGGCCAAAATACCCTATCTTTCGAGCAATGTATATAACATGTAGAGAGTTCCCATAGCATATCCCTTACCCTCCCCAACCCTTTATCATTTCCAAACTGTTAATTGGTGGCAGGTGCGAGACCATTATCGCCTCCATTCCCCTTTTTTCCTCCCTCTCCCCTCTTTCCCCTTCATCTCTCCCCTCCTCAGACCTCC
>NC_051415.1:20621655-20622249 GCF_015228065.2 Penaeus monodon
ATTACTAACAGATGAATACATAAAATGATGACTCAGGCGAGCAAAATGTCGGGCCATACGAAGAAAGAACCATTTTCTGAGCCGCGTAGAGGACCAGTCAGGCAACCAGTCGACCACACGCTCAGCCAATCAAGGAGACACTAAAGATAAATAATTCAGATCATTTCCAATCCTCTCTTCTCTTCCTCTCCCCTTTTCCCTTTCCTTTCGTTCTTATTTCCGTCCGGCCCATCCCCCCCCCCCCTTTCCAAATCGTCCTTCTTTTTCCTTTCTTGGCGAATCTCGATCATTTTACGTTTCTTGTTCTCCTTTGATTCGTCTTTTATTTTCCTCTTTTCATCTCCTTCCTTCCTTTGCCCCCTTTCATTTCCCCCCCTTTTCTCCTTCTTTCTTCCCGCTTCCCTCTACCTTCCCTTCTCTTTTCTTTACGCTTTAAAGGTTGGTTAGAAGAGGTATAAAAAGAGGGGAGAAGAGAGAAAAGCTCGAAAGCACGGAGATAAAAAGAGGAGGCAAGATAGATAAAAGAAGAAGGGAGGGGAGGGAAAATTGATAATTATGGGTGTAAGTTTCCTCGCAGAAAAAAGGGATTTCGAA
>NC_051415.1:20622279-20622350 GCF_015228065.2 Penaeus monodon
TAGAGTGGGCAAAGGCAAGAGGAGGAAAAGGGGTTGGAAGGGCGGGGCACTTGATTAGTTTACGGACGATC
>NC_051415.1:20623223-20623310 GCF_015228065.2 Penaeus monodon
AACATGAAAATAAATAAATAAAATAGGGGAGGGCTAGAGAAGGGAGAGGAAATGTATCTAAAGGAAGTGCCAAAGGGAGGAAGAAAA
>NC_051415.1:20623363-20623519 GCF_015228065.2 Penaeus monodon
AAACCCATATCGTGAGCCCCCCCTTTGCCAATTTTCCTCAGGGATCACGTGATCGGGTTGAAGTGAGCTCGACGCCTTTGAAAAGGATGATTTCAAGGCGGTTTTCGGAAATGGGTGGGAAGAAGGGGGGGGGGGATTTGGAGGGAGGGGGGGGTG
>NC_051415.1:20623583-20623780 GCF_015228065.2 Penaeus monodon
ATCAACCCAAAGAAAAAGGTAAAAATCATCCACCTTCCCTTCATCTCCCCCCCCCCCCCGTTTCCCGCCCTTCACCCCTTCCTCTTTGCCGCAAACGTCTCCTCGGCCGCAGAAAAATGGGGAACTCGGGAGAAGCGAGGGATTTCGACCCTTGGGAGAGGGGGGGGGGTTGAGAGGGCCTCGGGGGTAAAGGGGGG
>NC_051415.1:20624613-20624779 GCF_015228065.2 Penaeus monodon
CAATCCTGCATTCCAGCGCATTCGAAAATTATTTCAATAACCGGTAGGATTTTCCGCTTTACAGCCCCAAAGTCAGATTCATATTGTGCATTCCATTTCTAGGTCGTACGGTTGTGACGTGACAAGCAGAGAAACGTTCGCCAAAAGTCTAAAAAGAAATTTGTTG
>NC_051415.1:20624901-20625471 GCF_015228065.2 Penaeus monodon
ATGATGGCGAACAATTATGAAATCCTTATTTTTTTGGCTTTTCACAAGTATTAAATCACTGTTAAGACTTTTGAAATCAGTGAACGTCTATCATGTTTTCGGTATTTGTGTCACAGGCCAACTTTGCGTCTGATTTCGAGTTTTCATGATAAAGGAAATTCATACAAACATAGATATATACTAGAATATATTCCAGAATATATTTCCTTATCGACTGGCGATTTATTACCGGTGGTGGTAACAACGGAGAGAATTCAATTTTGATTAAAAGCATGTGGATGGTGTTATTAGATCAGCGATAGTTATTTGTGGTTGGGATCTTATATATCTCATATTCACCATAAAACACTGATTTACATTTCACGAAAAGATCGAAAAAATATACAAAATATGCCCCCAGCTAAATTTCATCAGTTTAAAATGAAAATGGTAGCAATGATAACAATAACAGGATACTACAACAGTTTACTGATAAGGATAGAAGTTATAACAGCAATATCATTAATATTCACAAAACGTTAGTTGCAAAGTTTTCCATTTTCCTCAAAGCGGTATTATGAACTTGCCTTG
>NC_051415.1:20625522-20625713 GCF_015228065.2 Penaeus monodon
TAGACACAGATAATACATTTCAACAAGACAATAAAGGTGATATTTGCTCCCGCTTCTTGAATTTATATGCCTTATATTTCGAGCCGAGTGTGGAGCAAAAAAGTGCTTTCCAACAAGAAGTTCGTGATACTAGTTGGTTTGTTTGTCAGTAGGTATGAGTGTCTGTGTGAGTGTTGCAAATAAAAAAAGTG
>NC_051415.1:20625768-20625947 GCF_015228065.2 Penaeus monodon
CGCGCGCGTGCATGTGTAGATATATCGCTGGAGTGGCCATTCCTGACTTGCAACGTCAAGTGTCCGACAGAAACTTGGAAATAATTGCATTAGTGGGAGAATGAAATCCAAAAAAGAAAAAGAATCTGACAAAAAGTCGATGGAATTGAATTAGCAGAAAAAGGAACCAAGCAAAGCAG
>NC_051415.1:20626251-20626580 GCF_015228065.2 Penaeus monodon
CACCCAAACGTAAACCAAATCTCCGAAATGGCGGGTCAGCCAAAGGAAACCCTTCGACGGGGGAGGGAGAGCCCGAACTCAGCGCCCAGCCGAAGCCACGGCGCCTAACACGTGGGGAGACCCGGACGCTTTTTAACGTTGCGTGCGAGTGAGCGTGAAATATCGAATGTAGAGGGACTGGCGATTTCTTTTTATCCTTTTCGGAAACGTTTAATGCATTTTAGATTATGCGACGCTTGAATTTCATTTAGTCTGTTCTTTCTTGCTTACTATCGGCTCTCTCTTTTTCCCTCTCTATCTACTTAAAATATCTAATGTCGTACGGGCCC
>NC_051415.1:20627471-20627775 GCF_015228065.2 Penaeus monodon
CCTGCGCCCCCCCCCCCTATCCCCTCCCTTCCCGTCTTGCCTTCAACCCTTTGTTCAGAAAAAAAAACGCCTTCCTCTTGTCTGCCAGAGAAATCTAAGTGGCGGTTCGTGACGTGGACTTCCGCAGGGCTTCCGATATTAAAGTACATCCCTAAAATTGCTAGACTTTTGCTATACATTTTTTTCAGCTTTTTTTTCCTTTTTTTTGTCTTTTTTTTTAGTTTTTTTCTTACCGTATTCTCTCTTGGTGGATTTTTTTTGTTTTCTCGTTTTCTTCCCGTCTGTGTGTTTAAGTATGCGTTGC
>NC_051415.1:20629450-20629517 GCF_015228065.2 Penaeus monodon
GAAGGGGGGGTAAAAGGAGGGAGAAGGGAAGAAAGGAAAGTTGTGAGAGATTTCCGGAAAATTTAAA
>NC_051415.1:20629963-20630143 GCF_015228065.2 Penaeus monodon
TCGTGGCTGAACTAAAATGGTCGAAATTTACGGCTGGAAAAACAAAGATAGACGAGTAGCTTCCCGTGACAGGAAGTGTGCAAATATTGGTCTCTTTATCGTACCTGATGGCGACCGGTTCATCTGTCTGCCGGAGTCATCCATTCGTCTGGTGGGCAGCCGCTCATCCACGTCCTGGAC
>NC_051415.1:20630209-20630282 GCF_015228065.2 Penaeus monodon
CGCGGGTTGGGCACCTCGGCCTGTCCCTTGTGTTTCTCCACTTGCATGCTTATGTAGACATATGAATGTCACA
>NC_051415.1:20630751-20631076 GCF_015228065.2 Penaeus monodon
CAGGACACACCCAAGCACGCAAGTGAATCTTTATACACTCACACATTTCCACATAAAAGAGGCAAGCGAACAGACGTTGTAATTTCTCGGTACTTAATCTCGTTCTAGATTTAAGAAGAGGAAAATATTCCGAGCCTATTTGCATCCGTAATGCTCTCTGTACCGAGACTTGGCCATTAGCAGTAAGGGCCATTATCGCTGGCTGTACTGCCTCCTTCTGGCGCGATTACGTAGCTCCACCTCTTCCCCAGCCTCACATTGGGCACTGGCATTATTCCTGGCAAAAGTCCGGCAAAAATCTTTTTAGTTTTACCACGCCAGTCTC
>NC_051415.1:20632381-20632681 GCF_015228065.2 Penaeus monodon
GAAACATGAAATATTTCAGAACAAAACATCCATTCGTTAAGGCAGTCAAAGAAGCTTCGTGTTTACGAGAGACATAACACCAGTACTGTGAATTAATTAAGAGTGAGACGGGGGGAGTCGCGTTTGCAGTGTTGCCAGATGAACGTGCGGCGTCCGGTGACTAGCTGGTTTAACGATGTTACTTATGTTTTAAGTGTGTCGTTTCTGTTCTCGGTGATTTATTGTTGTGTTTTTTGTTATTGTTATACTTATGCCTTTATTGTGTTATTCGTGGTGCATGGAGTAATATGTTTGGGTGAT
>NC_051415.1:20632833-20633029 GCF_015228065.2 Penaeus monodon
CGCTTTCTCTTTCTCTCGGAGTATGATTAACAAAAATGAAAATAGTAAACAGTGAAAGGCACGGTACAGATTACACTTCAATACGCACCAGCAAAGGTAAAATAAAACTGAAGTCCCTTTATCCCTCGCAAAAAGGAGCAAAGAGCAAAGGGTGAATACTAAATACCGATTTTTTTTCCCACTGGTTTATGACGTA
>NC_051415.1:20633248-20633975 GCF_015228065.2 Penaeus monodon
ACAGTTCCCTCGAAATCGTCTTGACATTCGCTCCCTTTTCCCTCTTTGCTTTCGACAAAATTTCCCTTCCCCTTCCCATCCTTTTACCTCCCCAGCTCAGTGACCCCGTGAAAAAAAAAATAATGGAAATCAACTTATTTTAAAAAAGGAAAAGGGGGGGGAGGGTCGCCACCACGCCTACCCGCCTCGGGGCCCACGTGCCCGGAAAACCTGCCCGCTCGTTAATCCCCAATCCGTTATTTGCATGTCATTTTTTGCCCGGGGCCCCCGGGCTTACCACCATTTGCTCCTACTAAGACCTAAACTAATAAAATTTCATTTCTTTCGTTAGTCCCGCTATAGTCGTTTTGGTCCCCCAGAAGTTTTCGTGGTTTTCTCTCGGGTTTTCCGAAAGGGTAAGTGGGATCCCTCCTTAAATACCTGAAAGCTTTCTTATATAAAATTTGTTTTTTTTTCTTTTTAAAAATGGGTCCCCTGAAAATATCAATTAAAACCCCACCCGAAAATATGTGCCACATCGCATTCCCCAAATCCCCTGATCGGGGCAGATATCCCTTTTCTTGATTACTTCAATAGGGGGAATCTACTTTGCTGTAAAACTGATTATACGTGGAGGGGGCTCATGCCGACAAGGCATGAAATCATTTTTTTTTACCAAAATCTCCTCTCGACTCCGGGAAAATCTTGGGAGTTCTTATTTTTTCAAGAGAAAAACCCCCCGTGCAAA
>NC_051415.1:20634263-20634570 GCF_015228065.2 Penaeus monodon
ACCCCATAAATAAAATATATATATATAATATATATATAATTATATTCTTACCATATTAAAAGTTATAATAAAATATTATAATTTTATAAAATATATGGACATTTATATAACAAAATATTCAATGTATGTATGTTGTATGTAAATAATATATGGTTAAAACTATATACTATTTAAATATATATAATATAAATATTTTTAATATATTTAATAAAATATATAATTATTATTATATATATTATATATTAATTATATAAAATTATAATAATTATGGGGTTATATTATATTTATTTTGTGTATGTTTGTTGGT
>NC_051415.1:20634738-20634960 GCF_015228065.2 Penaeus monodon
TGCGTCCGTGTGCGTGTGCTTTTCGTGGTGTGTACCGGGGTTTTTGTGTTTGTGTGGAAATATATACATACACATTATCTTACATTATTATTATAATTTTATTTTAAAATATCATTCAAAATACATACCAAAATATGATAATATACACAAAATATACAATATTACATATAGTAGGTGTGGGATAGTGTGTATATAATGTATAATAAATACTATACACCCCAG
>NC_051415.1:20635097-20635216 GCF_015228065.2 Penaeus monodon
TACTAGTCTTTTATATTTACATAGATATGTGCAAATTTTATACATATGTAAAAATCTGTTTGACATTACATCATAATTATATAAAAATATAATTTTTTATATTTTATATTAATTAAGAA
>NC_051415.1:20635259-20635406 GCF_015228065.2 Penaeus monodon
CGAATAAAAACAATCTATTATCTTTTATGTATCTATCTTGTATTATGACTATGTATCTACTACTTCTTTTATATAGTAGTTTTTTGTGTATTGTGTGTGTGTGCATATGTTTGGATATTTTATGTATATAATTATTAAAAAATATAC
>NC_051415.1:20635561-20635782 GCF_015228065.2 Penaeus monodon
TTATAAAAATTTAATAGAAATAGGGAGGCAAAAAATAGAAATAGATAAACAATGTTATATTTAAAAATAAAAAATATTGTTTCGTTTTAAATTATTGTAATATTTATTTTTTAAAAATAATTTTAAAATATATATAATTTTTATATGTAAATTTCGTACTATATATGTTTTTTTCATCATATAACTAAATCGATATATTTTCAAATCTACAATATTTTTAA
>NC_051415.1:20636465-20636718 GCF_015228065.2 Penaeus monodon
AAATAGAAGATAATAGATAATAGCGATATAAATTTAATATTTGTATGTATGATGTATGTATGTATTTATTCTTCTATCTACTAATTTTAAAATTTTAATTATATATATAATTATATAATATTATTATATACACTACCACGTGTATAATTTAAAAATATGTATATTAAATACACACACACACCACACCATGTTAAAAATATACTATATATATATAAAAATTTTAATTATATATATTAATATGTGGTGTGGGGTG
>NC_051415.1:20636990-20637648 GCF_015228065.2 Penaeus monodon
CAATTTTTAAAGGAAATAGAGCTATATATGCAACTTTTTCAACTGTTATGTGCAAAGTTCCCCAGTTTTTCAACAAACGCAATAATGGTTAGCGTCCTGTTCGTTACGGAGCCCCGAACCCGATAAAGGTCAGCGGATTCGTTCAAGTCATATTTACAAAAAATAATCAGAAAAAAAAACGAACCTGTATTTTGACATTTTATTGGGGAGTAAAGAAAAAAAAGAGAGAATTAGCATTTTATTTCCCTTTTGGGGCCATAAACCCGTGTTTCGTTCCCGATATCGGTTGGGTTTGCCTTCTGCAAGGTGCGCCAGGTGTGAACCTTGTACAGATGGGAGAGGATTGAGTTCATACATTCCGTAAACGTGCAATTGCACATGGGACTGTTGTTGCCGTCTGCCAACTCCATTATCCAAGATGTTAACATGAACTGAAAAAATAAATGCATATGGTTGTTACTTAATTTGCTGATAATCCTTGGTAGGTTATCCTTATCCTCTGCTCTTAGAAACAAAATTTACTTCTATACATTCCTTCCACATTAGTTAGTGAATTAAAGTCATAGTAGACTATGTAGTATATATATAGTATAGTCATAGTAGCCTATATAGGGTAAAAATATAGATTTTGAAAGTAAAACTACTAACGTTAGTTTCC
>NC_051415.1:20637719-20637819 GCF_015228065.2 Penaeus monodon
TTTATTGATTTTATATATAATAGATAAAAACAATAATAGATGGTATTTTGATGGTTATGAAATTTTATCATAGTAATATATGGATAAAAATATAAATTTT
>NC_051415.1:20638443-20638923 GCF_015228065.2 Penaeus monodon
ACCCTTATGTGAAAAGACAATTATTACTGACCACATTTTTTTTAACAGTTTTACCATAGTGGCCGCTTCAGTCATTTAAAATCATTATATCCTTTTCATATTTGCCTCTAACGTATATCTTTTATCTCATCTATGTTCCCCCGATGATACTTTTAGGAAATCATTCATAATAGCATTATTTAAAATGATCAAACGAAAATTTAGAAAAGAACTGGTATTCCAGATTTACATGTTCAGGATAGGAACAACCCCAAAGTGCTCTCTCGGGGATTGTACAGATGCATTGCGTAACACATTGTTAAAATTTGATGTATGTCAACAGTTAAATATATGCAGCGTCCACACAGTGCAACGCAGATATGGGGCACATTCTAATGAAAATTTCACGCATTGACAAGGTGAATCCAATAAAAACTAACTCTCAGGCGTATATTATATTATATGCATATCCACACACAAACACATACACAAATTACACGC
>NC_051415.1:20638963-20639028 GCF_015228065.2 Penaeus monodon
TAAAAATATTATATAAATCTATATTTTTTTGTGGTGTTGTTGTGTGGGTGGTGTGTAAACACAAA
>NC_051415.1:20639884-20640065 GCF_015228065.2 Penaeus monodon
TCGTGGCTGAACTAAAATGGTCGAAATTTACGGCTGGAAAAAACAAAGATAGACGAGTAGCTTCCCGTGACAGGAAGTGTGCAAAATATTGGTCTCTTTATCGTACCTGATGGCGACCGGTTCATCTGTCTGCCGGAGTCATCCATTCGTCTGGTGGCAGCCGCTCATCCACGTCCTGGAC
>NC_051415.1:20640130-20640206 GCF_015228065.2 Penaeus monodon
CGCGGGTTGGGCACCTCGGCCTGTCCCTTGTGTTTCTCCACTTGCATGCTTATGTAGACATATGAATGTCACATAA
>NC_051415.1:20640884-20642022 GCF_015228065.2 Penaeus monodon
GGACACACCCAAGCACGCAAGTGAATCTTTATACACTCACACATTTCCACATAAAAGAGGCAAGCGAACAGACGTTGTAATTTCTCGGTACTTAATCTCGTTCTAGATTTAAGAAGAGGAAAATATTCCGAGCCTATTTGCATCCGTAATGCTCTCTCTGTACCGAGACTTGGCCATTAGCAGTAAGGGCCATTATCGCTGGCTGTACTGCCTCCTTCTGGCGCGATTACGTAGCTCCCACCTCTTCCCCAGCCTCACATTGGGCACTGGCATTATTCCCTGGCAAAAGTCCCTGGCAAAAGTTCTTTCTAGTTTTACCACGCCAGTCTCCCCTCTTGCTCTCCTCGCCGAGTTTCCCCTTTCTCTCCCACCTCCTCCTTCCCCGAGTTAGGGATCTGTGTCACCCCCTGCCCTACCCTATTTCCTCCCCTATTTCCCAATCCTCTCCCCTTCCACTTTTCCTTAAGTGTCAGTTCCTCCCCTTCTGGCCTACCATCTCCCCTCTTATCTTATCCTCTCCTATCTAACCCCTTAATTCTCCCCTCTCTTGTGTCTCCATCTTCTCCCCTTCCCCCCATTCACAAAGTATACCCTCTTATCGCTTATCTTTCCTCTCCCAATTTTCTTCCAGTCCCCTTCCTCATTCTCCTTTCTCTCACCTTTGAAACCCCCCTCTCTCCCTCTCCCCGCTCCCTTCTCCCATCCCCCACCTCTTAACCCAATATCTCCCTCGTCCCCCTCTCCCTTCCCCCATCCCTTGTCTCTTTCGCTCCCTGACTCCCCACTCCCATCCCCCATCACTTAATTCCCCCTCCCCTGAACCCCCTCTCTCCTCCTCTCCCTGTACCCTCTCCCATCCTTGAACCCTTTCTTTCCCCAGCTCTTCCCCTCTCCCCATACCCTCTCACATCCCTTAATCACACCCCTTCCTCTCCTCTCCCCTCTTTTACCCTTTCACACCCTTTAGCATCCTCTCTCCCTTTCCTCCTCTCCCCCCCTTCCCTCTCCCACTCCTAACCCCGGGCCTATAGCTAAGTGATCCCAAACAGCAGTAATTAGACCCATCAAGTGACTCTGCGATTAGGGACGTGAGGAGGGGGGACCTAAGCCTGAGTGCATGTGTCTTGGGAGTCTTTCA
>NC_051415.1:20642267-20642342 GCF_015228065.2 Penaeus monodon
AAATCTATTGTTTGGGTTCCCTCCAGATTGTTCCCTTCCTCGTTCCCCTTGGAAGGAGAATTGCTAAGAGAGGCC
>NC_051415.1:20642477-20642544 GCF_015228065.2 Penaeus monodon
TGCCTTGTTATGGGGCTCATAATATCCCTCATTTGTCTATGTTTTGTTATGTCTTTGCATCCGAGTC
>NC_051415.1:20643050-20643335 GCF_015228065.2 Penaeus monodon
CATAAGTCTTGATCATCAGGCTTAATAATGATAATAATACGGATCGCGCCTTGTACTCAGCTTGAGCAATTTCAGCCAAAAAACGTTCGTACGCTCCTTATCCTCCTGTCTATTGTGAATCCTCTCAAGAGCTAATTAAGTCACTCGGCCCTAATCCCTAGTCTAAACCCAATCCAGGTTCATTAGCATTTATTGATAGTACTAATAGTGTAGTTCCTGTCTGAACGAGCAGCCTCCTTATCGGAAGTGTGTGGAGAAAATACATGAGTAAGAATGAAGTATTTC
>NC_051415.1:20643611-20644042 GCF_015228065.2 Penaeus monodon
AACTCAAAATACACCCGAAGATATCGAAAAAAAAAACACTTATCAATTACATTTGCCGCATTCTCGAATTATTCATTCTCATTAACACCTTCTCCGTTGATAGCGTTTGTTGATACTAATTCCCCTCAACGAATAACGGTCATATGGCGATAATTCCGCAGCAATCTCTCGCTCAATCCGGACGGAGGTCGTTTTAGCGTTTCCGTATCCGAAGGAAGGGCTTCCAGGGCGGCAAACGTACCCTTGTTGTAATCCCTTCCATTTCTGTAACTTTCTTGGTCGTCGCCAATGTAATCTCAGGACGTCGCTGAGATTACAAGATTACAAACTGCTTCAGTACACAGTAGTCGGATTGTTAGGTATTTATTGTTGTTTTGTAGTTTTGTCACTGCGGGCTTTGTTAAAGATTCTGTAATGGTGAGAAGACGGCG
>NC_051415.1:20645208-20645513 GCF_015228065.2 Penaeus monodon
GAAACATGAAATATTTCAGAACAAAACATCCATTCGTTAAAGGCAGTCAAAGAAGCTTCGTTGTTTACGAGAGACATAACACCAGTACTGTGAATTAATTAAGAGTGAGACGGGGGGGGGAGTCGCGTTTGCAGTGTTGCCAGATGAACGTGCGGCGTCCGGTGACTAGCTGGTTTAACGATGTTACTTATGTTTTAAGTGTGTCGTTTCTGTTCTCGGTGATTTATTGTTGTGTTTTTTGTTATTGTTATACTTATGCATTTATTGTGTTATTCGTGGTGCATGGAGTAATATGTTTGGGTGAT
>NC_051415.1:20645692-20645880 GCF_015228065.2 Penaeus monodon
CGCTTTCTCTTTCTCTCGGAGTATTGATTAACAAAAATGAAAATAGTAAACAGTGAAAGGCACGGTACAGATTACACTTCAATACGCACCAGCAAAGGTAAAATAAAACCTGAAGTCCCTTTATCCCTCGCAAAAAGGAGCAAAGAGCAAAGGGTGAATACTAAATTACCGTATTTTTGCCGCACTGG
>NC_051415.1:20646147-20646870 GCF_015228065.2 Penaeus monodon
TGACATTCGCTCCTCTCATCCGTCTTTGCATTTCGACACAAATTTCCTTCCACTTCCTCATCCTTTCTACCTCCCCGAAGCCTACAGTGACCCCGTGAAAAAAAAAATAATGATGAAATCAACTTATTTTAAAGAGAGGAAGGGGAGGGAGGGTCGACCGCCAGCGCCTACTCCAGCACTCGGCCTACGTGCCCGGAAATCCTGCCCGCTCTGTTAATACGTCGCCAATCCGTTATTTGCATGTCAGTTTAGGCCCGGCCGACGACATTACCACCATTAGCTCCTACTAAGACCTAAACTAATAATAATTCTCATTTTCTTTCGTTCGTCGTCCGCTATAGATCGTTCGGTCCCCTAGAAGTGTTTCGTGGTTTTCTCTCTGGGTTTTCACGAAGGCTAAGTGGTGAGTCCGTCGCTTCAAATACCTGAAAGCTTTCTGATATCAAGTTTGTTTTTTTTTCTTTAAAGATGGATCACCCTGAAAATATCAAGTTAAAACCATACCCGAAAATATGTGCCACATCGCATTCCACCAAATCCTCTGATCTGGGTCGATGATATCCCATTTTCTTTGATTACTTCAATAGGGGAGACTCATACTTTGCTGTAAGCTGATTATACGTGGAGGGGTCTCATGCACGACAAGGCAAGTGAAATCATTTTCCCTTTACCAAAGTCTCCTCTGCAGACTCCGGAAACTCTTGGGAGTCTCATTATTCTTAT
>NC_051415.1:20649681-20650196 GCF_015228065.2 Penaeus monodon
TTGGTCAGACTGTATATGTGCAAAGTTCCGCATGTTTTGCAACAAACGCAGATAAGTGGTTAGCGATCCTGATTCGTTACGGAGCCGCGAACCCGATCAAACGGTCAGCGGATTCGTTCAAGATCAGTATTTAGCAAAAGGTAATCAGAAATAGAACGAACCTGTATTATGATCATTCTATTCGGTGACGTAAAGATAAAAAAAGAGAGAATTAGCAGTTGGTATTTCCTGTTCGGACGCATAAACAGCTGTTTCGTTCCCGATATCGGTTGGGTTTGCCTTCTGCAAGGTGCGCCAGGTGTGAACCTTGTACAGATGGGAGAGGATTGAGTTCATACATTCCGTAAACGTGCAATTGCACATGGGACTGTTGTGCGTCTGCCATCCATTATCCAAATGTTAAATGAACTGAATAGAAATAAATGCTATGTTGTTTACTTATTTGCTGATAATCATTGTATGTTACCTTATCTCTGCTGTTAGAAACAATTTTACTTCTATATCTTCCTTCACAT
>NC_051415.1:20650990-20651325 GCF_015228065.2 Penaeus monodon
TTTCATATTTGCCTCTACGTATATCTTTTATCTCATCTATGTTCCCACGATGATACTTTTAGGAAATCATATCATAATAGCATTATTTAAAATGATCAAACGAAAATTTAGAAAAGAACTGGTATTCCAGATTTACATGTTCAGGATAGGAACAAACCCCAAAGTGCTCTCTCGGCGATTGTACAGATGCATTGCGTAACACATTGTTAAATTCGATGTATGTCAACAGTTAAATATAATGCAGCGTCCACACAGTGCAACGCAGATATGGGGCACATTCTAATGAAAATTTCACGCATTGACAAGGTGAATCCAATAAATCTAACTCTCAGGCG
>NC_051415.1:20653139-20653409 GCF_015228065.2 Penaeus monodon
GGCGCTCAATGAATAAAGAGGGCGGAGCAGCAGCAGCCTAAGGGCGTTCCCCGGGAGCCTCCTCCACGGGGCGTCGCCGGCCAGCGCCCGGGAACACGTGGTGGAGTCCGGCCGGGCGATCGCATGCCGGCCGCTCGGCGTGTCATTTTTCATTCGCCATTTCGTGATGATTTATGCCCTTTTTTCCCCATATCATGTTGTCATCATCAACGGCGTTGGTATCATCAGTGGCATTGCTGATGGCAGGAGCAGCATTATTGCTTTTGACTC
>NC_051415.1:20653441-20655212 GCF_015228065.2 Penaeus monodon
CATACAAACTATTTTCATATTCATTGCTATTACAGCCAATGTGCATGTACGCATATCAGACCCATGACATGATCACTGGTATTATACAGTATGATATTAATCATACTGAAACCTTTTTTAGGGTGACTGAAGAAAAAGCAAACACAAATAAAATAGAATGACATGCATTGCGGCCTGTTATTGAATTTCCTATGTTCATGCTGCTTTATTGCCGACGGTAACGGTGTATTGCATGTATACCTTCCCGCCGATTTTTGTATATTATCGTTTTTATCATTCCAACGGGAGATGCTTCATCTTTTTTCCCAGACTGACAAGAAATTATAAGATTTTCATTGAAGTCTGCAAAAAGTTTCGGCACCGAAGGTTTCGCTGTAATATCTTGATGACAAGAGACATTAAACTTTCGCATCTAAATCTTAGCCTTACAGCCATTTGAATTATAATGAGATTTAACATGATAGCGTTTTTGAGAAAGTGCAAAGTAGCTGCCCCTTCGTTGCCTTATCTGCCCCGGTCTTTTGCAAGCGTGTCCGTTATATAGTTTTTGACTCCGCGGATACTTCAAACCGACAAGCAGTCAGTGAGCGAGAAGTAATAAGGTAATATGAAGTCTGACAGGCTGACAAGGGCCGCTGATACAGAGATTGATACGTAGACTGACACGGTTACTGGCCCGAGGTCTGACACCGGCGCGCCAGCAGCGGTACATGAAAACACAGAAATCAAAGGACAGCGGGCACGCGACTCCGGGGTTGCCATCTCTCGCCGCGTTGAAATTTCCCTCCAAAGTCTTCATAAGCGCTGGCATGCGTGCGGGGCCTAGTTTTTCGAAATCAGTTTTGGGCAATCTTTACTTTCCTCCAATGGAAATTTGAAGTACTTATACAGACAGGTTATAGATAAAACGGTATAATTAACAGGACAGATGTTAGGCTGGTGTCCAGCGGACCAGGTGTTCGGACGAGGGTTGGTAGCTGTTTCGCGCCGTTGGTAACATTTTAGCTTCAATCTTCTAAGCCACTTCGGAGTTTCTGTTTATTCCAGCCTTCCTTGCGAGACATTCCTGCGTGACACACGACTTAAATCCGGTCATGAAACGGAGAGGAAAGAGCAGAATTAATCAGATAACGAAATTCAGCCATGGTATTCGAGGCAGCCCGGCGACTTGGTCTTTTGTGAAGCGAGGGCGACGAATTCTCCATTCACTTCGTGGGAGCCCAAGTCAGTCCCCTTCTTTCTTCTTAGCGGTGAGGTGGCGGGCTAGGCGGCTGCTGCTGCTGGCCGGCAAGCACTGGTATGTAGGTTGAGCCAACTGCCAGTGACTCCACCTCCGTCTCTGCTCGAACCATCGGCTGCGGATGATGGTCGAACGACCGCTCTTTACTTGAACTACCGTTGGATTAGACATCTTTAGATTTGCTATTAGTGGTCAGAGCTCCAGCAACCAGTTGTTACTGACCGAACAAGCTCCTTCATACTCCAGCTAATTTTGTCCCAAAGCACCGAGACTCCGATTTCGCACAGGATTCTGACATCGCGGCTGCCTGACAGGAGCCTTGACACCAGAAACCCAGTCTGAAGGAGATGAGTCTGATATTCCGAAAACTGGGAGGAGTAGAAAGCTGATGGATAGTTAGAACAAACGCTTGGCCTCTGGAGTTCGAGTTCTTGCCAAAGGTTTGGATTGCCTTTGGAAGACATCGCTATCAGTCAGCTTTAAGGTAAGGCGATAAAAATTAACTCTTTTCCTGTTGATTTTATTGCCTGG
>NC_051415.1:20655290-20655633 GCF_015228065.2 Penaeus monodon
TTACCAAATAGGCGGTGGGTTGAAGACTAATAACATTTCCCAGTAAATTTGTTCATTTATGCAAAGGTTCAGTAAATATCTTTGGGAAAAAATTAATAGTATAAATCACTGCATTAACAAAACCGATAGCTTTTCCCTCATTGTTCCATGCGCATTTTTCTTCGAAAGCAGTCGAGCAGAAAACGATTTATCACTTGATTGCATTTACAGATAATACTGTTATACCTCTTTTGATGATATAAAAGAAAGGTAAATTTCCAGGTGATATCACATTTTCCCCGACCAGAGGGCGTTATTTGGCACGGGACCATTAAATAAGATTAGCCATTGACTTCTCTACGAT
>NC_051415.1:20655674-20655774 GCF_015228065.2 Penaeus monodon
TGTGAGTCAAAGCTTCAAAAACGCTTTCGATCACATGCAGCAAACATCGACCGAGGAATGTGTTCCTAATCACTAAAACCATTTGTCATGCTCATCATCC
>NC_051415.1:20655801-20655908 GCF_015228065.2 Penaeus monodon
CCCCTCTCAGTAAATCTTGTTAATTTGCCTTTGTTTGTGTTGCGAAGTATTTAGCGTAGCTTTATGAATCGTACATGTTTTATGAGGCTGATTTTATTGTAGAGTAG
>NC_051415.1:20656145-20656338 GCF_015228065.2 Penaeus monodon
AAAAAATACATATTCTCCTTTCAACTCATTTCACCTTTGGCTAGTTATCGGATAGCTATTCGCTGAACAGTTTGTGTAGAAGTAATTTTGTAGATGAAATATAAATCGTTCAGAGGGTTTCTCTGTACAACACTAAATATAAAGGAATCAATAAGTAAAAGCGCAATTAACCGTCTTCCTTCTTCGAAGCACA
>NC_051415.1:20656625-20656877 GCF_015228065.2 Penaeus monodon
CCGATAAGCTGTCGAGACTTGAAGAAATGGCATTGGATAGATCACAGCAGTCTGTTCGGCGTCCGCCACACTTCGCCTTCAGAAAGCCGTTGTATTTCCTCACGGATTTTGCTGTTTGGAAGCGGCTGAAACGGTAAACACACTTCGAGTAAAGTTTCCATTCGCGCAGATACGAGGCAGAAGGGGAGAGTCATACCCAGATAACCCGAGACAAACGGACCACACTTTTCTTGCCTGGAAGTCCGCTAAGAA
>NC_051415.1:20657425-20657998 GCF_015228065.2 Penaeus monodon
GATAATCACTCCAAGCCGGTTTACCTCGAAATATCCAGGACAAAATAAAAGAGAGAAGTGTACTGAGATAATGATAACAAAGGGGCGTTGCATGGGAAAAAACACAAACTAAATAACCGCGGCTGCCCGCTGGCGCTGTGTTGTTTCCCCGCCTTCCCTTCAGACGTCGTGAAAAATTGTCTCGAATTCGCCCAGGAACTTTTGCCGCTGCCACAAGGATATAGATCGAGTTGCAGACATGCATATCAAAGTGCTTCCAAAACTTCTTTGTCTTTTCCTTGTATGAATGAGCAGATATGAAGCGCATGTAGACGACATAGGCGCTTCTGGTTGTAAAGATATGTTGCTATGCGGTTTAGGCTTTCATGCTAACAAGATCGAGGGTCTGGCGCAGTCACAGATATGGGAGACAGACAGACGAACGAAGGCGAGCGGAGATAAACATGCATTCTAGACACAAATAACTGCCTCGGAAGCGCCGCTGCCCCTACAAGAACACGAAGAATGGCCAGTAAGACGATAAAATGGAAACAAATAAAAACGAAACTCAGCTGGGGAAATCCGAGACGGCTC
>NC_051415.1:20658181-20658360 GCF_015228065.2 Penaeus monodon
CGTCTTGCCTCCATAACTCAAGGCGGCGCGGGCGAGGCTGGAGATTAAGATACGGCTCCCACTGTAATAAAGCCGAGGATAGAGTCCAGGCGAAGGAGGCGAGAGATGTATAAATATGCCGACGTCGTCCCATAGGCGGGCTCAGCGGCGCGGGCGGACTCCGTGGGCGTGTGCGTGCC
>NC_051415.1:20658416-20658482 GCF_015228065.2 Penaeus monodon
GTCACCCTTGCAAAGCTGCTGGCTTCCCTGGCTGATTGATGTCTTTGTATGCCCATAGATGAAAGA
>NC_051415.1:20659106-20659282 GCF_015228065.2 Penaeus monodon
TTGTCCTGGTACTCTCGACCGATAGTTTCGCCCCCTAAGCAGCCAGTCTTTCACTCGCCCCTTTTTCTCCCTCTCTTTCGCTCTAACTTTTCAATTCCGCCAGATAATGGCCCGAAATTCCATGGGATTTTTCGCTCTTGTGCCCGCCTCCCCTCTCCCGCTTTCCTTTCCAAGTC
>NC_051415.1:20660227-20660522 GCF_015228065.2 Penaeus monodon
CATCTCTTAAATTCGTTCCCCTTCATTTTGATTTTATTTAAATTCGTGACATTATTTCGTCCTTAATTTAAATCAGTAAATTATCCTCCCTTTATTCCATTAAATCAATTTTTTTTCTCTCTCTTTTTCACTGTTATTTCATTTATTTACTCTTATTTCTTTTTCACTTGTTCGCGATCCTTATCTATTTTCTCCAATGTTGATTTTTTTTCTGTTTTCACTTTATCCTTCCTTTCTGGAAAACTTTACATCGTGATTTTTTTCCTTCTAAAATCTCCATCTTTCTCTATCTCTC
>NC_051415.1:20661447-20661690 GCF_015228065.2 Penaeus monodon
TGTTCCTCAGCACCTTACCTCAGCACTCCGCCCCGAACTGAGCCTCTAAGTACAGCCTCTCCTTCACTAATTGCAACAAAACCTTTTCCAATTGGTCCCTGTGTCGTGGACAGCCTGACCCGACCTGACCTCGTTCTCGGGCCGCGGATGGCAGCGAATGGGGCAGGGTCAGCCGTAAAGCCAGAGAGGTTAGTTGCCACGTTGCCATTAACCGGCTGTCCTTTCTGGCGGCAGGAAAGTGAC
>NC_051415.1:20662233-20662673 GCF_015228065.2 Penaeus monodon
TCCGAGAAACAAGTAAACGCGCATGATGCCTTTGATGGAAATACTGTTCTATTTTAATTATTCCGAATTTGATCAAAGGGAATAGCAAAGCACCAATAACGACAGCAATACAGGGTTTACTTACGCAGTTGAATTTCAAAAGCTGTTTTCTCTGATCCCAAATAATACCATATCCGGTTCAATGTATTCATTTAATTTTCGTGTCGTTTATTGTCAGTTTTTTTTTTCTCTCTCTTTTGTCAAAAAATCCGATGAAAGAGAAATGCATCATGAAAGTTTCATAAAAAAATAATAACTGTCAGTCAGTCGTTCTCTCTTTTTTTGTGTGTATAGAAATCCTTTCAAAAGATTAAAAAAAAAGAAAAAAATTGAAAAATTCCCTATAACATGCGCTGTTACTCGAAGAAAATCCCCCCCCGAATAAAGATAAAAGAAAAGTT
>NC_051415.1:20662847-20663285 GCF_015228065.2 Penaeus monodon
GCAACACGATTCGCGTCCGATATCCTGCCTTTGGTGATTGACAGCCAAGCTAATATACTAAATCATTTCAAATTTTCCAACACACATTTCAGATTTTCACGGCCGTTTGCCTGATCACTTCATCAATCATTTATATATATTATCTTTTTTTTGTCATTATATTTCTCTGAATCGTGATATTTTTATAGATGTTATTTTGTTGTATCAAATGAAATTGTTCGAAATACATGACGTACGTTTGTTCCATCGCCATCGTTATTTTCAATATTGTCGTTAGTTTATATCATTGATCAATATGCTTGTTACCGTTTTCATCATAATCACCAATTTCTTATCTATTGTGACTGTTATTGTTTTTAACATTATGATTTTCGTCTTATTATTATTCAAGTAATAAGATTCGTTCATATAAACAACGCCGACACACTTCATTAAAAG
>NC_051415.1:20663498-20663661 GCF_015228065.2 Penaeus monodon
ATTATGTAAGACGCTAGAACCTGCCAACTGTCTCGTCGGAGGAGGGGAGAGACGAAGTGTAGAGGGGGAGAGGGGGTTAAGGAGAGGGGGAGAGGGGAGTGAGGAGAGGGGGAGAGGGACAGGGGGGGTGAGGAGAGGGAGAGTTGCAATCTGAAATGATTTA
>NC_051415.1:20663710-20663867 GCF_015228065.2 Penaeus monodon
GTGTGTATAACGTCGTGGTTCTGTGAGGTTTATGACAGAGAAAAATAAAAGGGGCGGAAAAGGGGGGGGGGGATGGGGCGGTGCATACTGATGGGAAGTTCGCGGAGGTAAGTTGGTGATCAAGTTGAAAGGGAAGAGACAGAAAATTCGGATAAAC
>NC_051415.1:20664058-20664289 GCF_015228065.2 Penaeus monodon
AAGTGATAAATTAGGTGTGAGGGAAATGAGTAATCGCCCTCCCTGTCTCTCCGCTTCTCTTTCCTCCTTTAACCTCATTATCCACATATGCTATCATCCAGTTTCCTACTTCCCTCCTACTTTCCCGCTCGTTCTTTGACTCTCGCATTCTCCCTCTTTCGGTTCCCCTTTTATTTCCTCTTCCTCTCCCGTAATCCCCTTTTTCATCTTCCGTTCCCTCTTTCCCTCCTA
>NC_051415.1:20664359-20664471 GCF_015228065.2 Penaeus monodon
TTATTCTTGCTCACTTCCTTTTACATTCCCCTTCCATTAACATTGCCTTTTCCTCTCTTTCTCTCCCTTGCCTCCCATATCCTTTACCCCCTCCTTCCCCTTTCGTTGCCAA
>NC_051415.1:20664490-20664559 GCF_015228065.2 Penaeus monodon
GATTATTATCCTGTCCACAAGAATCCGATATTTTCCTCTTTTGTGTATGTTCCTAGGCAGTGAGCGATG
>NC_051415.1:20664847-20665025 GCF_015228065.2 Penaeus monodon
AATCCATTTTTTTTACCAAGAACGAAGCAAATTAGGCGACCGGAAGTGGGCTCCGGCGATCCAATCCGTAATCGCCTGTGATCCTTGTGTCGTGTTCAGCCCCGCCTCCCTCCCCTGCTAATCAGTCACTGATTAGTCACACTAATTAATCCAAGTATACGGGAGAACAATCGCTTTC
>NC_051415.1:20665614-20665898 GCF_015228065.2 Penaeus monodon
CTCTCCAGCTCCCTTACCTGGCAGCCTCCTCCTTCCAAAAATCAGAGGTGACTTGATCTCGTCAGAAAACAATAGCCGGAGATATCAACGCCGTGGGATTGCGGCCGAGGAACGCTGGAGCCTTGGCATTGTCCTTTCCGCACCCGTTTATCCCTTCTTGCCTTTGGATTGTGTGTGCCGTTTGCCCCGCGTTTTTCCTACTGCCTTTTCACTTAATTTCTAAAACTCTAAAATTCTTTTTTTTTTCCTTCCGTGTTTCTCGCCCCCACTCTCTTTCTTTCCTT
>NC_051415.1:20666065-20666337 GCF_015228065.2 Penaeus monodon
TTTTTTCAGAATTATGCAGCTTACGTCTATTAAGCTTGCATGTTCGATATTTTTTTTTTTTCACGGTCCCCGCATGACTCTCCAGAAGACTTGATATCTTCATCGTGATTGGCTCGCGCGACACGCAGGTATTAGAAGCATCTACACGTCTCTCATCCGCTTCTTATAAAATGATTTCATGATGGTGAACGAGGTATTAGAAGCATCCAATCACTCGACATTCTCTCATCCGCTTTCTTTAATAAAACTGTTTCATGACTGGTTATCTCTAT
>NC_051415.1:20666664-20666803 GCF_015228065.2 Penaeus monodon
AGTAAATCATATACATAAGTTCTATTTCATCAAAATGTATTACACACCTAATATCAGAAAAAAAGGCTATTTTACTACAGTTTCTTTAAGGCAGAAAACATAAATTCAAATGAAAAAATCAGAATAAACATAAATTTCA
>NC_051415.1:20667027-20667323 GCF_015228065.2 Penaeus monodon
ACATCTCTTATCTACCGTCATTTGGTATACGTCGTTTGTTTATTAAAGGTAAGCAAAATTTCCAATTCTTTCATAACAGAAAAAATGATAATGATAAAAATAAAAATGATACCACATATTTCATGGAGCCAATATCCCCAGGGCTCTTAAAGCACACACATGGGCGTTTTTTATTCACATATATCTGTGTGTGCATGTCCCTGTGTGTACGGAAGTGTACGTGTATGCGTTTTCTCGGGCGTGTCGTTATTTTTATTTGTATTACGTTTCTCATTTTAATGTGTTGTTTGGTATGA
>NC_051415.1:20667368-20667927 GCF_015228065.2 Penaeus monodon
CGTTGGAATATCTCAATATTTGTTGTTGTTTTTTGTATGTTTCCCGAATTACTGTATCTTTTTAGTATTAATATTGCATTTAATTGCTACAAATACTCACAGTTCAGCAGTTTATTTAATAATCACGCTTCGATATCTCATAGCTCGTTTCATCCCTTCAGAGCGCTCTCATCACCGTTATTCTGACGGCATGTTCCCGCCGTTATTATCGTGGCTCTGACACCATATGCGGGCAATTATTATTGTTCATTCCAACACCTCATAAGTACAGCTATTATCGTTCCTCCGGCACCTCACATTCGGTATCATTATCGCTCCTCTGGCACCTCGTATTCACATGGGCGTTATCGTTCCTCTGGCAACGGCGGCGATGATAGTGTCCGCAACTGATGAGATTTGTTTCGTGTCGAGTAAGAAGACGTGGTCAGTGCGGTTTATGTAATTACGAGCGTGGATTAATGACTGAAAATAGTTTGTGTGTGTGTTTTTTATTTATTTTATTTTTATGTCACATATTTCGTTACGAGTATATGAGATACTGGTGATATCAGTATCAATA
>NC_051415.1:20667961-20668442 GCF_015228065.2 Penaeus monodon
AAAGAATCAACTTTCGATGTGTGGTCATGTCTGTTCTATGACATGTCAAAAATTTTATGTCGGTTATAATTTTTACAGCGAACTAAAACATCAGAATTTCACCAAATCTGCTAGACCAGTTCATGATAAAGTTGCTCATACTTTCAAGAGAAAATTAAAACTCACAGCGTAGCCCTTGACGAACTCGATAACCTATTTAACTGACAGAGAGTTGAGTTCCCCCTCGAACGCCATAATTTCCCATTTTCATTGTTGAGACCTTTGAGGGGGAAAAGTATTGTAATTAGCTATTCATTAATCTCTGAAATGACTGCTCATATTACTACCCCTCTTTCCCGCTGCATGTGGTAATGACTCCTTTTTTTAAAAGAAAAAGCGATATGACTAGCTGTAATATTTCATCCGGAAGAAGCTGGAAGGTTTAATGATTAATCAAAGTGAATTCATAATTGATTACTTTTTGCGGTTGGCTTTCTTTTCC
>NC_051415.1:20668692-20668813 GCF_015228065.2 Penaeus monodon
TGTCTCGGAAGATTGCTGTCCCGTAACGAGCCTCGCGAGATACGGGTTCTCGTATCTGTGCTTGCAAGATGTAGAAAGAAAAAGTTATGGGTTGGGTCTTTCCCTCTGGATGATTTGCCAA
>NC_051415.1:20669256-20669462 GCF_015228065.2 Penaeus monodon
GTACCCTCCGTTTACCTTCTCGCTATCACGAGATAGTTTCAAGATCGAACAATATATTGATAGCAAAATAGGTAAATGCATAGAGAGATAATCAGACAGATAAGTAAAGGGGACAGCGAAAATCAATAAGAGGGCAATAGGAAGGAGAGGAAGATAAATTGATGAGAGAGAGAGAGAGAGTTAGATACATATTTAAACAAAACATA
>NC_051415.1:20669580-20669704 GCF_015228065.2 Penaeus monodon
AGGAGGGGTGCCATAACCACTGATGAGGGAACACGCGTCCTCACTCCCTTTATGACTGGCCCGTAATGCCTCGCAAGAACACTCTTTTATCCTTATATACGTAAATTGTCTTCACGAGTTGCCG
>NC_051415.1:20670033-20670204 GCF_015228065.2 Penaeus monodon
CGTCCTTCCTTCACCCACACCCTGTGTATAGAGAGTCGAGACGTTCCGAGCCGCGACTATGATTCGTTCGTTCGGCTTCGTTCTTAATCCGAGATCTGAACGAACTGATTGAGGCTCCGATACAATCCACGTGACTTGCGACCTGCAACTCAGACCGCTATTGGGACGCCT
>NC_051415.1:20670297-20670395 GCF_015228065.2 Penaeus monodon
CCCCCCCCCTTTTTTAAGGGTGGAGTTTCTTTTTTTTATGGCATTTTACGTTTTATGTTTTATAATCGAGATAGCTTTTTGTCGACAAGGGAAAAAAA
>NC_051415.1:20670775-20670946 GCF_015228065.2 Penaeus monodon
TCCGGGATCCACCAAACAACAGCGAGTTTATCGACTAATATTTCGTCGGAGGAAGCAATTTACGCTCGGGGATAATTAGCAAAGCCGGAACGTCCCAAGATTTAGGATTTTAAGTGATAGTCCGCCGTAATTAGATGTACAATATCGCGGGCGTCGAAGCGTCTTGCGAGA
>NC_051415.1:20671110-20671452 GCF_015228065.2 Penaeus monodon
ATCTGAGAGGGTTGGTAAAAGTTGTAGAAATGGGGAAGGGAATAGAGGGGGTAGAGATGGGTTATGAGGTGGGGGGAGGGGGGGAGTGGGGAAGGATGTCACCTAGTCATCTGATATCGAAAGGAAGTCAGAGGGCTTGAAACAAAGGAATTACAAGCTTGAAACGGGATCATATTTGATGAGAAAGAAACAAGCTTTAAATCTTGGTACATCCCAAAACCGAAGAAAAATAGAAATGTAACAATTAAAATAGGATAAATCACATATATTGCCTTTCCACGGGATTCTATGTAAACAATAAGTAAAATATTCCGCAATTTCAATAAATATATTACAATATAC
>NC_051415.1:20671551-20671701 GCF_015228065.2 Penaeus monodon
CTAAAGAGAAAATAGATAAATCTATAGCAAATAATAGCTGCGTTCCTTTCACTCAGAGATAAGATAATCACAAGGGAAACGGTGGCATTTCTACACGAAGGCCTGATTCAACAGATTTTTTTTTTTTCACTGTAATAATCAAACCAATTA
>NC_051415.1:20672054-20672195 GCF_015228065.2 Penaeus monodon
ATTTTAACTACTGCAGTCTTTATCGTTTAATATTATTGAAAAAAAATCACATGTCGTTGCCTCTCAGCACTGATAATAAATGTTTCCTTTCTTTACGATAGACAGATACAGATAAATACACAGAGAAATTATACGCGTTTA
>NC_051415.1:20672242-20672425 GCF_015228065.2 Penaeus monodon
GTTGATCACTTCCTGATGATATTTGAAATACCAACGGCAACACCGCATTAAGCTTATAACTTCTGTTAAAACGTAAAGTAATTCAAAAGTTGGTTATAAAACTATTTATGCCATTTGGGCTTTTTGCCAGATTTTTTTAAAAACTCATCCCGTGAATGGCGACTTTTGCCTGCTGAGTTTTCC
>NC_051415.1:20673131-20673292 GCF_015228065.2 Penaeus monodon
TTCGAGCTACCTGCATTACCTCTTCCTTTAAACTCCTACAGAGAGATAGTCCCGATATATATCTCTGTGTTCACGTGTTCGCACATAGCTATCATTAAGGTGATTTATGGTTAGCCAGGCAGGAAAGGCTGCCAAGGCTGACGAGAGGAGGCGATGCAAGC
>NC_051415.1:20673492-20674486 GCF_015228065.2 Penaeus monodon
CTGAAATAAACAAGAGAATACCCCTCTCCCGCTCTCCTCTCCCACCTCTCCCATTCATTAAGTCTGACGGAGGAACCGAGAATTATGTAGGAGGAATATCAAGGTCAGGAATTAAGGAAGGCGAGGAGAGCAGCGACCGGAAAGTAACATGGCAAGCACCGAGGCAAGGAGAAACACAGACAGGCAGGGAGCCTGGAGAGAAGATTAACAGGAAGGGGTACAGACAGGGAGGGAGACTGGCGAGGGTATTAGTAGGGAGAAATACATACAGGGAGGGAGACTGGAGAGAAGATGAACAAGAAGGAGCACAGGCAGGGTGGAAATCAGGCTGGGAAGTTGACAGGGAGGAACACAGACAGGGAGGGAGACTGGCGACAAAATTAACAAAAAAAATCACAGACGAAGTGGGAGACGGGCGAGGAGATTAACAGAGAGAAGCACAGACAAGGAAGGGGACTGGCAGGGTGACAAGAAATACTGAATGGTGGCAGGCAGCGCGACATCGACATTTCTGTTGGCTGATCGAGAGCCTGATATGCTAACAGGATCGTGTGACTGTTCAGTTAGGAGACGAATACGTTTTGCCTTCGGATTTGTGGAGACTAGCTGGTCGTTCAGCGCTTGATTAAACACATAGATATATACCAGCGAAATAGAAAACTCGCATTAAAAACAGAAATACACGGGAAAGTAAGGTACAGTTTAAGATCTAAATCTCGTACAGACACCGAAATAATGTCACTCAGATGAAGGAACTCGCGAAGTCGTTGTCGAGTGTTTCCAATATACATGCTAATCGAACGTCGGGCGCACAGAAAGGGGAGGTAGCCATGATGACAGCGTCGATCGTAGGTTGTATGGCTCTATTAGGACGGAGTAAAGAGGAGCCAAGATTGACAGCACGTAAGGGGCATGGAAATCAAAGACGAAACACTAAAAAGGGGGTGAAAGGAGGGGAAGAGAGGGAGATGAGAGAACACGTAAACGAACCGTA
>NC_051415.1:20674529-20674672 GCF_015228065.2 Penaeus monodon
TACACGGCCCCCATCAGCCTCCCCGGGCAGATGTGCGGGTATTGTGACAGGTAAACAGGCAAAAAGCAGGGAGGGCATCCCGTGAAAGGTAAAGAGATGTGCATCTTGAAAGCAGATGGTCAAGTGAAAGCAGCAAGCAAACC
>NC_051415.1:20674701-20675134 GCF_015228065.2 Penaeus monodon
GAAAGGACGACAGATAAGAGAGAACAAAAATTAAAAAATGAAAATACTGAAAAAAGAGAGACACGGATGAAATTGCAATGTCCGTCGGTCCATCATGCAGCCGTCCCCCTACCTCCCATCCCCCCTTACCCCCGCATGCAGAAAGTTCATCCGTGCATGAAACCATACAGAGGCTAGCGGTCGGGGAAGGAGTCGCAAGAAACGGGCTTTCATAAAGTATTTGCATTATGCCGATAACCATATACGGGTCTCAATCAGGGAAATGAGGCAAGGAGTGGTTAACCGCCGCCATGCATGCAACGGGCTGGGAATGCAGGTGCTGGAGGACGCGGAGGGGGGGGGGGTCCTGGTTGGTCGGTATTTCCTGATGTCTGATTTCTGCGTTTTATCGTTGGCAGGTAATTAACCTTATTGTCACTGTAATCATCACCAT
>NC_051415.1:20675180-20675316 GCF_015228065.2 Penaeus monodon
ATTGGCACTTTTTGATGATGCATCTCCGGATGCGCGTCTATTGCATATCTTGCATCGTGTGTTAGGCACAGAGAAGCGAACGAGTGTTGCCATCACTTCCTCCCTTGTTTGTTTCCCTTGCCTCTCTTGGCTGCGC
>NC_051415.1:20675370-20675446 GCF_015228065.2 Penaeus monodon
CCCTTTTCTGAATTGCTATGGCATAGTTATCGTTCTATCATTTCCTTTTATTGCTCGTCTGGACCCTTTTCGTTCC
>NC_051415.1:20675483-20675581 GCF_015228065.2 Penaeus monodon
AGGAATGAAGTAGCTAAAGAGTATGTGGTTCCATTCTCTCCTTAAACCCACAGGCGGGAGTAGATAGAAAAGTAGATGGAGAGATCTATTCTTATGGC
>NC_051415.1:20675768-20675844 GCF_015228065.2 Penaeus monodon
AGCAGAGCTTTTTAATACCGCATATCCCTACAGGACATGGCACTATCCTTGCCAGAGCGAAAAATCCATCTTTTTC
>NC_051415.1:20676006-20676363 GCF_015228065.2 Penaeus monodon
TTACTCTGGCCCGTGGCCCTGATTGAAAAGTAAAGGGTACATAGGAAATCACCGTATCTTCCAATTGCGCGCCTCCTCTCCCCTTTCCGACTTGGGACCTGCCCTCCACTTGCCGCGTCTTGCCTCCCTCGGCCCTTGCCTCCCCTCCGCGCTAATCCAATTCCTCCAGCTGAAAGTCTTCCTCCTTCCTGCGCCCTCGACCCTGGACGTGGCCTGGAGGGAACGGAAGGCGAAGGGCAAATCAGGGAGTTGGCCATGCGCGACCGCCTCGCCCCGCCCTCGCGCGCTAGCCCGGCCCTGAGCTTCGTGCCGTCCGTGGCCCTGGGCGAGCCTGCTTTGCTCCGCGGTTTTTCATTT
>NC_051415.1:20676446-20676655 GCF_015228065.2 Penaeus monodon
TTCCTGTTAGAAAACTCTGTCATGACTCGTATATTGTTGTCTATATACTGCATCTTCGATCAACTATATATAGCTACCTATACTTATATTATATAAAAGACTCGTATCGCGCCCGACTCTCGCGCCTCGGCATGCGGCAGGCAGCCCAGGAGCGGCCGAGCTTGAGAGCGCAGTGTCAGCGCAAGCGGTCTGCGCACCTCGTCACGCTG
>NC_051415.1:20677087-20677241 GCF_015228065.2 Penaeus monodon
ATAAAATCCCAGACTAAGCGCAAGAGATCTCCCTATGTCTAAAACTTTCTTCCCTCGAATTCACAAGGGAAAACCTGTACATCAGAAGACTTGCCTGGGTACTGTGGAAAGAGGATGTTGTTGGGCATCGTGTTCTGAGGGCCATTCAAGATTT
>NC_051415.1:20677440-20677982 GCF_015228065.2 Penaeus monodon
TCATCTTAAAACTGTTAAATACTTTCTAACAATTCGCGTAAATTCTCGTGGCCAAGACGCATGAAGTTCTTTCTAGCAGCCCTCAGAGTTGGTGCAACACATTCCTTAAAAGATAAAGTCGAATACGAGGACAAAGTCTTACGTATTTGTTTTTTAGTTCCCTTTTTTTTCCCCTTTTCTCTCCTGAATTTCCGGAAAATGTTACGCGTTAGTGGGTTTTCCCATGTCCTTCCGCGTTTGCACCAAAGACATTTCACGAAACTTTTGCTTTTCTTATAATGGCTTTCGCATCCCCTTCCCCCCTCCCACCCCTTCCCCCGCAGGAAAGTGGCAAAAGGCCTTCGTTCTTAAACACCTCCTATGAAGTACTTGCGATGCACAAAAACTGTAAGACGCGCGATCGTACGCTTCAGCTCTTCGCTTTAATCCCGCCTGTTCTCGTAAGACACCCACCAACCTGGGCCTTCGGTGTTGAGGGAGATTAAAAGATCGTCTCTGACCTTTTCAAAATTCTAGGGGATTCGAGGCCCAGAGTTCACTTA
>NC_051415.1:20678609-20678955 GCF_015228065.2 Penaeus monodon
GCTGATTCCAAACAGGGTGCCACCTCCTCTCCATTGAAACGGTTTCCAGCCCCTTTCCTCCCTCATCTTGATCCCGGCAGATTCAATATATACACATTGTTTAAACTCCCGCATTGTATCCTTTTCCTGTGACGTCACTGAAAGGGGATGGGGTGGGAGAGCGGGTATTGTGGGCTGGAGGGGGAGGTATGAGGGAGGGGAAAGCAGGAGCGACGGGGAGGAAGAAGAGGAAGAAGAGGGAGTGATCAGCGTCACCAGCAGAAGCAGGTTAGGTATGGCACTTCAGTGGTGACCCTCTTCCTTGACCACAGTAAAGAAGATCAGCGAGTCACCGCCACCGGTTTGC
>NC_051415.1:20679476-20679758 GCF_015228065.2 Penaeus monodon
GAGAGTTAATGGGAGATGGGGCAGAGGGGCGGCGGGTGGGGTGGGGTGGGGGGGTCGAGGGAATCACACTGGAGTCGCACAAAAGAAGGAAGCCGATATCAATTGTGTCCCTCCTTTCCCCTCTCCTCCGATTATCCCACTTTCCCCTTATATTTCCCCTCTCCTTTCTTCCTTTCTCCTTTCTTCCTGCCTTGACTGCTCCTTACACTCCCTCCCTTCGAGCTATTTAGTCTCGAATCGCCTTTGTGTTAGTGCGTAAGTGTGCGTGCTTGGGAGCGTTCA
>NC_051415.1:20679853-20679958 GCF_015228065.2 Penaeus monodon
CTTTGTTATTACTTAGGTTACTAGTAAATGATAATTAGATTGAATATTTCCATCCCTGCAACATCTTTTCGAGTTCGTTAAAAGCAGCGTAATTACAGCGTAAAC
>NC_051415.1:20680011-20680127 GCF_015228065.2 Penaeus monodon
CTATACCTCACTTCCTTTTTTAACTTTTTAACATTGTACAGAAGCATACACTGAAGTGAAGGTTTGTATGGAAAAGTGCACATTCTGCACTGATTGCTGGACACCTCCTTTATACC
>NC_051415.1:20680242-20680389 GCF_015228065.2 Penaeus monodon
CCCTCCCTTCCACCTTGCTGAGGCCTCCGCTGCGAAGGATAATCCGGTTAGTAGGACGTGTGCCTGATTGATCGACCTCGCTCACTACTTGTTTTATCCAATTGTTGCTGTTGCAATCCTTCACGAATTGCTAGTGTTGCCTCCTCT
>NC_051415.1:20680439-20680836 GCF_015228065.2 Penaeus monodon
ACACCCGTCTCCAGATTCTCTTTCTGCTCTCCATTCCTTTCTTTCGATCGTCTTCATTAAAAGAAAAAAAAAGCTAAGTCAATAGGTATCACTTCTCACGAATTTCCTCCTCATCTTCAGTGTATTATTTCCACCTAATTTTCGTCCTCAGTCCTCTTGAGTGCGTCTCTGAAAAAAATTCTAATAATAGCATAAAGAAAGAAACATACGAACACACACGTCCAGATATATGTATGTGTTTTCATATAAGTAAACCTTTCCCCACATAATGAATAAATATTTTTTTCATCCGAGGTCCGCTGTGTGGGTGACTTTGAAGAACCGAGATGGGGAAAGGATGGAAACTTATTGGTGGCTGAGACGTCACTTCTGCTGAGTTGACGGTGTAACTTTCACA
>NC_051415.1:20681292-20681788 GCF_015228065.2 Penaeus monodon
GCATGATCGAACTCTCATGTTTGCGAATGAGCATGTGTTATTAGGAATATTCATCAGAGATCTTCGAAAGCGAAATCTCATCACGGCGCCGCGACCAGAACCGCGCGAGAGGCAGCGTCTGAAAGAGCTCTGAAGGGAGAGAGGAGCTAGATTCCAATGCATAGGATAAAGCCCACCTCGGTTCGGGGGAAGCAATAACGCCAAACGCCGTCATACAATTCACTCAAGAAGAAGTGCAGCGCAGCATAACAAGGCGCCAGAAAAGTAGATCGTTCTCTTTCCGATTTCGAGGTAAAGGAACACTTTCTTCGCCTCGGAGGATGGCGAGGGAGGGAAGAGGGAGACCTGTTAGACAATCTCCTTTTTTGTCTTGATTAGAAGACGTGTCGATCACGCTGAGAAGATAAAAAAAAGGAAAAATGTGTGGTGGAGGGATGGGCGGGAGGAGGGTGGGGGTCAGTTAGACAATCTTCTTTTGTATTAATTAGAAGAGCGG
>NC_051415.1:20681825-20682086 GCF_015228065.2 Penaeus monodon
GTGATTACTCCGCGTGTGAGTGGCGCTATGATGGGCGGCGCTTCTTATTAGTTCCAGACCGATGACGTCAGCAAAGGCCAGACGCTGATTGGTCACTTTAAAATATTTCTTCCTATTGGGAAGTGCTCGGTTTAACGTTTTCGGATGATACGGTTACATTTTAATTTTTTTTCTTTTGTCTTCGGATATTACTTTTTTTTCGTCTTTTCATCTCATTTTTCTTTGCGGTATTGGAAAGTCGATTGAATCTTTATATCCAAC
>NC_051415.1:20682118-20682370 GCF_015228065.2 Penaeus monodon
CGATGCGTGTGGACTCCCTGCATAAATGAAAAAAAAAATGTTCTAGTTTTATTGCATCCGTAAAATAAAAGAAAGGAATAGATGTTTCTTTTATTCCGTCGATACCGGTTAGCATTCTTCGATTTTTTTTACCCCTTCCTCTCTCATCATCTCTTTTCTTTCTCCCTTCCTTCCAAACGAAGCTGCGGAAACGTCCAATCTTTCTCTTTGTCTCCTTAGGTGTTTCTCCGGGGATGTCTTACGGTATCCTGC
>NC_051415.1:20682427-20682600 GCF_015228065.2 Penaeus monodon
CTTTATACACCGAGCGATTTTCCTAACCACGTTTTCCGCCGAACAATGCATAGCAGGGCTACGTAACAGCGGCTCAGCGAAGGATAAAGATTGGGAATAACGCGAGAGGAAGGAGGTTTGAAGTAAGAAAAAAAGAATATATATATATAACATAAAAAGAATGATAAACGAGA
>NC_051415.1:20682632-20683426 GCF_015228065.2 Penaeus monodon
TGCGGGAGAGCAGAGGAGAACAAGAGAATAAATAAAGAAAGGAAGGAGCGAGAGGCCGTAGGTTCTTGATCCTTCCCTCACTTTACGATGTCGCTTAGGAAAAGGGATTTTTCTGATAAGAGGAACTGAAGCTGCAAGAAATCCGGAATTATGAGAGTGGACGAAAGAGAAAGGATAAACGAAGGAAGGAGAAAATAATAATTATGATAAATCTGCTTGCGTGAGTTTGTTTTAGACGTTAAGTGAAAATCTGTTTAAAGTGATGTAGTTACCCTAAAGATATTGAACCGTCATTGGTATACAAACGCATACTCGGTGTATGTTTATCTCCCATTGCATAAACACACTCTAACAAAGCTAAAACACTAAATGTATTTGTTGTGTTTACATTAACTTATACATTCACAAAAGACCCACAAAGACCTTGGTTTTAGCATATGACTTTAAGCCTGTGCCGCTCTCCCCATTCTATACCGCGCATCTACCCTTTGCATGCGTCCGGCTCGCTCTTGCCAAGAAATGCTTCTGTTTTGATTCCTGAGTGACTGCCAAGAAATGTAAACGCTCCTGGAGTCTCGAGAAAGATAGGAATACATCAAGGAAGAAGAGAGAGAAACCTCTCGAGGGAAAGGTAAGGGTTGGGAGGCAGGGTGTGAGGGTGGGCGTGAGAATGGGCGCGAGTGTGGGCGTGGGTTAGCATGGGAGGACGGAATAAAGATAAATGTAGCAGCTATAACGGCAATGGTAGTATGGATTGTCAATGGCAAAGATAGCGATGATGATGGTGATGGTCG
>NC_051415.1:20683523-20683614 GCF_015228065.2 Penaeus monodon
TTTCATTATTTATGGCAATAACGATAACAGTTATCATGAAATAACGATGGCAAGAACGAAGCTGACCATGGCTACGGTAATGAAAACGGCA
>NC_051415.1:20683806-20684095 GCF_015228065.2 Penaeus monodon
GTGGAAAAAAAACACTGATGACGATCACAAATCAAAGGAAATAAACAAAGAGAAAAATCTCCCGAGACGCCCATTGCTCGCAAGAAGTAATAGGAAATCGGGAAGCAGGCGCCCTCGTTAAGGCGGCGGCAGCTTGGATCGCGTGGGCGTGGGAAAGGCAGCGTGCAGGAGAGCGAGCGGGTGGGCGTTGCGGCGTCTAATAGAATGCGATTCCCGGCTGTCTGTGCGGGCGTGTGCGGGCGTCGGGGCGCGAGGTGGGCGGGGGTTCTGGTCTGGCTGGGTTAGTCGG
>NC_051415.1:20684131-20684645 GCF_015228065.2 Penaeus monodon
TTGCTTACTTATTTATTTGTTAGTTCCTTGTTAGTTGTTTGTTTGTTTGTTGATTCATTGATTAATTTTTGGCATTTTTTGTTTTTACTTATATTTATTTTATTTTATTTTATTTTTTTCTGGAGGAGGAATTTGTCTTTGTTGCATTTTTATCCATATAGATTTGAGCTTATTAAGGTGATTTATGTCCATTTTTTTATTTCTTTATTTCCATATATCCTTCAATCTGCATCTCCCTGTAGCCATCCATGCTTCTATAAGCAGTAAACAAATCTTCATTTATATATATAATAAAAGACAAAAAATATATATAATAATAAAATCGTATTCGTTTTCCCTCTGTATTTACTGGCCTCTTTATCTAATGGTCGGCGATTGCCTCGTGAACGCATCCAAAGAGAGAAAATAATGAGCATCCTACCATTATATAGGCCTACTCTTCCAGGCAATTAAACCCTACCATCCGGCGACCAGACTTTTTCTAACTTGGCCTGGAATCTCGGGTTCTTATCAC
>NC_051415.1:20685065-20685776 GCF_015228065.2 Penaeus monodon
ATCTTTTATACCGTTTGATTCAAAATTTTAGTATTTGAATCTCAATAAAGTATTATAGTTCAAAATAATTCATGCAGTAAGTGATGCTGGAAAAATTCCAAGCTGTTGGCAACCCTTTAGAAATGTAAATTTGACATCTGAAAATGATCGTTATCTTTGACATCCTCATTAATCCCCATATAATGCTACAACTGTTCTCATCCTTCCGCCGTTATCATTTTATTCTCCTTTGTTATTACCAGCAAGAACAATAACGACAATTATATCAGCTGTAATAATGATAAATAAAAGAATAATCACATGAGACCCCCATTCCTCAGCCCCTTCCAGACGCCATTAGGCAAATCTTTGAGTTCCGAAGCCTCCTTTCAACCGGCTACCCTCTCCCCATGCCCAGCCCTCCCCCTCTTCCCTCCTCCTTCTCGTCCTCTCTCTCCCCCACCTTCATTTCCTCCTGTCCCACTTTCCTCCTCGTCCTCTCTGTCTCTCTTTCCTCTCCGTCTTTCCCCATCTTCCTTCTTCCTCTCCTTCCTTTTCATCTCCCCTTCCCTTCCTCCTCTTTCCCTCCCTTCCCTTCCCCACTTTTCCTTCCCTCCTCGTCTCCCTTCGTCCTTCTCCCTCCTCCCGCTTACGTATAACCCTTCCCTTTTCCCCTACCGCTTCCCTACCTACCCTGGAGAATCCCTTCCTTTTAGCACCGTCCTGGCCGTT
>NC_051415.1:20685887-20686323 GCF_015228065.2 Penaeus monodon
CTTCCCCCCCTATCTCTCTTTGTTTCGTTTGCTCTAATATGTTGATTAAATAATACATACCTGCAATATAAATTCCTCTGAATGAATTATCTTTTTATTTCTTGCATTATCCTCGGATATCTATGCACTCTTGTGTTCGTTATTCCATCCACCATTCTTCCTTTCTTCCATTTTGATCAATTCCCAGTTATCTTGGTATTCCACCAATTATCAAATATCATTTATCAATTCCCAGTTATTATCTATTCTCATAGTTGAACCTCTGTTTCTACCAGGCCCAATTTGCCTTCATTAAACATATCATTACCTCTTTAACCTTTGTGGGATTTCGTAACTAAGCGCCCGAGATAATCGCCGATATTTGGACACACAGTAGGTTTAGCTCTGTTTAGCTTTTTTATCATTATAACAATTATATCACTCTTTTTGGTTATTT
>NC_051415.1:20686384-20687010 GCF_015228065.2 Penaeus monodon
TGGTGTATTGGTTATCATCATTATGATTAACATTGTTGTTGTTACTGTTTTGTAGATATATGGCTACTGCTATTCAATCATTCATTAGGTTTATTTACGTAATCTCATATATAAAAGGAGATAAAGATAGATAATGCAAATATATACATACTGTACTTATCGTAATCCTTCTTGTTTATGTAGATGAAGATTTATACCAACGTACACACATCCATAATGTATTCGAATATATTTATTCTTCTGAATGCGTTTGTGCTTTGTATAAGTGCGTTTATGTAAATAGCTGTCTCTACGCTAGTGCTCGATAATGGACGCCTCTTCTTTATTCTGTTTTATTTTTTTGTGTTGGTATTTTAAAGAATGATAAAGACAAATAAATTAACATGTAACTAACTCCGAAACAATCCCGGGGCTTTGTCTTTATTACAAAAAATTCTCGAAGCATAAATTGCGTCCCCCTATACTAAGCCTGAACCTCCCCCCCCTCCCTCGCTCCCCAATGGACCCCCCCCCAACCACCTTCCCCATCCCTGCCCTTGCTCTCCCTTCCAAAATCAACATTATTTACGAATCAGTTTTGAATCTGTCCTCTCTTTTAATTAAACAGGGCCAACGACCCCAAATAT
>NC_051415.1:20687407-20687554 GCF_015228065.2 Penaeus monodon
GCCAAGGGAGTTTCGTGGCTCGAGGCTTTCTGGCAACACCAGCTCGGATTCCCAGACTTGTCGAAAGGAAGAAATAATGGGCAATAAACGTGATGAAAGGACGACAATGGGGCCGGACGAGCCACTTTGATTATCACCCAAAGCTGG
>NC_051415.1:20687589-20687666 GCF_015228065.2 Penaeus monodon
AGGGGTTTGGGGTGAGGGTGGGGGATAGGGGGGTTGTGTTGGGCACCTTAAGGGATGGTCACATTAGGTACCTGGAG
>NC_051415.1:20687862-20688059 GCF_015228065.2 Penaeus monodon
GCAGACACGGGCAAACAGATTCATCAAATGAGAACAGTGTCAGAAATTGTGTATCCCCCTGCTCATTATAATGGTTATCATGCCCAGTGATAAAAGTGCGTTCAGAAAATTAGTCATATTCAGCATACATTGTAAAGTGTCTTGTCCTTTGAAATTGCTTTAGCCAGCATTAGTTTATGTTTCCTTGTTGCTGCTGA
>NC_051415.1:20688348-20688573 GCF_015228065.2 Penaeus monodon
GTTTTTCTCTCGAAATAACTGATACCAAACCTTCCTATTTTCTCTCAAGAAACTGGGCCTTATTCCCTAGTTCAGAAGGCGGCTAAGAGAAGCTGCAAAGTTTGCGAACTCTTGGAGATATGGAAGCCCCCCCCCCCCCACTCCCTCTTGCCCCCGATCCTCCGCCCCCCTTCAACCGCCCCCTTCCCTCCTCTCCCCCATTTAAAGCTGATTGAACTTTGAGGA
>NC_051415.1:20688607-20688764 GCF_015228065.2 Penaeus monodon
GAGAATTCGGGGGGGGGGGGGTTTTTAGGATCTCGGGGGGGGGGGGGAAAAGGGGAGGGGGAAAAAAAGAGGAAAAAGTAAAAAAGGGGCGAAAAAGAGGGGGGAATTTTTGGGTTTGGGGTGTTAAGGCAAAAAAGGGGAAAAATCCCGAATCCTT
>NC_051415.1:20688795-20688929 GCF_015228065.2 Penaeus monodon
TTTTTTCCCCTTGGTTTTGCCCCGCCCTCCTTTTCTACGGGTGCGAGGGGACTCAAATCCCTCTCCCTCCCCCTCCTTCCCCCCCAAAAACCCCTCCCCCCCCAAAAAACCACAAAAAACCCCTCCTCCCCCCC
>NC_051415.1:20689276-20689986 GCF_015228065.2 Penaeus monodon
GTATAAAGCCTGCACACAAAAGAATCATCTTACGTTCTCTAATTTTTGTGTGATGAAAACTATTACATATTGTTGAATCCGTCAAGTCAAAACGGTCAGCGCTTCAAGTAAGGGGTAGATAAGCATTAGTGATGCATTACTTGGATGTTATACCTGACACACAGTACATTTGCATACTGCCACATTGGCTTCCGCGCCCCAAGTGTTGGTATGTCATTAAACCCTGGCCTTCCCCGGGTCTCTTTATTCACTAAGGGACCTCGTGGACCTGCCTGCACTGCCATATCTACGAGAGTGTATACAGATTTCCGCGAATGTAACGTTGTATATAATTCGGAAATCGGGGTGCTCCACCCCCGAAAAGAACAAGACATTTGTTTCAGTTAGTGAGAAGGAGGAAGAGTGAGGAAGAGGTAAAAATACGGGTGAGGGGAACAGGAAAGGGGTTGGGGAGGGGCCACAGCGAGACAAAAGAAGAAGAATAGGCGCCGTTTGTAACATCTGCGAGGTATTAATTGTGGCTGGCGCAGCTCGGCGTGCGCCTCTCGCTATGGCTTCTCTGTATTTATTGGTTTCTTTTCTTTTGTGTTCGTTTTTAAGCCATTTTATTCATAAATTTGTGTTTGTTAACTCTAACTGATTGTCTGGCTGTCTGTTTTGAACCCTTTTAAATTTTTTGAAAACATGCCTGAATTTTTAAAATTTTTTTT
>NC_051415.1:20690394-20690872 GCF_015228065.2 Penaeus monodon
TTTCTGCATTTCTACAGTGTAAATCCCTCCCACTTTCAATCAGAGATAGTCGGGACAGATATTGATTTAATCAAAACATAGCACTAGCATTAACGCGCTTCATCAAGTTACAGAGTTGATTAATGCTCGAAGCAGGTCACTGTATACAACTGGCATCTCTAATGCTGTTCTATTCCCCCAGGTGCCGTTGTACTCGCCTCTGAGGTAAGTACCAGGTTAATCGGATTGACTTCCAATTTCGGATAGTGAAATGTGGGTGCAAAATCCCGTAGACTTGCATTCGGGGCATGCCTGCTGCAGAACACTGATTGGAGTAATTTTGCCTCCGCTCGTTTTCAAACGGATATGTTTCAAAAATCGGGATCGCGAATAGGGTTTGCAATAACTGAAATAAATTAAGTTTCATCGATGATATTACTTTCCTTCTTGTTGATATATATTAACAATATGTGATATACTATATATCATTTCCTTTTTG
>NC_051415.1:20692150-20692266 GCF_015228065.2 Penaeus monodon
TTTTCCTTTCTCTCTCTTTTTTCCCCATCTTATCTCTTCTCCTTTTTTCCCTTTCCCCTCCTCTCTCTCTTTCTCTTTCACCTTTTTTACCCTCCCTCTCTCTCTCTTCTTCGCTC
>NC_051415.1:20692407-20692707 GCF_015228065.2 Penaeus monodon
AACTGAACCCGTATGCTTGTAAATACCTAACCAAAAACAACTTTTCAAAGTTTTCGTAAAACCCCGCCCCTGTCCACTAGGCCGGTGAGTACAGCCCTCCCGACGAAGGCATGAGCGAGGGAAAATTCTCCGAGGTGACCAAGGGGAGATAGGACTATGATAGCCGCGCACAAAGGGGAGGGCCCACTACCGATGGGTAAAGAGGGGGTGATGGGGAGCGTGGGGGAAGGGAAGCGATGAGACGTTGGCCGATAGAGCGATAAAGAAGGCAAAGAGGATGGGAGAGAACGGGGCATATTG
>NC_051415.1:20693024-20693307 GCF_015228065.2 Penaeus monodon
AAGGATTAATTGAATAAACAAAGAACAGGAACAAAAAATGAAAGCCCTAAAAAAAAGCTGAACCACAACAAAAGAAGAGAGACGGAAAAACGAGGCGTGGCACAGAAAGATTACAGCGGAAGAGTAAGTATGGGGAAGGAGGCAAAGTTAAGGGAAGGTGGGGGGGAGGTAAGGGGAGCGGAGCGGTGTTAACGGTGTATCTCTCCCCAACGAGAGAGTTACACCACACCCTATTTTATCTCCAGCCATTTCGAAAGACATTTCTCATCTAGAGAATCTCTTG
>NC_051415.1:20693383-20693461 GCF_015228065.2 Penaeus monodon
TTTGTTTATCTTTTGCGTCAAAGAATTCCGATGGTGTGTTGTGAAAAGCGTAAGTACGTTCATACAGAGGCGGTGAAT
>NC_051415.1:20694514-20694624 GCF_015228065.2 Penaeus monodon
TCTTGAAAGGGAATCTTTTATAAAGGACGAGAAGAATGTCATCCCGACCAATATGACAATATCCATCCATCCTCTCCTTACCCTTTTGAGGGTAGGGAAGCGACGAATAT
>NC_051415.1:20694962-20695724 GCF_015228065.2 Penaeus monodon
CTTCTTTTCCTTTTCCTGCCTTTTCCATGGCCTTTCATCCTTCCTCCCCGTTTCTGCGTGTATCTCTTTTTATCTCTTGAATAGTATGCCCACATACCCACTTGCAAAATACTTATTTACTTTTTTGTTTAATAATTCGTTATGCAACATCTCACTTTCGGAAAGAGAGAGTAGGTACAGTTATTAAAATCTGAGCTCATTTTCGAGGTTACTACAAGATCCTCGTTATTAAATCTCTGCATCGTGCAATGATGCAACGGGAACTTACGCCGTGTTCCCCCCACCCCCATGACCTTCCCACTCCCACCCGCGGAACGCCGTAAAGTCCCTAGGCTCGGCGTCCTTTAGCACCCATAGTGAAGGATATGGTGTCCTACGTGGCTTGTATGGTGATGCGATGCTGGTGTGGTGGCAATGGTCTTATCTCAGGCCCAGCGACGCCTTGGGTGGGTGGGGGGGGGGATAGTGAGAAGGGCGTCTAATGGTTGAGAAGAATGAGGAATGAGGTTGAATGAGGTTGTAGGGAAAATGGGAAGGCGAGAACCGACCGTCTGTCCTGTTGTCTTAAAGGCTAGAATCGGATCGTGGAGAGAGAGGGGCTATGAGGTAGAAGATGCGTGTTACGTGAGTTATGAGATGCTGAGACTAAGTGATAAAATGTCCGCGAATGAGGAATTTAGAATGGCAGACACGAAAGAGCTTTAGGAGATGATAAGAAAGGAGACAGATATAAAATGCACGAGGGAGGGAGGGGGTAAACAC
>NC_051415.1:20695895-20696155 GCF_015228065.2 Penaeus monodon
AGGTTGGATAGAGAGATACAATATGAGATAAAATGAGGAGAGTGAGATGAGCAGAAAGAAAGACAAAGGGACAGGCTGACAAAACTAGAAATACACCACAAACAGAGCAAAATGCACAAAGAGAGAATAGAAAACAACACAACGAGAAGCCACAAGCCAAAGCTCAAAGCAGAAAGAACGGACGAGGGCGCACAGGAGTACAGCGGGTACGAAAAACGAGGAGCTTAGAAAACCGACAGTGTAAGGGAAACGGCAGAGTT
>NC_051415.1:20696185-20696725 GCF_015228065.2 Penaeus monodon
GGATACGGGCGGATAAATTGGATTTAGGCATTGCGTTGCAGGGTAAAAGGCCAAGGGACAGGGACGTTTGGGTTGTCTGATGGCATGCTTTGATACCGCACGCTTATGGGCCTGATGTGAATTATGACGGGAGAATCGACGTGGTGGTATACGGGTATTGTAGGGTACATGGGCGATGGGTATCGTTTATTCCTGTAGGGGTGGGAGTGGGGGGTGTTGTATCTTTGAAACTGGGGTAAAGGATAAGAGGTAGTGTTGATTACAGAACTGAAATTAGTGAAAGAAAGTAGGAGATGGAAACTTGTTGGGGAAAAAAAGCCAAGATGGTTAGGAAATGGAGCACCATAATAACTCACAGAAAAACAAGAAGAAAAAAATAATTAGAGAATAAACAAGAAAAAAAAACGAAATGAAATGAAAGCGGGGACGAGAGCTTCCTCGAGACCCGAAATAAAAGAGAGAATGAAGAATGATGTGGCAATAAGTTTGATAAAAGGGGAGAGCAGGGAGTCAGTAAATGACTAAAGTGGTGGGTTATGA
>NC_051415.1:20697441-20697510 GCF_015228065.2 Penaeus monodon
TGCCAAGCATTTACGACGATGAAGGTGCCGGCGAGGGGAGCAGACGAGGATGAGCAAGAGGGTAAAGAC
>NC_051415.1:20697615-20697695 GCF_015228065.2 Penaeus monodon
CTAAGGGGAAAGTATAATGGTGTTGGTGAAGCGGAGGTAATGTTAGCCTTATCGCTGGCAAAGTGTCGGTCGCTCGGTCG
>NC_051415.1:20698218-20698608 GCF_015228065.2 Penaeus monodon
TTGTCATGATGTGGCCGCAGTGTGTTTATCAACATTTTGTCCTCGCCGTCGGTAAGATGGAAGTTGTGAACAAAGTAGCGTTTCAAAGATAGGTTTCTAAGGGAGAAGTTGGTGAAAGACAGTGCCGCGAAGTTTGGTGAAGTTGCGTTCGTTGGCAGAGCACCTTGTTAGCACTCCGCCGGGTTGCTGAGGTTGCCACTGGCTGATGCGCATTTGTTGTCACCGCTGTCTGTGCTGTGCGGGTGTCGCCCTCAGCGCATAGTATTGACAGCTGTTCGGAGGGTCTTTTGTCCCCCTGAACTGCGACTATTCTCATGTGTCTATTTTTTAGAACACCGAAGAAGTGTTTTTTTCAGGCATGATCGATTGTTAAGATGATGAAAAATGCGC
>NC_051415.1:20698667-20699112 GCF_015228065.2 Penaeus monodon
TTGTTTGTTTGTTTACTTCGAAATACATCATCAAATAATGGATTTCTCCTTTGAAATCTGACGAAGAGCAGCTCCTCTTTTCCCTCTCGTCCGCCACTCGCCTCGGCACGTGGTCGTGACACCTCGGCCACTAATAGATGTAGGGTTTCCCGTTGATGATTTTCCCAAAGGTCACCAGAGGTCACCCCATCGACCGGGGGGGGGCGTTTATCTGACCCATCTCCTCGTTAATGCCGGAGTTACAAAATGACCTCCTCATGCGAGCGAATGCGACTTGGCTGATTTATGGTTCGCAATATGGCCTGCACTTTCCTCTCCTGCAGGAGTACCGTACTGGATCAAATATTGTGCCGGTGATTATAGGATGCTGTAATGATCACTGTTTTTTTTTCTCTTCTTTTCTCTACTTTTACTATGAAAAATACAAATCGCGCAGAACTCATGC
>NC_051415.1:20699430-20699669 GCF_015228065.2 Penaeus monodon
TTTTGGCCAACTATTCTCGATTTATTGTGGCTGTTTTCCATTTTATGCTTATATGTATATTCATCTATTCATTTACTAGTCTATTTATCAACCCATTTGTAAGCCATCGTGCGTTTCTATACCATCTCTTCCCCTTTCTCCTTCCGCGATTCTCCATCATAAATAGAACAATATAACACGACTTAGCCCTTATGTGAATATTGAGCCATCACTTGAAAAATGCTGCTATCTGTGTTTGC
>NC_051415.1:20699692-20699946 GCF_015228065.2 Penaeus monodon
GCATCTGTGTCCTCCTCTCTTCCGTTTAACCTTTTATGACCTTCTAGCTTGGCAAATTCTCATCGGAAGTCATATTTGATTTCCCGCGCGGTTTGTTCGGCGAACTTCGAGAAGCTTTTGGTAGATTTGCATATAGCTGTTGTCGTGGTGATTATAAGGACGTTTTGGGCGGTTTTGTACGCGTTCGTATCTTGTGGTTCATGCTTTCGTTGCAATATTTTTTTTCTTCTTTCTTTTCCAGTCACTCTCTTTCA
>NC_051415.1:20700035-20700325 GCF_015228065.2 Penaeus monodon
AAATCTCTCCTTTGTTTGTCTTCTGCTTATGATGGCAGGAAAATGAATAGCAAATTAAGCCTTTCTTTTTCATGTGAACAAAGACCTACAAACCAGTCTGACATTATTTCCCTTTCAACATTGGTGACTTTCAAAATTATAGCCTTCAGTTTTGAAAGTTGAAAATACATGTTGATAAAAGCTGATTCACTTAAAATCTTTTATTTGCTTGAATACCCCCAACCACGATTCTTTACCATCTCTCTCCAGCTCCGTCTTTGTTTCTTCATATTATATCTCTCTGCCCTCCT
>NC_051415.1:20700468-20700893 GCF_015228065.2 Penaeus monodon
TTCCCTTATCCCTCACCCCCCTCTTTTACTCCCCCTCGCCCCCGCCGCCAGCAGCGCCGACTGGCTTCGGCAGGTGCTACGTCCGCGGGATACCTGCAACACAGAGCCATTAAGGGAGTCTCAGTTGAAATATTCATAATGGGATAATTAACGTGTAAATCAGGCCATCATTTCCCACTTCATTAGCAGGATTGGGCAGCGGTCCGTTTCCTCGTTATTGATCGGCATTGTCAGATTACTAATTAAGAAGATAAATATTCGCGAGTTCTTCACTCCGCTGTCAAAATTGGGAGAGGGAACGGGAGAGGTGCGGCAGAGGAAGGAGGAAAGGGGCGGGGGATCCGAGCGAAGGGATAGGGCGTTCAGTGTGGTTTGAAATCGGTCATTTTCTGTGCGGTGCGTATGGGCATGATGCGCTCACGAAT
>NC_051415.1:20701093-20701364 GCF_015228065.2 Penaeus monodon
TTGTTTGCCAACACTCATCCCAACCAAAAAAGTAAGAGACAAAATCATGGCAGAATTAAAAATAAAATAAAATCTTTTAGACATACGAAGCCTCTTCAAAAACGGTGGGCGCCCATTACCAGTAAGTTATAGAATACCTCGAGATGTGAGATCGAGCCACTTAGCGGGACTGACGAGCTCCGCGAACACCGAGTCAGCGCTCATCAACAGGTCATCTTTCTTCAAGTTAAAAGAAGCTGTCCGAGTCAGCAGTTCCCTCTCTTTGTATACA
>NC_051415.1:20701576-20701696 GCF_015228065.2 Penaeus monodon
AACGTCTCCCAGAATTTCCACATCTGTTGGCGAAGTCAATGGGGACGTAGCAATTGCGGGGACTGGAAAGGGAGTTTAAGGGGAGGGGGGGGGTGAGGGAGGTGTTAGATGGCCAAGAAG
>NC_051415.1:20701732-20701827 GCF_015228065.2 Penaeus monodon
CAGGATTTCTTTGGGTGAAAAGAGCCCTTAATGAGGAGTCATCAAGAAGGTTAAGTAAGCCACTCTTTTTAAATCAGTGCGAGTGTGAGTCCCTG
>NC_051415.1:20701858-20702437 GCF_015228065.2 Penaeus monodon
TGCATTCACTCTCTTCGTATGCCTGTCTGTCTAGCTTTCTTTGTATCTGTTGCGCTGATTATTCCATTTACATATAACTCTGCCATTTTCTTTTTATATCTGTCTGTCCGCCATACTAATTATTATTCATTTTCCTACCATACCAACTATCTTTCCATATATCAACTGACTCATCTAATAACCCAATTATCTCCTATCAGCTGATCCAACCAATAACTCCATTATCATTTAAAAAAACAGTCCAATTATCAAAACCAAAATAATGATAATCTAATCTAAGCCGAAACACGTGTAAAATCACTCGAGAAAAAAATATAAATCTCTCGAAGACGACAAGATTCGACAAGATACAATCACAGCATCTCCAGATTACGCTGAACATATTTGCTTTCCTTTATGTCCCTCTGTTTGACCGTCTGTTCAAACACAGCCCGAGCTCTTGTTCACCGTCGTTCAGAATCGGATGAATGTGTGCGGACGGTTCGGCATTTCGGGATTTAACGCTTAAGGGAGAATTCAGGCGTTGTCAGCTGTGAGGTAGTTTGGATGAGGTCGAGGAGGAAAGGAGTTTGGAGGTGG
>NC_051415.1:20702764-20702982 GCF_015228065.2 Penaeus monodon
GAAGGAGGAGGGTAAGAAATATGCTGAACCGGCTAAAATAAGACACCAGAGATCGATGCGGGAGAGCTGAGTGCCCCTGCTGGTCAGCAACTTCCGCAGACGCTGAGGTGTAGAGGCTGGTAGAATAGAGGGTCGTGGAGGAAGTTTGGCAAAGTTAGGAGAAAGAAAGGGAGAAATGCGTAAAAGAGATGAACAAAAAGGTAATCGAAAGAATAAAG
>NC_051415.1:20703135-20703367 GCF_015228065.2 Penaeus monodon
GGGCAGACAAGTAAACAAATGGAGGTAGAGGCTGGGCATAAGAATGGGAGAGAAAGAAGCGGTTGAGAATCGGCGTTGGCGGCTGAGATAGGAGACGAGGAAAGACAAGAAGGAATTGGCGTAGCAGGGGACGTGGAGGGGGTGGCAAGTAGAGAACAGGGGACCAGGGAGCGAAAGGGTACATGGGAACACAGGGACCAGGAGGCACAGAAGGGTGTAGATCCTAGGGGCA
>NC_051415.1:20703475-20703788 GCF_015228065.2 Penaeus monodon
GGTCAAGGGACTAGGGGCCGGAGGGAACAATCTCAGACGGGTGCTAGAAAGGACGGGCGAGAAGCGTATATTGAAGAGAAATGGCGATTACAGCCCGGTGGAGACGGGAGCTGTCGTTGTAACTGGGGATGTAGTGTGGGTGTTGAAGGGCGCCGCTACATGAACATAGTGCGGGGGAGCGTGAGAATGAGATTAGCAGGAGGGATGTGATGAACCTGCACGAAAGATGGGGGGGGGGCTTCAAGGACAAGAGGAGAAGAAGAGGGGAAGAATAAGGTTGGAAGAGTGGAGTGAGAGAAAATAAGAGGGAAGC
>NC_051415.1:20703886-20704621 GCF_015228065.2 Penaeus monodon
TAAAAAAAAGTTGACGGTGTAGATAAGTAAGGAAGGACTTACAAACAGACAGACGCAATCAGAGAGACAAACACAGATAACGAAGAGACAGACAGACATAAATATGGAGAGAACCACACACGTGGGAAGATACAAGAAAACCAGACAGGAGAGAGAGCCAGAGAGACAAAGCTAGATAAAGAGGCAGGAATTCAGCTCGCGGAACAGTCAGACAGGATCGCAGATCAAAAGAAAAGGAACTGAATCCCATAAAAGGACGAAAAAAATGGGGTTCAAACATATGAAAAATCCGAAAGTGTTCATCATAGACAGATAAACGCGACTGGTAATGGCCGATTAAATCTGACAATGAAGGGAGTAAGACGGCAGATGAAATAATGCTGACATTAGCATATCTCCGGGGAATGATGGAGCCATTCCGAGATAAAGATGTAAATAGATGGAGGTCTTCGGAAGAGGGATGGAGTCATACGTGTGAATGGATAACGACGCCCGTGCATTGTTCAGGTGATTTAGGGCGAATGTTAGACACGGGGAGGAATGTAAAAGGTGGGCTGAGGGACTTAGGGGGCTTGGCTCGACTTAAGAGACTTGACTTGCGGTCGAAGGTAATGGAATGACTTAGGGGGCTTGGCTCGACTTGAGAGACTTGATTTAGCTTATGGTCGAAGGTAACGGAGTGACTTAGGCGGCTTGACTTGCGGTCTAACCTAACGGAGCTGCTTAAGGAAGAGA
>NC_051415.1:20704678-20705281 GCF_015228065.2 Penaeus monodon
CGGTCAAAGGTAGCGGGATGCCTCAAGGCTAAGAGACGACTTGACGGGGGCGAAGTGAATTACGGTCGAAGTTAGCAGAAGGACTTAAGACTATTATTCTGAACAGCCAACAGAAGTGATACTGAAGAGCCAACAGGAGCTTGAAAGTGGCTACAAAAAAGAAAACATTGAAAATAAAAGAAAAATATAATAAAGATTTATGAGATGACATTTTTCTTGTAGTTGTGACAATTAGAACCATTCGAAGTATATACTGATGGAAGATGAAGTATTAGAATATAATCACTAAATAAATAGACAAGTAATAAACAAAAATAAAAAATAAAAAACACAATCTAAAAAAAACAATATTTTTACCGGACATCTTACCTTTATCGTTACCTCTCCCATTCATCTTCTTTACCTAATTTACCTTCTCCTCCCACACTCCTACCCCATTATCACTTTCCGTTGCTTACCCATCATGTACAAACAGATCCTGCGTGTAATCAATGGCTTCATTAAGAGGAAAGGGCGACCGTAGTTTCGGCTGATTTATGTATAATGAAGACATTCGTATAAAGGGCCCAGGCACGTCTTTCTCACCAGTCAAGTGGTCCTATC
>NC_051415.1:20706552-20706854 GCF_015228065.2 Penaeus monodon
TGTTTCCTTTCGCTTCATTTGGTCGAGAGAAGGGGATAAAGCTTAAAAAAAAAAGATAAGAAGGAAGCGCATGGCCACTGGACGCGACGGCCTCCGAGCGGACCGCCAGACGGCCAGCGAGACGAAGCCGAGGTCAGGGGCGACTGTCGAGGTAATCTCCGTATTATTACGAGCCCCGCCGCCGCCGCCACTGAAATTCCCAGGACTTCGTTATGCGGAATTTGACCAAAGGCTCCGGCGATGACCGTCACCAGCATGGCACTCGCGACACATCGGCTGTCTGGCGTCTGGCACTGGGTCGC
>NC_051415.1:20706906-20707052 GCF_015228065.2 Penaeus monodon
CTCTTTTGGAAGCCTGCGATGTCCTCCGGCGGTTCGGCTGATTTGCGAGCGACCGCCGGGTCTTTCTTCGGGAGCGATGCGCCCTCGCTGAGACGGCGACGGTGTTCTTAAATGACTGGAATCAGGAAGAGGGAAGTCCCGTTTTT
>NC_051415.1:20707341-20708543 GCF_015228065.2 Penaeus monodon
TACATTTTTAATTGCTTTAGTGTCATTTACTAACCATATAATCTCTATGGCATTTCCACCCAATCACCTCACTATGTTTGAGACTAGACAAAGTCGCATGCATTACTGACATAAGAGCAAAGATCAAATGCCTCACTCGTGGTTGAAAACCCACCGCGTCGCCATCGGTTCTGACAGCCGCCAGCATACGCCTCGGTCTTGAGACGCTCGAGTTCCAGACAGAGGCCGGGCTGTCGGTGAGCGCTGGAGGGTGAGCTCTGAGCGGATCGAGCTCTGCCGAGACGAGCCATTAAGAGGCCGGGAGTAAGAGTCCGTATCTGTGCCGTCGCCGCCATCAAGAGGCTGGGCTTGACTCCCCTTCAAGCGGGTCGTAAAAAGAGCAATTCGGGATCATCCTTCGACGCAAACCTCCCGACTTTCTGAACTTGTTGTGACTTCCTGAAGCTCTGACCTCGTCTCCCCGTCTCCCTTCCCCATACCTTTTCCTACCCCGCCCCGTTTCTTTACTTTTCCTCCTCTTTCCTTTTTTTTATTGTGTCTTATCATTTTCTACCACTTTCTTTTCTTCCTTTTCTCTCTTTTTATTCTCCATTCCTTTCCACTTTCCTCTACTTTCCTTTTCCCTTTTCCTTCCCCTTCCTCTCCCTTCCCTTCCCCCTTCCTCCCCCTTTCCTAATCCATCCCTTGCCCCTTTTTTTCCTCCTCTCCCTATCCTTCCCCCTTTTCCTCTTTCCCCTTCTCCTTCCCTTCGTTTCCTTTCCCTTTACCTCTTCCTCCTCCTTCTCCTCTTCCCCATTCCCTTTCCCCTTTTCCCTTCCCCCCCTTTTCCCCCCTTCTTCCCTTTCCCCCTTTCCTTCCCCCTTCTCCTCTCTCCCTTCCTTTCGATGGCTCATGCTTATCAACGAGGGTGCAGCCGCTGGAACCTGAGGCCGAGCGCGATAACTTCATTCCCATATGTTTCCGATTTTTTTCCCTTATTTTTCCCCTCTTCTTGTTTTCCTCTCTTGTTATTTCTATCATATTTCCTCTCTTCTCTCTTATCCACCCTTTCTTCTTTCTTTCTTTTATTAATGTTTCTTTGCGTTTTCTTTTCCTTTTATTTTTCTTTCTTTCTCCTACCCCTCTCTTGCTTCTACATCGTCATTATTATCAATATCAACCAATGTTATCATCATCAAAATTCCTCTTCTCTTTTCTTTCCT
>NC_051415.1:20708627-20708901 GCF_015228065.2 Penaeus monodon
ATTTCTCCCACCCCCCATTTCAAAAATACCACGACGAAACATTATCCAAAAAAAGGCGACTGACGCATAAAAGTCAGCAGTTACAAGTCAACCTCCAGTCAAGAGGATATAACCTAAGTCCCATAAGAAAATATCATCCGAGGCACAACAGGGGAGGACGTCATTTTGTAGCATTCTTGCCTGAAGTATGACACTCTGCTTTGTAGGATTGTGTCTGTGCTTGCGAGGGTAGGCAGTGTGTTAAAGCGAATGTGGAACGCAGTTGATAGCGTGG
>NC_051415.1:20709259-20709504 GCF_015228065.2 Penaeus monodon
CCATTTTAAGCCATAACCACCTTAAAGATAGAGAAAATGACCCCCCCCCCCCTCCTTTTTACGCCTTTATATTTTCTAATTATCAAAACCCACACGAGGCACGGGGAAGCTCACTCCCTGATCTGCCAAAGTTCCGTAGTGGTTGAGACTCCGGCACGACTTAAAGGCAAATTTTCGGCGGCTGTCTTCTCTCTCCTTCCCTTCTCTCCCTTCTCCCCTCTTTCTTGTTGTGAAAGTTTCATAAC
>NC_051415.1:20710188-20710290 GCF_015228065.2 Penaeus monodon
CACACGTAAGGATTATAAAATACGGCGTCGATGGTCGGTCGTCAGCAAAAATTGCATGACAGAGAGCTTCTTGTCACGCAGATTAATGGTAAATGGCCGATA
>NC_051415.1:20710689-20710887 GCF_015228065.2 Penaeus monodon
GGGGGGGGGAAGGCGCAGATAATATGTGGGCAATAAAGACCCAGAGATCTTGCATTCTTCCACTTTAGAAATTAAAGCAACAAGAAAAAAGTAAAAGAGAGGCGTTGTCTCATAATAGCTTTATTTAGTGCAGTGGTCCAGTTAGTAGTCCTTGAATAAGCGAACGATATTGCAGATGAGAGGGAGGTGCTCAGATAT
>NC_051415.1:20711147-20711548 GCF_015228065.2 Penaeus monodon
TAACCCGGATAATTCTTCCTCCGCAGGACAAATAAAAATAGCAATAACCACATCCTAACGGCAGAGAAAAAGAAACGCAACTACGAACCAAAAGAGAGAGAAAAAAAGAGTAACAAAGAGAAAGAGAGAAAAAAGAGAAAGAGATAAAAAGAGGGAAAGAAAGATAAAGAAAGGTAAAAAGAGAGAAAAAAGAAAGAGAAACAGAGAGGAAAAGAGAGAAAGAAAGAGAAGGAAAGAGAAAAAGAGAAAAAAGAGGGAAAGAAAGAGAGAGAAAGAGAAAAAAAATATAAAGAGAAAGAGAGAAAAAGAAAAGTAGGTCGAAAAGAGAAGTCAGCAAAGTGCCCCGAGTTCCCTGCCAAACATCGGCTCATGAATATGGAAATGTATGTATGGCGGGGACA
>NC_051415.1:20711927-20712158 GCF_015228065.2 Penaeus monodon
GATATATACATAAATAAAATTACCAGATAATAAGAAACGCCTGGCGACAGGGAGCCGCCACATCAGAATACGGAAACGGAAAAGGAACGAGAGAGACAAGGAAACTGCGGGAAAGGAAGACATTGTATTCTGAGACTTGTCAAAGAATGTTTTGCGGCTCGAGACTGTTTAGGCTGGTTTAAGAAAAATACATTTTCACGGCTTACATGAAATCCATACAACAGGGCCCAA
>NC_051415.1:20713993-20714281 GCF_015228065.2 Penaeus monodon
TTTCTAAGAGTATACGGCCATACAAACGGGCCGTGCACCTAAACAAGGACACACGTAAATGAAGAGAATTCGACGGAGACAGAGAGGGACCGAGTCATCTCAAGAAGCGTGCCGGTCATGAATATGGTAATTGAGACATGCTGAGGAGGAGATGAGTCTCTAGCGAAGGAGAGATAAGAAGGGAGGAGGAAGATGTGTTGAGGCTTAAGGGGGTGCGGTAGGGGGGGGGGAGGGAGATGGCGCCCCTCGGAAGAACTTCAAGGGAACGGCTAAAAGGAGCCCCTTTCT
>NC_051415.1:20715277-20715797 GCF_015228065.2 Penaeus monodon
AATTCTTTGTATTTCCGCTTGATGATGATGGATCTCAGACTTCGAGACACCAGGCTCTGCTTTACGCCCGCGGGAAAGAATTTATTTTAGAGGAAGAAATATACACCTTTTCCCTCGCTGACAATGAAATACAGCCTTGTTGCGATGCAGACACGGAGGCGGGGAGAGAGGGAGAGAAAGAGAAGGACAGGGGAAAAATCAAGTGTAGAGGGGAATACAAGAGAAGGAAGAGTAATGCGGAATAAAGTAAGACTTCAAAAATGATAAAAATGATATGACTTCAAAAACAATTTTTCAAAAATACTTTTTCAACTTTTTTTTTCGGGATATCGTTACATTAACGCATTTGCAATGATGATGAGGTGCTTTTTCAATCATTTTCTTGATTCTTTAAGGCAAATATGTCTTCAGTCATAAAATGCTGACATAAAACTCGCGGGGGATACGTTTTCATTCAGTTTGTCTAATTTCGTTTTCGTATTTTAGACCAGAATTATAGGAAGCCCTATAACATCGCGAG
>NC_051415.1:20716349-20716413 GCF_015228065.2 Penaeus monodon
GCGCCTGCGCCGACGGCTGTGAGAAGGGAGAGGAAGGGCCGAAGAGAGCAGTGAATCGCACATG
>NC_051415.1:20716563-20716892 GCF_015228065.2 Penaeus monodon
ATCAAAGCTCAACCACAGATAAACAAGAGAAAAGAGCCATGCAACAACAATAATCCTGCTGCAACACAGAGTAACAAGATCTCGGAACAGCGGCGTAACTGAAAGCACTTGCAGTGTCGCGGCGGAAGTCTCCCGCACTGTGACAAAAGCAACGTTGTATTGTGATGTAAACTAGCCGTCTTGTGTGCTGTGGCTCCTTCTGTGCGCCCTTCTGCGGGTCCTTCTGTGGCTGCGGCCGCCGACGAACCCGGGCCGCGGCTCGACTGAGGGGACGGCGCTCGTAATCTCTCTTTTTCCATTTCTCTCTCGCTCTCTTGCGTTTTTCTCGT
>NC_051415.1:20717045-20717229 GCF_015228065.2 Penaeus monodon
ACCTCCCTCCCTCCCTTTTCTTCGTCGTATGGGCGCCATACTGTAGCTGTACCGCTGTTTCTTTCCTATATGTCGTCAGCGATGTTTTCCTTACGATGCAGTCATGGCGAGTGTCGAACTTGTGCACAGAGTTGTCTTTAGTTATGAGGCGCCTTGATTCCGAAATGCAGTCACTTGCATCATG
>NC_051415.1:20718567-20718847 GCF_015228065.2 Penaeus monodon
TTCGTACCCTGTTTCCCTTTCCTCCGTCCCCCCCCCCTCCCTCGATGCCCCCTTCCCCCTCGCTGGGAAAAATATTATCACAGGTAATGAGCAGTTTGGTGGTAACGTGGTTATAGTCTACAATTACCAGTAATAACATCTGACTGGGTCATTATAGCGTCCCATCTTAACTGGCGAGGAATATTACGCGCTAATTAGAATGGCGGGAAAGACGCTCGATTGTTCGCTCTCTTCTTGTCCTTCTTCAGTTTCTCTTCGTCTCATATTTCGAATCCTTCTC
>NC_051415.1:20719243-20719377 GCF_015228065.2 Penaeus monodon
GTCTTCCTTTTTTCACATCGTCTAGATTCTAATTATTAAGACCATGAACTTATATATACGTAATAATTATGAACTTAGCCTCGCAATATAATCACAAATCAATAGTAGCATATTGCATTAATGCTGCTATGGCT
>NC_051415.1:20719536-20719775 GCF_015228065.2 Penaeus monodon
TCAGAGGAGGGAGGAGGAGGAGGGGGAGGGTTACCGCGTCGGCTTTTAACCCCCACCCCATCCTCACTCCCTCCACCTCAGTGTGTTTGTTTGTTTGCGATTTCTGTGTCACTCTTTCACCCTTGCTGTTAAATGATGTGTTTGTGATACTGAGCAATTTTGCGAAAGTTCTAACAGTAGATTGTTTTGCAGTGTATGTTGGATGATAAATAAGTTATTGAACAAAAACAGCATTACTG
>NC_051415.1:20720276-20720772 GCF_015228065.2 Penaeus monodon
TTTCTACCAGCCACGGTTGGCCACTTACGGGCCTCTGACCAGGGCACCAAATGCGTCCCTAAAAGCTCTTAGGGGGGAAAGTGCCGTCGAGATCGCCACCACCTCCACCGCCGCCACCACTGCCGCCGCTGCCACCGCCGCCGCCGCCACCACTGCCGCCGCTGCCACCGCCGCCGCCGCCGCCGCCACCACTGCCGCCGCTGCCACCGCCGCCGCCGCCACCACTGCCGCCGCTGCCACCGCCGCCGCCGCTTCTGCTGCCGTTTCCAGACTTGCCTGATTTCACGTTGCCGCCCCCCCCCCCCACCCCTTCGCCGCCGCCGGCTCTCTCGACCCTCTCGCCGTCGGCGCTGGCGATGTATGCGTGGAATTCGCCGCAACGGACGTTATTTTTTGGTTTCGGTCGTTTTGGTGTTACGATGTGCGTGTTGGCTAATATCTCTTCAATTGCTTATCTTCTTTTTTATTGTCTTCTCCTTCTGAATTGATTATCCTT
>NC_051415.1:20720845-20720926 GCF_015228065.2 Penaeus monodon
TACATCAAATAAATATTTTTCTTAAAAAAAAAAGAATTTAAAAAAATGAATAAATCCCACGCAGCATTATCACCATCACCC
>NC_051415.1:20720983-20721210 GCF_015228065.2 Penaeus monodon
CATCCTTATCTCATTCCTCTCTCTCACACCTTCCTTGACACATACAACTTCGGAAGCATTAGCCATGCATAGCCTCGTCTAAACCTCAATACACGTACTCCATGCATATCCTTCCTCTGTTTTAGGGGTAAACGCATTCCGTCAGTCAGGTCAAAGGTCGAGATTCCTGCTCATTCCCCGTTTGCTTTTCCTGGGGGGGGGGGGGATATGTGTTCATGAAGGAGGTG
>NC_051415.1:20721536-20721729 GCF_015228065.2 Penaeus monodon
CAGCGCAGAGAAAACAGAACAACGCAGTGAGACAGGGGGATGCTGTCTAGAGAGCAACGTATAAATAGAAAGGGGCTGACAGCATCCCTTCGTCCGTAATTCAGGCTAGAAATTGGTGCAGTTTTTCAGCCATAGTGGTGTTACAGGTCTCGTAGGCTGCGCGGGAAAGGGGGGAAGATGCCCCTTTTTTTTT
>NC_051415.1:20721935-20722077 GCF_015228065.2 Penaeus monodon
TCTTCATTCCCAAATAAGTAACTTTGAAAAACCAATGAAAAATTTAAAAGTTGTAAATAATGCCATAACTTTTTTTCCCATAAAGATTATTACCCCCTTTTTTACTCTTTTTCTCTCTCTTTCTTACTTCGTTTAGAAAATG
>NC_051415.1:20722444-20722529 GCF_015228065.2 Penaeus monodon
GGTTGTAAAAAACCCAAATTAGCTTTTTGATTAAATTTGGGGAAAATTTTGGAAAAGGGGGAGGATAAGGGGAAAGAAAGGGGGG
>NC_051415.1:20722665-20722838 GCF_015228065.2 Penaeus monodon
AAAGGGTGGGGGGAAGGGAAGGGGGGGGGGGTTAGTAGAATGGGAGGGAGGGGGGGGTTGAAAGTGAGGGGGGGGGGGATGGGAAAAAAGGGGGGAAAAAAAGGGGATAGGGGAGGGGAACGAGGAAAAGAGGGGGGAGGGGGGGGGGAGGAAAGGGATAGAAGAAGGTGGGA
>NC_051415.1:20723089-20723181 GCF_015228065.2 Penaeus monodon
CTTCATCTAGTATCTTCTTATATTTTCATCTATCTATATCCTACTCATTCGAACTAAATCGTAAACCGTTTCTCAGGGACTCAAGATTAGGG
>NC_051415.1:20725348-20726012 GCF_015228065.2 Penaeus monodon
GCTAAATTTTCGGGAACATTATACAACAACGTGTCGCTTAGCTCCCTCTTACCCAAAGATGAACATCATATCCGAGCATACCACGGTAGTTCATAACATCCGTATTACATTATCCTCTTTATTAGATAAAGTTATCACCCTTATTAGATAGTCAATACTCGCTTTAAAGCTGATCAAGAGCAGATGCTTGTGATATTGACGGATAGGCTATTAGCTTCCCCTTAACGATCCTTCGTCACCTTCCCAATGGATGCCCGCGTTCAAGAGACCGGGATGAAGAAGGTTATTAGATGCCACCAGATTAAGAGCTTTTTCCAACACCATCTAGTTTACTACACAGTTCTCGACAATTTTAATAGCCATTGTGTGCTTATATATAATGAGACCATTATCGCTTATTATGTGATCATTTAGGGAAAATCGAAGCCTCGGGAAAGGTTCGGAACGCGGTTGGCGGGAAATCCGTTCAATCAGCTGATCGGAGGCACGCGACGGCAGAGAACTGACATGCGCTCGTCATTATCAAAGAATGCTCAAATCAAGTTATCACTCTTCGTTACTCGAACTTAATGAAGGAATGTCGTCTGATCACATTAGCGTTTTTCTATTTCTTAAGCAGATAATGAAAAAGCGTCAAGGTATTGTTGGAATCATTAACATCATA
>NC_051415.1:20726225-20727052 GCF_015228065.2 Penaeus monodon
CATGTGTGCGTGTGCCTGTTTCGTGTTCCATTTTACTTTTTCCATCTCTGTTTGCTTGCTTTCTATTGGACCGCCTTTGCATGAACATTGTGAATGCAACAATCACACAATCGCAGCACAAGGATCGGTCTGGTCCCCGACAATGCATGGCGGAAAGGCAAACCGGCGCGCATGAGAAATGCGTATGAAGACGTTAACGCAATGCATCATCACCTTTTTAAAGGGCCGCAGGATTCGAATAAGAGGATTAGGTAACCAGTGACACATTGAGGGAAAGCTAGATAGGTGAAAAAAAGAGATTTATGGCTTCGCGACCATTAAAGCAGAACAAAAATGATGGGAAAAAAGTTGAAATGGCTTTTTATAACGTGCTTGCATGCACTGGCAACACATGGCAACGGCCCAAGCGCAGATGGAATGCAGATAAGATGAACGCCCATGAAGGCGCCTGGGAACAGGAGTGATGTGAGAGTACCCAAAGATACCTCAACGTTCACATCAGTTCTTAAAACTTATTAACTAGTAACAAATACTAAGTAAAAAAAAAAAACTAAAAAGATAAAATAGAAGATTTAGAAAGATAAAACTTTAATTACTTTCCTTATACAAAATTTCGTACCTTTTGGTTTCATTTTGTAGGTCTATCAGGGAGCCCATCAGGTACCATATCTCTCATATCATCTACGTTAGGAAGGTCTTACGGATCATTTAGCCGCCCTTTATCGTCCGGGCACTTATCAGATCGTCATATCAGCGCCGATGGCTCGCGTCAGATAGATACCGCGGTACTTCCGGCATGGAGGGGATGCTACATGATTCAAGCACGA
>NC_051415.1:20727081-20727165 GCF_015228065.2 Penaeus monodon
AGGTTTAAGCGGAAATAGGTGATTTAGTCGAGGAGGCAGGTAAGGCAGGTGGGGGTCAAATGGGTAAGGGCAAGGGAAGTCTTT
>NC_051415.1:20727241-20728794 GCF_015228065.2 Penaeus monodon
TTGATGCAGTGTTTTGGTTGTGAGCGGTCGCCATGGTAGCAAGGGTGGGTCAGGGGGTATATAAAGTTGGAGAGGTTCCTCACCTGGTCATCATTCAGCCTCTGGCAGCTATTCAGGTAGGTGGTGTATGCGTGTGTGTATGTGCCTGCATGCATGTGAGCGAGCTACCCACCCAAAGGCAGGCAGCAGCCACGTGCTTGCAGACTTGTGCGGCGGGAAAGCATCAGCAATGGGGTTGTGCGCCAAAAACTTTGTGCAGCTTGCTTGCTCAAACTCCTGCTTCTGCATGAGGACCCGTTTCTCATTTGTGTTTAAAATAGTGCATTATTATTTTATTGTTTCCCTCGCGCAGAACAGCTTGGATCTTAGATGCGAAATGAGAAATGTGAAAACAAAAGTGTTTCGAAATCTTCAGAGTCGATTTCCATTCCTCATGCGTGCTCGAATGCATGTGTCGAAAGGGTAAAAGTCTTGAAAGAGTCTATACCAGGCCCCTTGAAGTAAAGCAAGTATGTGCAACTTTTGATTTCGCTCCGAGAGAAACTTATGAGACTCTAGTCTGTCGTTTTGTTCATGCATTTTATTCCCTTTACAGTGCCCTTAAATCGTTCACTTGCGTCCTACTTTGCCATTGAGTTTTGCCTTTTTTGGCATATGCCGCGGCCCTAAAAATTAGTGCATGTTTTGGTCTCATTCAGTCTCCGACCAGCCGTTTTCGTGCCGACATGAGGCTAGACAGAATTCGGAAGCATTCCAGACGTTTAAATTTCGTTTAAGGCATTTCTCTTTACTTGGGATATCTGTAAGATGAAAAGCGTTCCCATACTTATATTGGTCGTTTTCTTTATCTTTTTTTCGTGAAGGGGAATTTTTCGCGTTCGTTAGATACATCCATGTTTCTTTCATCGGCTGCCATACAATTTCATGGCTTAACAGCGCTGATCGTAGCAACTTCGTGCAACCACACGGCGAGTCAAAAGAAGTAGGACGAAAATTCTACAAATAACTCCTTTTAGTTCTACAACATCAGTTTTTACGATATGTTCCCTTCCCTTTGTTCAATATTGGAACGAACAGCTGTGACCGTTAGATAAGTGTCTTTTTTTGCTACTGCTTGCTACTGCCAATTTATTGCTTGCTTCATGCGGTGCGCTTTGAAAACTAAGGCAGACGTGAACATTTTCCACAGCACGCATGTCGAGTTATAAATGTTCACTTGCAGATATTCTGTCGCCTTGCTTCTAGAGAACTTGCGTAAACTTATGTGTTCAGCAAACCTGTATACATACTGAGAATATGTTACGTACAACATTAGGTATATACTTAGGTAAGCTTCGGAAAGGCGGATGTGAATCAAAGAGCAGTACAAGTCTATAAACATGCAAAGACTGGAAGATCGTCTAGAATTGGAGCTGGCGTTGAGGGTGCCGAAAGGTGTAATGTCTTTGGAGTATTCGAATGACAGGGTAATGCTGTGTGAAGTGTTGTCATCTGTATTAATTAGAAACTTGATGCATTGAGGAATTGATCTGCAAGTCTGATATGAAGGGAAG
>NC_051415.1:20728924-20729975 GCF_015228065.2 Penaeus monodon
GAGCACTGGAGTTGGGAAAAGATTTGGAAAAAATGGAAGCATGGTGAAGGGGACGTTAAGGGTCCCACAGTGACTGTTAGAAGAGACAGCCCTTAACTGTTGCTCCGTAACTGTTATTGCTCTCATTTCCAAGGTACTAGATTGACGTACTCTGTAGGAGTCCCTCGAAAATCGCTTTTTTTTCAATTATCGTTATCACTTCATGTACGTAATATTTATAATTTTCCCTATGTAAGTTTATTAAAAAGAAATGAAGCTAGAGCCATTTATAGCATCTTAAAGAAACTGTTCAAGACAGCGATCAAAGAACTGAAAATTATCTACCTTTTTATTAGTTACGTAAGTTAGGTAATAAAAGACTATGCGGAAGGTATAATTTAGAAGTTTAGATAACCCTCAACTGATATCCTATTAAGTTAGGAATGTGGAACTTCAGGGTAGCTTAGGAGTTAGCAGCTTGGAAGTTGAGGAGAGTATAGAAGTGCGGAAGTTCGGTGGTCTTAGACCCAGCAGCCGGGACTTTGGTTAGTCTAGGGTCTAGCTAGGCTCTGGGATCCAGCGTCTGATGAAATAGAGCTAGATTCCAGGTCCCACGAAATTGCGGTTCCGTAAGGAGAATCTGGGCTAGAGAGAGAGAACTGGGGAGCGTTGCCAGGGATATCAACGATGATATTTCTTTCCCTGTGTTTTATGGGTGGACATTGACTCAGGGCATACTAATATCACGAATACAGACAATTAATCATATAGAGATCCACATCCCAGACCAGGAAAAGAGGGGGATGGAATCCTTAGGCATCCATTAGATCCAACACTTTTAGGAAGGACATCCTTTCGAGTAGACAGAGGGAGGGATCAAGCGCCGTAGTACTGGTCGTTAGAGGGGAGGGGAAGAGGGGAAGCGAGGGAGGTCGCAGTGGCCTGATAAGGCGAAGAGGACCCGACCCAACACAGTATCGATTGTGGGGCTTTCTTGCCTGGCCGAGGCCGCTCTGATGATTCTTGGCTCGTCACTGTGATGCTGAATGCTCTTCAAAGTGATCTGCTTATC
>NC_051415.1:20730053-20730608 GCF_015228065.2 Penaeus monodon
GCTGACTACAAAGCTTGCCTGTCTCACTTTTTAGCGGACCCCGTGACTAATCCGTATATCCCATACTTCGAATCATCAACTAATCCGATTCTTGTATTAAAACTCGCACAATTCCGGAAGGCCTCGGACGGCGGAGGTGGAGCGGCGTTCGTCTTATCTTTTTGTTGGCCAGAGTAAAGCCTCGGCCAGTTATTAGTTCGGGCGTCATAGCAGTGTGTCAGTTAAGTGTCACATTCCCCTGTCAGCGTATGTCGTTAGAAGCAGGACAGTGCTATGTTCTCTCGACTTCCCACGTGGCGCTTTGAGAATTTCCTTTTTTGTTCATATTTCAAAAAGAGCCTTTGGCGAAGGTTCTTATATTATTATTACGCAATATAGGGAGTACAATGGCATTTTGTTATATTGATTTCCTCCGGCGTGTAGCTGTGCTGAAAAATATCTTTCTGTGATATGCAATAGTTTTATACAATAGCAAAAGGGCACCTTTTCAGCGAAATTTTCATTAATGAATTATTTGTGCATGATAAGATAGGTTTATATCCTTCCCCTAAGGTC
>NC_051415.1:20730703-20731126 GCF_015228065.2 Penaeus monodon
ACTGAAATCAAAAGAAAGCGGACTTAGAGTCTTGGTAAATATTGCGTTAGACTTCAGTCGAGGTTTCTTTTCGTTTTAACTAAAATCAACTACTGGAAATATATAATAAATAAAACCGGCCTCACTAAACCTCGCTAGGGAATCCTCTTTATAAGGCCGAAACGAGCAGCTAAGCTTCTACTCAAAACCTCCTTGCATGATATGACCTCACCACCCGCTGTCAACCGAGGTCAGATCAGGTCAAGCCATCCACTATGAAGACGTTAGCTCGCTATTTTAAGGGCTTTATCGCTCCTTCTTCGTAAGATTTATGTCTGAGGAGATTAACGAAGCAGCCTCCACCTTGCATATATAATAACGTAATCAAGGGGAGATCCTGCTCATGATGATTAAGGGGTGTGGCATATATTAGCTGCCAGGGAT
>NC_051415.1:20731753-20731889 GCF_015228065.2 Penaeus monodon
TACTTTATAAGATAAGACTCATTTTTTTGTCATTTCTTATGCTGCTTCTTGATATTCTGACAGATCGGTCAGATTTTACGTTCGACTGAAGTGTTTCTCGAGGTACTCTCATCGTCGAAACCTCTTAGCTTACAAC
>NC_051415.1:20732054-20732721 GCF_015228065.2 Penaeus monodon
AGTGGCGGCGACTGAGGGTAACCCCGCAGCCTCCCCTCACATCACTCTGTCCCCGTCACCAGCACAGGGCGGTTGTGTGTCTCCCTTTCCTTCTCGTTCCCTCGACCTCTCCCGCCCCTCCTGCGTCCTCCTGCTGTTGTGGCCGACGGTGCTCTCCTCTTCCTTTCCCTCTTGTTCGTTATTCCATTTCATTTTTTTATTCGATTCTCCGTGTCTCATTTCCCTCCCTTTCTTTCCCATAACTGTTTTCAGTGTTTGTTGGATCAGAATCTTGTGCGTTTTGCTGTTGCCACTTGTTTCCCACGTTATAAAATCCCCTCATTTTTCCGACACTGACGAAAGGAAATAACAAGACGTTCCTCTCGCAGCGTGCAAAGCCACTCTTTCAAACACTTCGAAAACCACCCTTTAAGTTCACGCTCTAAAAAACCACATTTCTAGCTCTCAACGCACTTTCCCTACGACTGTTCCCAGAAAACATTCTTACATTCTATAGTCCTGGATTTAGCCCCTAAACTCCGCCACAGACCGGTCTGACCCTTGAAGTTCTCCGCAAATTCTCACTCGATAGACAACCCAGCCTTTCCCATACACAAGGACACCGACCCTCTGTCGCTAAAGGGATTGTAGTGTTACTTGTCTTGTGGGTCCGTCTCCTTGGCCGCTC
>NC_051415.1:20732893-20732973 GCF_015228065.2 Penaeus monodon
ATCCCAAATGAATTCTCTGACTTCGTTTCATCGCTTTATTACTATCTCTTATCATTCATTCTTTTCTCTTTAATCAATAA
>NC_051415.1:20733104-20733466 GCF_015228065.2 Penaeus monodon
ACGGTTCCCGGTGACCTTCGACCACCCGAGGAAACACAAACGGTGGAAGCCTGTGACGTAATCTCAACCAGTGTGATCTTGTGAACTGATATTTGTTGCTGCAATTGCAATCATCAGAGCAATCTGTAGTCCATTCTGTGTTGACCTTTTTTTGAGTGTGAGCTTGTGTTCCATTATATACGTAGTGTCTTGAAGAGGATTCTGTGAAGTGTTGAACACGATGAATTGTGGATGCAGTGCAGATCTTGTGCTTTGTGTTAGTCATCGGTGGAGAACGACACTTGGAATTCTACTGAGATTCGAGTGAGTCTGTTTCCAGTTTCTCGTTCTAACGTATTTTTATAGGGCTTCCCCATGTCCTC
>NC_051415.1:20733748-20733818 GCF_015228065.2 Penaeus monodon
AACAAGGGCATGCAGATATACAGACAATCAAACAGCCAGAGATCAGAATAGCAAGACATCAATGAAAATG
>NC_051415.1:20733882-20734080 GCF_015228065.2 Penaeus monodon
CATAAAATGCGTCAGCTGACCTCCGCGCCTCCCTTGGCCGAGGAGAAACCGTCATCTCGCCGCCATCACTCCGGCCGGAACGAGGTTAGTTGTCCGCCGCTTCGGTTGTCCGTGTCCCAGGGCGAGGGGAGACCGGGGCCGTTATGGCTCGAGATTTTAAACGTTATTTCGACTTTGGGGAGGTTGGGGGTGGGGGGG
>NC_051415.1:20734456-20734702 GCF_015228065.2 Penaeus monodon
AGAAAGAATCGTCCCTTGTAATTCAGGTCGTTCATAGATCCACGAATATGCTTGGTCGCCTTTATTTCCGTGTATTTCTGTGTGCAACATACTGTCCTGGAAACGTTGTGTCTCTTTGATGCAAGAGGGAGATTGCAATGGCTCAACAATTTTTTTTCTTGATTGTTCTCTGTCTTTCCCTCTTCTCTTTCCCTCAGTGTCTCTGTATTTATCTCTTTCTTTTCTGTCTGTCTGTCTGTCTGTCTG
>NC_051415.1:20734810-20734989 GCF_015228065.2 Penaeus monodon
TATCCATTTCTCATACTTACACCTTTTCCCCTCTCCGTCTACATACTCTCCCCTTCCCCTCTTTTCATTGCTTTTCTCATCTCATCTTCCAACCACACCTCGCCATTCTTTCTAAGCTCCCTCTCCGTTTATTCTCCTCTTCTCTCTATCCCCTCCCCTCTCTGCCGCTACTTCGTCCC
>NC_051415.1:20735224-20735474 GCF_015228065.2 Penaeus monodon
CCTTCTCCCCCGCCCTCCTCTCTCTCCGTCTCTTTCCCTCTCGCCATCAGCTGTTTGGCCACAATTTCTGGCGAGGTTCCCCGGGGTGCTATAAGGTCACGCCCACACTAGGAAAGCCAGAGTATCAAACCTGATTTGTGGCCCGGAATTATGTAGGAGCCACATCATTTCGGCTACTTTGCTTTTCCCCGCTATTTTACAGTTTTAATTCGGGATTTTAAATATATAGGGGTTTATATGTGCACGTGCC
>NC_051415.1:20735829-20735948 GCF_015228065.2 Penaeus monodon
CATATATATGTGTACAGACTCTTGGAGCAGGGAAAAGGCCTGTGGATATTAAGGTTTCACGATTTTAGGTAATGGATAAGTTTTCCACTCTCTTTATGAGCTACAGAGCATAATGACCT
>NC_051415.1:20736155-20736702 GCF_015228065.2 Penaeus monodon
TAAAGACAGAGAGTTGTTATCACTGATTCAAATGTGAAAAAGTAGATAAAATTTTGTTAAAGATAGCTATAGTATCAACCCGCAGCAGGTGAACAAATTATCAGTCTCCTTTAAAACATGTTCTAATGATAAGTTCACGAATCAGCATAAGCTCTCACTGACACAAGCACGTGTCAATCGACGAAAAAAATTTCGCCCTCCACCAAGCTCCGCCTGCAAAATATGCGCACAATTTTCGCGGGAAGTTTGCAAACCGACTTTAAAGCACACACGGAGAGGGATAACAAGAACGGCTTAACTTTGGGCGTAGCCTCATTTAACTTTCATCCCCGAAGCTGCAGCCAATTGCTGACCGTTTACTATGTACCGGCCACCTCTCTACTCCTTCATTCAATTACGTAACCAGCAGCGGAAAATCGCCAGTTAATCTTGTCACTTCCGTAATGAGAATGGCGGTGGAGGTCGCCATGAGAGAGGGAGTGTTTTTCGAAGCTTCCTGAGCCGAGGTAAATGCAAAGGGAAGATCTCTCGTTATGGAATATGAAAG
>NC_051415.1:20736795-20737284 GCF_015228065.2 Penaeus monodon
TCGTTATTCTAGTTTTTTTTTATTTTTTATTCCAGTTGACTTTGTTATGTCTTAATCTTTTATTTTCTTTTTGTTTTGTTTCTTTTTTTTTGTCCTAGTTCGTCCATCTTATTTTCCCTATTTTGCCTTATTTCATTCCAATTCACTACATTTTATTTTATTTACCTATTTACCCTTTCCATTTTTTCTTATTATTTTTTTTTATTTTGTCGTATTTGTTCATCAGTTTATATTTTTTTATAATTTAATTTAACTACTTCTTGCCATCTGTCTTTCCTCGAACTATTCATCCAATTATTCACCATTCCATTCCATCATTCTAACCACTTGTCTATTTATTGTCTTGGTTATTCCTATCCTTCTTATTATCATCTGCTATCAACTCTCTCCCTCTCCTCGCCTTCCGCCCCTCTGACGCCGCCCCTGTTGTGATGTATGCGATGGTGTCTGCCCTTAGTGTGTGTCACAGTGTGTGTTCCGGCTTTCTTG
>NC_051415.1:20737606-20738565 GCF_015228065.2 Penaeus monodon
TTTTGTAGATTAATTGAATCGGGAAAGTTGTAGAAATAAATTTGCTCTTGTTTGAGCAAATGTAAAATGTAACTCGATACTATATATGACTCGATGTTAAGTATGATATACCTCTTAGAATACCTTACATGCGTATCAGAATCTCATCCGTCTTTCTTTAAGAATGGAAAAGGAGGAAGGGAAGAAAGAAAGAATACATATACATATATATTCACATATTTTTTGTGGAACGAAAAAATGTGAATACAGAGCGGTTCACACCTTGCTAATAGGTAACTTAAATATGCACAAAATATTTAAATTTTTTGGTCTCGCTGAACTCTGCTGTATACACCGATAAATTGAGAATATCTGTACATTACTGTGGCCAATTCGGATGAATATCTTCTATGTTATTGGTAATTGATTTGAAGGCATTTCTATGCTGAAGATTTTGGGCACATTTCAGTGACATTGCTTTATTGACATTGTTTTATTTTGATATCTATTTACTTATAATCGTTTTCTTGTGGTGTAAGTAACTGCTATTGATATATGTCATGAGGCAAGTTTGCTTTTTCTTATTCGTAATCTACGAACTGAGATATTCAAAAAGGACTCAAATGCAATCTATCATGAACACGGAATCAAATCAGGAGAAATTTTTGGAAAGGAATACAGGGGAGTGAAAGTCACAGTAGTTTCTATAGGTCAAAGGTCAGCCAAAAATCTCCTTTATCTTATTTTATAATGCGAGGTTATTGGTCACTTGGAGACCACTTACACTTTATCTTGAAAGAATTCGGGGGGAGAGGGGAAGGAGATAAGGTGAGATGAGAAAGTTAAAAAAAGAGAACTGATAGGCTACTTAGAATCAATATATGAATATTAAATGAATAAAAATGTTACGCAAGATAATAATACATACTATGTGTATATCAAAATGAAAATCAAATAATGGCACATGAATACCCCCCCCC
>NC_051415.1:20738637-20740280 GCF_015228065.2 Penaeus monodon
CAAAGGACTCCCCACTTCGCATTCTGAATAATGAGAAGAGACAGGAAAAGAGATTGAAGAGGAGGGAGGAGGGTAGGGAGCTGTGGGGGAGGGAAGGGATAGCAACACGGGGTTCTAAACATTTTTAACAAAACTGTTTTCATGTCATCATTGTTCCACACGGGTTGCCAGTTTCTTTCTGCGTCCCGTTTCGTTCCACAGCATCCAGTTCTGCCCGTTTCAATTTCCTTCCCTTTCTTCCATGCCTCTCGCCTGCCCTGCCAGAAAAGAGGCTTCTCCCTTGTCACCGCCAGATGTACTGAGTAGGGGGTATCGCAAAGCGAACATGGAGCAAAGGACGATAAAGCGGGGAAGAGGGAGAGGTATGATGAAAATCCGACGTAACGAATCTTCTATCCTCCTCGGTACCCTTCCTTCCATATCTTCCTCTTTCTCTGGTACGATTTCAGCGCTTTACAAATGAGATGTTGTGACTGTCAGAGAAACCGTTATTTTCGTTTATCTGGTTATTCTCTTTCACCCCGTCCATTTTAACAGTGTAATACAATTGCTACATATTATATCTGTTCTTAAAAACAACGTTAAAAAAAGCAGTCGTCTGTAAGTGAAACCTGGCAAAATATAACCTAAGAGTTTTTTTTCTTACCAGAACTTCATAACATTACACAAATTCACAGTACAAGCTTTACATATTCATTAATTGTAAGACTCTTTTTCTTCCTTCCAGTAAGCCATATATCATATAAGGTTTATGCATGTGTGACGAATATGAAATTCAAAACACAGATTCGATCAGGAGTGATACATTGTTGGCATGGCGTCATCAACCATCCCACGTCCTAAACCATAATTCATAGAATACTAAAATATCAAGTAAATCTTTAATTCATTCAGAAAATTGTGTAGATATTTGCAAAGTTTACCATAAAAGTAATTCTTATACTGTACGTTATATGTTTTCATTATTATGAAGGAAAATTCACACAGAAAAGAATATGTGGTGAATAAATGAAGCCGAAGTCAGGGTCAGAACTTCCTTAGGAGAAGGGCGCCGAGTGCCGGTCTGGGCCCTAGCATCAGCTGACCTATCAAGCCAGCCCCCAAGAGTATAGCAAGATACGCTAGGTTGTGCTGGTCAGCATCCACAAACATTTGGTCGGCATATCCTAAGTTATGTATCAGCGGTCCGTTCCGACTCTTCCTCTCCGTTCCTTCTCTTCCTCTCTCTTCCATCCCTCTTCCCTCCTCCCTCTCTCATTGGCAGCTGTCAATGTATATGTAGTTTTATTACTGTGTATACTTTAGTGCTACCGTAACCAGAAATAAAAAAGTATAGTGATACGAATTGCTTTGTCAGTATCGTTGACGATGTAAAGGATTTTTTTTTACTTTTTTATGGAGCTCTTGTCGATAATTTCAGATACGGATATAATAGGCCTGTTTTTCTTTTAGCTGATGAGCGATGAGTTCTGTTGAGTTGGTCATTCACTTTCGTAATTCATCTTCAGAGACCATGCGGTGGCTGTAGGAAACTTCGCCTTTTAATTGTACGCTTTATCGTCCGTGGAAATGTTATGTAATGTATGATGGAGTCGTATGAATAATTCATCCTGTCAGTACAGTATCATTTGCCTGATGGATTG
>NC_051415.1:20740534-20741159 GCF_015228065.2 Penaeus monodon
TTCTTGCTCCTCATCTTCTCTCGTTCTCTTCTCATCTTTAACTCGTCTCTGGCTCCGTTCTTCCTCGCTGCAGATCTCCTCGCGTTCTGCTACTCTCTCTCTCTGTCTCGCCTCCTTCATTTCGTTCTGCTTGATCCTGCTTACTCTTCTCTCTCATTGTCTTTCTCTCCGTCTCTTTTCGTCTCTCTTACTGTCATTCTCCTCTTCTCTCTCTCTTCCTCGATGCAATCAGTTCTTCAATCATCTGTCACCTCTCTCGTAGCTCTCCTCTTTCTCACTGTCTGCTCTCTATTCGTCCTCTCTCTCGTCTTTCTCACGACGTTGAATCTCGTCCATCTTTCCCTCTCCTCTCCTTCTTTCTCCCGCTCACGTCTCCTTCTTTACCTCCTCTCTCCTCGCTCCTCTCCTCTGCCTCCACGTCCCTCTCTCCTCTCTACTCTCACTCTTACTCCTCTGGCCTCCTGTCTGTCTTCCCATCCTTAAGATTTACAATTCATCTGCTCTTCTTACCGAAGACGCTCTTCATCTGCGCTACTCTCTTGTCAGCTCTCCCCGCTCTCTCTCGTGGACCCTCTCTTCACGCCTTCTTTTTCACGTTCTCCATGAGCCTTTTCGTCTACATGAT
>NC_051415.1:20741238-20741379 GCF_015228065.2 Penaeus monodon
TAATTATCATTCTACTGCTTAATAATCGAAACGCACTCTCTCCGATCCTCATTCCCAGACCCTAAGCACCTTCCTCGACCCTTTACCCTGCCCCTCCTCTCTCTTCCTCTATATGCTCCTCTCTCTTTCTTTCTCTGTCGC
>NC_051415.1:20741426-20741852 GCF_015228065.2 Penaeus monodon
ACAAAAATCACTTCCATTCTACTGCACAATAAGAGCGTCCGTGGTCCGGGTTCTTCGCCAGCGCATGCAAGATTCCCGGACGAGATGCATAACTCGACCTCTCTGTACGACGACCCCTTATTACAGGGTGAGTCTGCGGTGGAGGGTTAATAGCTGCCGTTATGATGTGATTTCCGTCTTTTATTGGTTACAATGTGGATTCGGTGCCCTGCTGTTTTTTTTACGATGCAGAGATAGGTTATAAAGACACTAGGGGTCGAGTCTACGTGCGGAAGACGACTGTTTGTAAGGATCTATTCGCCCGTGGCTGTGCTTTGAGGAGTTGAAGGATACGGAGGACATTTCTTGAAAGACGAATTTAAAAGATAAGTAGTTTCTCCGAAGTAGTAACTTTATGAGAATACAGGAGGGGAAATGTGATTCGCA
>NC_051415.1:20741928-20742049 GCF_015228065.2 Penaeus monodon
TAAAGAGGCACCCTGATGGACAAAGTAGGTCGTTCACAACTGTAAAGATTTGAACAGTCATAACGACTGGCTTTAGACTCGAAGACGACAGCAATCATGAAACTGCTCGTGACAGTCCCTA
>NC_051415.1:20742219-20742319 GCF_015228065.2 Penaeus monodon
TTTTCCAAAAGTGGAGGTCGCTGTAACGGCAGATATATGGGGGTGGCGATAACTGTCGGCCCGTCTGTTTGAGGGAAAACGACCGTAAAGATACCGACAT
>NC_051415.1:20743254-20743418 GCF_015228065.2 Penaeus monodon
AAGTATACGAGCCTCAGCACACGATCTTTTCCCCAGAGGCTTATAGCTTTCCTTATAACTGTCTATGAAGTTATTAATCTCCCATGCCGTCTGCTTTGTATATTCTTCTTTTTCTTTACCCCCGGTCTTTCTCTTCACGTTTTCGCTTATCCGAATTCTCTTCG
>NC_051415.1:20743492-20743556 GCF_015228065.2 Penaeus monodon
GCTTTTCCCAAATTCTTGGAATTCATGTATGCTTCCATATAACGCTATGCCTTTATCTATCCCA
>NC_051415.1:20743667-20743889 GCF_015228065.2 Penaeus monodon
AAAGTCGTGTATTCATTCATCTGCTTTGCATATTAGTTTGCATCAGCCCCAAGCTACAAACATGTAAACGGTTCTTTGCCACACATGCATCCGTACTAAACTCGGAGTGTTCTATTATGAACAGTGTCGGCCATGAAGATTTAGGTATATGGGTCTAGACCGCCATCATTTATGCTTTATAGGCGCGTTGGTGCCCAGACTAACGTCATTATTATTCCCTCT
>NC_051415.1:20744948-20745151 GCF_015228065.2 Penaeus monodon
CCTATCAGTGCGCCCGATATCTGACACAGCGGCCGATGTTACACCTAGGCTTTGATACATTATCCCACGCGATCGCAGGGGGCGCCGCTCAGTCAGTGTCATTTTGCGTGATCGGTTATTTCATGGGAGTGCTGTTGTCCCCGCTAAAACAATTTTGCAGTGGAGGATACAGGCTTGCTAATTTGGTGGGATGAGTTTTCCGT
>NC_051415.1:20745394-20745715 GCF_015228065.2 Penaeus monodon
TGAAATACTATTAACGCTTGTTATCATTTGTAAAAAAAAAACTATGAGATCAGATATTCTTACAAGTATCTCAGTACACGAGCGTGAACGTACAAGTATACTTACGCACTGTCACGCACATAAACACGCTCGTGAGACCATAAACGTAAATAAACGTGTCATTGTCAGCAATACGTAGTCCGTCAGCGCCTCGTCAGCATATCCCGTCAGTCGGAACTCCCCTCCCCTCCCGTTCCCCCATCTTTCACTTATTCCATATCCTCTCTACTTCCCTCTCGATAAGATTCACCGCAAACAAAGAACCAGAAATCACATATAGTT
>NC_051415.1:20745741-20745935 GCF_015228065.2 Penaeus monodon
ACCTCCAAGACTCATCCTTTTCTCCGTCCTCAAGAAAGAATGGCGAGCCTAAGACCTCGCGGCGAAAGACTCGGTGCTTCTGCCTTTGGAAATAGCTCGAGCCGTGGGTGTTGAAAGCCCGCTGCGCCCTGATTGGCCGCCATTACGCTCTGGAGAGGGTGGCCCCCAAATGTTAAGTCTTTCTGTAAGGGCTC
>NC_051415.1:20746255-20746357 GCF_015228065.2 Penaeus monodon
AACGATTCCATATTCTGGAGGGAATTTTCTCCCTCCTAACACCTCCAAAGTTTTGCCATCACTATGTCAACGATGAGTTATGATTCCTTTTATCAACGCTCA
>NC_051415.1:20746917-20747020 GCF_015228065.2 Penaeus monodon
GGAGGGGAACAGCCGGACTTAATTACGGTTGGTCTTTGCTCGTTAGAATAGCGATGTTTCATTAACTTTGATTACTTAGCTCCATGGGCCTTTCCCTCTTCTG
>NC_051415.1:20747367-20747581 GCF_015228065.2 Penaeus monodon
CCTCCGAGGAGTGTAAGGCACCATTCATCTACTCCCGCGGACCAAAGTGTCATCCGACATTAGTCAGCTGTTTCCGGCGTGCCAAGAGAGCGCTGGGTCATGGCCGGTCACGTGACAAATAGTGGAGATAGGTTAGGCTTGGTCAGCACGGCCGGCGCAGATCGCTCTTTATAGAGGTGAGGTCTTGGTTAGATTTTATGGCTGAAGGGAGCAA
>NC_051415.1:20748067-20748635 GCF_015228065.2 Penaeus monodon
CCGGACGACGCCGGCCTCCCATTTCTATTATCATATTTAGATGTTCCTCTTGCGTTCGGGCGGGAAGTTCAATAACAGGTGGAAATCCAAATGGCTGCGGGTGCGAGGATGTGGGCGGGGTGTGGGGAGAGGGGGCAAGGGGGGGAACAGCCCCCAATCCCAGAGTCTCGTAAAGCCGAAAATCAAACCATAAACCGAACATAACTCGCCCTCATAAGAAGTGCGTTGCCTGGCCCCCGTCTCTCGCGTTGCCACCCCCCACCCCCCTCCTCTCCCTTCCCCCGTGGCCTCCCCCTCAGCTCCTCGTGGCCCGTAAGAATGTGGAAAATTTGACAATAAAGCGTAGTGTCTAGCCGAGGGTTTAGGCATTCCGCATACAGAGCTTCACTTCCTCCTCCTCCTCCTTCTTCTCCTCCCCCTTTCTCTCTCCCCCCCCCCCTTAGTCATTCTCACCCCTTTGCACATTCACCCGTGGTCTCCTTTCCCTTCTCGTCTTTTTTTCCCCTCTTTCCCTCCTCATCCCTCTCTCTCCTGTACCCCTCTATACCTCATCACTTTCTCTTCTCAT
>NC_051415.1:20748774-20749227 GCF_015228065.2 Penaeus monodon
TCGTATTCTCTCCTCCCACTTGCATCTGCCAAGCGTTATCACCTTTTATGGATTTCGTTGGATGCTTGCTGGTGCCGCCGAGGTCTTCGTCGAGTTCTATGCAGTTTATCTATATTTGGGCCATTTTGCTTTTTATGGGCTTGAACGACTGCATCTCTTTCTGGTTTATTTTATTTTAGTCATCAGATTTTTTATTATCAAATTGCCTTTGCTTTATGCCGGCATACAACGATTCTCTATATTCTTTTAATTATATTAATGATGATGAAGATTTAGACATTCGCTGTTACATTTGTAAGTTATCTTTTGAAGCAATTAGACTAATGAAGGACGGCGAAACACGCTCTTAAATCACTCGTTGTAAGACAGTTTCAACGAGACTGAAAACTTGTCTTTTTGTCGTGACATGAGCGAGGGGAAAGAGCTGACGATAAATCCTCGGAGATTCTGGAT
>NC_051415.1:20749408-20749739 GCF_015228065.2 Penaeus monodon
GAAAATATGAATATACAATGTCCTCATGAATATATAAATAAGATAATAATCGCATGCTCATACGGCTTTAAGTGTCCATACATGAAACAAAGTTACTCAGAGGCAAAAACACACGCACAAAGGACACACGCGCGCGCTTTAGCTCTGACTCGCATTTTCAATAAGGGGTCATAAATACGTGGCAAGGAAATTGTTAGTTGTGGAAGTGGCGGAGACCTTTTATGGCCAAGGACCTACGATTCGTATTCTTTCGTATTTTTTTCTCTTTCTCTTTCTCGGACTATCGTGTTTTTTGTCTCGTTTTCTCATCATATCTCTCTTTCTCGTGTTA
>NC_051415.1:20749866-20750572 GCF_015228065.2 Penaeus monodon
ATTCTCCCCACTCGTTCTGTTAACCTCTGCATCCTCCCTCCCGCTGTGTTTGTTCGTCTTTTATCTCCCCTCCTTTGATGCTGAAGATGCTTTCCGAGACTTAAGAAGATATAGATACTTAGATGCTTTTGATGTTAAGATTATATGCGTATCTCAGTCCCTGCATCTCCAGAGTCTGTGCGTCAGGAGAACACACAGTAAGGAAGACTTAAGAAGAATGATAAAATCTGTGGTGTTTCCTATGTCTTTGGCTTCATTTTATTATTATATATATTTTTTTTACTTCATGTCTTTGGGTTTCACACATGATGGTACTTCATTTGGATTTTTTTAATGGATGATTAAGGTGGTTTAAAGTCACCTGCTGTTTTGTTTTTTTTCAGCGCGAACAGTTTTCATGTAAACAAAACACCCACACTTTAACTCCACTGGCCGCTATCAGTGCCAGACAATCAGACTTACAGGATTAGATTGCACTTCCATCATCGCATTCCCAAGCCTCTCTTCTCCCTTCGCCCTTTCTGTCGGCCAACTTCCCTCGCCCATACCTCTCTCTGGCTCCCTCCATCCTCACCCCAACCCCCCGATGGCCCTAACCCCCAGCCAGCTTCCCCCTCCCTCCCCACTCCTCTCGAACAGGAGGTTGACAGCCACTCTGGGACCGATGGTGTTGGGTCACGCAGGGTCACATCGCTGCTCCCACCTG
>NC_051415.1:20750752-20751028 GCF_015228065.2 Penaeus monodon
CTTATCTATCCCTTTAGCGAAATCTAGTAAATATGTGAACAACGTACGTTTATCTTTCTTAATCCTCCTTCCGCGGGTATGTTTTCTTCTGTCGGCATATATGTCTGTGAGCATTCTGCCATCACATTATAATTATCATTAACAATATCCTTTTATCTTCTTCCAGACGTGAGGCTGTGAGGATTCGCGAGAGGATTCGCCTGGCGCCATCTTCAGACGCGACGGCCATATTGAATCAGCTCGAGGAGAGAAGCAGGTGAAATTTCGGATCTCTGA
>NC_051415.1:20751272-20751787 GCF_015228065.2 Penaeus monodon
ACTATAATATAGAGCCGATCTAATTATAAGTTCTTGCCACGTTCTCCCGTGCTAGATTTATATCAATGTTTAATTATCCAACTTGGCCGAAAGAAGTTGGCCCGTATATGCTCTTCGCCTGTAATCTTATTTATTTATGAGCCTGGCCTATCTATTGTTAATTCTTGCCTTTCTTACATCAGAACTTTTCTCGTTTAAGCAACAATATTAACTTATGCATTCGGAAAGTTCAACTGCATATGGGGTGAGCTGTGTGCTTTGGCTGGTAGTTTTTACTCCAGCTCTGCTCTTGCGTGCCTTTTGAAACAAAATCTTTAAGGCGATTTTTTTTTAACTATAATTAGCGTACATTTTGTTAAGTTAGAGATCGGATGCTTCAGAAAATCGTCAGAATATATGTTAAGAAGGGTAAACAACGCTAGATATATGGATTTTGCGATTGCTATATCGTGTTCACGTAAGCAAAGTTGCATTTAAATTTTATTCATACTTAACCTTGCACTTACGAGCACGTG
>NC_051415.1:20752033-20752664 GCF_015228065.2 Penaeus monodon
ATCTTGGTATATGTATATTCATTTGTGCTTATGTGTACTGCAATGTGAAAGTCAATAATATCATCACTAAACAATTTTAAAAATTATTGTAAAGTGTAAACTGCTGTACAATTGGTTCTCTAATTGTGTTGGCCTATCTAAGTTATTTCTACAAACAGATAGGAAAACCCGGAATACTTCTCGCAGGAACTCCTTTCACAGCAACTTAAAGATCTCTGGAACAACTTTCTTGCCTCTATGGATTTTTTCCCTCTTCGACTTTTGTGCATATGTAAATGTGGGTTTCGAAGTCCTAAGAGTTTTTACAGCCTTTTTTCCGTGGCTTTGGGATATTGATTGGACACTCCAGAGAGCTATTTTCACTGCCTGGAAACGTTCATTCGTTTATCAGAATCGCTTGCTGTATTTTCGGGGTGAAATGCTTATGCTAGTTCTTCGATATACCGTAAAGTTATCGAATACACCGCTGTCGTGGTAATCTATTCGAAATGGCGTCAAACCAACGGCTTTCCGGCAAGATGAAACCTATTCCGGACAGCTGAATGCGAAGTGTCTATGAATATAAAGGATTCGATCAAGAGAAGAAGAAAAAGAAAAGAAAATAGTCACTGTTCCCTCATCCCGCCCGTAG
>NC_051415.1:20752737-20753111 GCF_015228065.2 Penaeus monodon
AAGCAGCCACCAAGGCGCCTTTTCCTCACGTGTTTGCCTTGCGTTTTGTTTTCCCTTCCTCTCCTTCTCCCCTCTCTTCCCATTACTCCTTTCCCCTTCCTCTTTGTTCTCTTCACTCTCCCTGTTCTTTTCCCCTTCCTCTTTCCTCTCTTCCCCTTACTCCCTTCCCCTTTCTTCCTCCCTCCCCTCTCTTCCATCTGCTCCTTTCCCCTTCCTCTCTTCCCCCTTCCTCTTTCTTCTCTTTCCTCTCTTCCCCTTCCTCGAAAGGTCGGTAGCTAAGGAAGGGGACGAGGACCCGGTGCACGCGTCCTACCTTGCGACCTCCGGCATTCATACTAATTAATCACAAACCCATGTATTCCATCACCAACAAT
>NC_051415.1:20753180-20753305 GCF_015228065.2 Penaeus monodon
ATTCATCATGGGGTCACTCGGCTGTCCTTATCTGCCTGTGACGGCGATGACGCTGCTCCTGACATCTGCCGGCTAATTCGTCAACTATTTCGCTGTAATTCCTGGACCCATTCATTTATTGCTTA
>NC_051415.1:20753479-20754357 GCF_015228065.2 Penaeus monodon
ATGAATATTGTTAAATGTATGAAGGAAACGTGATATTCCTCCTCTCCCCTTCATCCCTCTCCTTCCTTCCCCTTCCTTCCCCTCCTTCGCACGCAGCCAACAAACAACCTTTATCTGCGCCCATTATGTGGCGTGTGTCCAACCGCCGGTCAGGTTGGATGTAGGTTGCCACCCTCTCTCTCGCGGCAGTAATGCTGTTAGTGCCACCCGTGACACCACCTTTTATAGTATCTCCTCTCCCCTCTTCTCCTCCCCCAAAATTGCTTGCATGCTCCTCCAGTCTTCTAATATCGGTGTTCATAGTGTTATTTGTTATATTTGTTTTGAGCATTTATGTCGGCAAGGAGGCAAAAAGTAATGGTTGAGATGTATGAGTTGCGGAAGTCGGAGTAAATACAAGTCTCGGATGCTCAAGATATGGCCGGATACAGAGACGCGACGGATACGGATGGCAGCCGTAAAGAAGCGGGCAGAGAGGGTGGAATAATGGGCTAGGAATGAGCATAAATTCTGTGAATCTGTGTCAGCGTTACAGAAAACACAAATATATATCAGCATATTTTTATATCATTTTTAAAAATAAGTTTAGTATTCACAAATATCTATATTTTCCTCTGCATCTAATCCCTTTGTATGTGTCAGTAAATGACATCCTAAATTTCTAAAACATGTACAGTTATGATAAGAGATTCATCTGTGAAACTTTCTCCTTTTTTGCAGACAGACAGAAGCGACCTCGTCCCTCTCCTTCAAACGCTGCGCTTCTGTTAAAGGACAACGATACAGTCGCGTGTAAGAATTGCCCAAGGAGCTTCGAGGACCCTTTTCTAGCCTCCTTCAAGACATCTGGGAGTAGCTGGAGGATCCTCTTGAAGGTC
>NC_051415.1:20754459-20755009 GCF_015228065.2 Penaeus monodon
CCGACACAGCAGATGAAAAGAAGGACAAGATCTCAGACAGAGAGGACACTGAAGAATAAGATGAGGACGTTTTCTTGTGGAGAGATTTTACTTTGGTACCATTTCCGGCACTGATTGTCCAAACGCAATTCTTGTGTGTTTTTTGTCAAGAACTGTGTATGGGCATCTCTGCTTGGGATAACGTTTCTTCGACTCCACCAAGACTACACAGAGTGCGGCAGAAAAAAAACACAGCTGTCAATATTCCCTTTTTGTAATTTTGCCGAAGAGTTTGTGGTAATGAGCGAATAAAACTTGGAGATCAGAGGACACGTTGGTGGAAGATATGGTAAACTTTTCACGACTGTCCAATGTATTTCCTTGTTTTCGTCATATTGCCCATCGCTTACTGTAGTTATGTACACAGAATTTAGAAAATTAGATCAGTTGACTTGTATGTATATAAACTGTATGTGTATATATACACAGAATGCGGAAAATTAGAAAAGACAGTGTATGTTTAAAGTATCCAGAACAAACAGGCAAAATATGTGATGGGTTCATGAAATGA
>NC_051415.1:20755058-20755744 GCF_015228065.2 Penaeus monodon
CAAATCAATGTGTATACGTCATTGAACTTGTAAACACTAAGGAATATAGTTAAGCAGAAGGTATAACAAATTTGTAAATGTTTGGTAAGTGGCGAGTTAGCATAAGGCATTCAGGATAATAGTCCTAAGAAACGGCAAGTAGAAGATAAATATTTGTCTCTTCTGTACAGAAAATACAAATAAATGAATTTCCAACAAAATCCATTTATAATGTCCCACATGATAACTAATAGCAATGAGAATCAATAACGAGAAAAAAAAATTCAAGTAAAACTGATTTTCACATACCAGAGATTTTTTCCCCTAGTTTATTGTTACTATTTATCAAAATCCACTGTCAATCTGACATGTCATCTTATTCTGAACAAGAGGAAGATCAAGATAGAGGACTTAAGAAATATTGTATAGTAACTGTATGGTCATCGGTCCTTGTGCTTTTACACCCCACAGTGCCAAAGCAAGAAGAGATCTAGATACGATTCAATGCAGAATTTGACACTAAGGATATATAGGATTTATTGAGCTGATAACTTAGCCCTGGAATTAAATTAAATGATGCCAAACATTCCTATTTTATAAGATCTTTTTGATATACTCAGAATTAAGAAGAATCATTATCACCTTCATTCCGTGTCCATTATCGTCTAATATTTCTTTTTCCTATGCATCAACATATTATAAATATT
>NC_051415.1:20755812-20756057 GCF_015228065.2 Penaeus monodon
CTGTAATGCGCTCGTCAAAGCCATATCAATCGCGAAAGAAACGGATATTCTTACTCACTACCGAGAACACTTGAGGGGTTTTCCGGATCCCAAAAGTCGCTGGACCTCTGAGGGCGCAACGTTACATAACACCATTTAGATATTTCATTTTTGGGGCCGTGTTTCTGTGACCAGTACAAGGATTTGGCATATTCTTGTTTAAGTTTTGGAAATATGAAGTGTCTGCGAAATGAGATCTTGCCTTA
>NC_051415.1:20757670-20757739 GCF_015228065.2 Penaeus monodon
CGAGATTCTTTCTTCGTAGATTTTCTTCTCTCTTTCTCTCCCTCTTAAGAAAATAAAAAAATGGAAGTG
>NC_051415.1:20758141-20759321 GCF_015228065.2 Penaeus monodon
TTACTTTGGGTACCATTTCCGGCACTATTGTCCAAACGCAATTTCTTTTTTTTTTTTCAAAAACTGTGTATGGGCACTCTGTTTTGGGATAACTTTTTTCTTGCTCCCCCAAGACACCAGGTGCGGAGAAAAAAACACAGCTGTAAAATTTTTCCCTTTTTTTGAAATTTTCCCGAAGAGTTTGGGGGAATGACAATAAATTTGGAGATCGGGGACACTTTGGGGGAAGATAGGTAAACTTTTCACGCCCGTCCAAGTATTTCCTTGTTTCGTCATTTTGCCCATGCTTACTGAGTTTGTACCCGTTTTAAAAAATTAGATCATTACTTGTTGTATATAAACTGTATGTGTATATATCACAGAATGCGGGGAAAATTAGATAAACAGTGTATTTTAAAGTATCCAGAACAAACGGAAAAAATTTGAGGGTTCATGAAATAAAAGAAAATTAGATAGATAATTATGAGGGACATACAAAAGGGAATATCAAATCAATGTGTTCGTCATTGAACTTGTAAAACAAGGAATTATTAAGCGAAGGTAAAACAAATTTGTAAAGGTTTGGTAGGGGGCGAGTTAGCAAAAGGCATTCAGGATAATAGCCCCTAAGAAACGGAAAGTAGAAGAAAAAATTTTGTCTTTTCTGTACAAAAATACAAATAAATAAATTTCCCAACAAAATCCCTTTAAAATTTCCCCACGTGATAACTAATAGCAATGAGAATCAATAACGAAAAAGGGAATTTTTCAAGTAAAGCTGATTTTCACACCCCAGAGATTTTTTCCCCTAGTTTTTTGTTATTATTTATCAAAATCCACTGTCAATCTGTTAAAAAAGCCTTCCCAACTGTCATTTTTTTCTGAAAAAAGGGGGAAGATAAGATAGAGGACTTAAGAAATTTGTATAAACTGTATGGTCATGGGTCCTTGTTTTTTACACCCCACAGTGCCAAAACAAAAAGAGATTAATACGTTCAATGCAGAATTTGACGCAAAGGATATTAGGATTTATTAGCTGATAACTTAGCCCTGGAATTAAAATCTAAATGATGCCAAACATTTTTTTTATAAGATCTTTTTGATATACTCAAATTAAAGAAAAATCATTATCACCTTCATTCCGTTCCTTTATCGTCTAATATTTCTTTTTCCTATGCATCAACATTTAAAAAATATTTTC
>NC_051415.1:20759371-20759644 GCF_015228065.2 Penaeus monodon
CTGTAGCGCTCGTCAAAGCCATATAAAAATCGCGAAAGAAAGGGATTTTTTACTCCTCCGGAACACTTGGGTTTTTTTTCCCGGATCCCAAAAGTCGCTGGACCTCTGAGGCGCAACTTTTTACTAACACCATTTAGATTTTCATTTTTGGGGGGCCCGTGTTTCTGTGACCAGTACAAGGATTTGGCAATTCTTTTTTAAATTTTTTGGAAAATAAAGTGTCCTGGAATAATCTTTCCTTATTTTTCCCAGAAAACGCTACCGCAATGTTTC
>NC_051415.1:20763939-20764284 GCF_015228065.2 Penaeus monodon
TATGTACTAAAAGCATATATCAAACAGAAGAAATCCATAGAAATATAGGCCTTCCAAAAACATAAAATCGAAAATTCATATATGCATAAATGCATCAGCGAAAAGGAAAAAAAAACACAAAGTTACATCATAAAACGTTATTCGTTTTATATGGTGACCCTTCGTTCCGCGACGCCCCCTCCCCCCTCCCGCATCGGCACCTCCCTCCCCTGTTGAGTTAGGCTACCCGACGACATCTGGCAACTGAGCGCCGGAACTCGCATAGAATTCAAATGGTGACTTGACTCACGCAGATATTGGCAGCCCCGCCAGTTATTGCTAGGCTCCCGGTCCTTCTTACCGTTT
>NC_051415.1:20764374-20764613 GCF_015228065.2 Penaeus monodon
TTATATACTGCCCTCACTCGCACTTCAGTTCTTCACTCTTTCCATGTCTGATTATATAACCAGAACCAGCAGTAACACTCTCTTTACCCCGAACTTTAATTATGCTACTTACCAATTATGCATTTCAGACCTTTTCATTAATACCTTTTGGCCGCAGATTTTCTTACCTCCTTAGGAACAATCCTTTTCCTTTTTCATCTTGCCCACTTTGACATATATTTTTGTGTTCCTCCCACCCT
>NC_051415.1:20764736-20764942 GCF_015228065.2 Penaeus monodon
GCACATATAGAAATGTATATATTCATCAATCTGTCTCTCTTATATATTCATCTATCTATCTATATCTATCACAAGGTCCCGGCTTCGCGCCCCGCCTGCCCGCTGCGTGAGGACTGGCATCGGTATGCTGGGTCGGAGTCGGGATGGAATGGAACTGTTCACCGCATCAACCTATGGCTTAGAATGCATATTCCTCAATGGAGTGT
>NC_051415.1:20766685-20766795 GCF_015228065.2 Penaeus monodon
GGTAATTTCTGTAACTGAAATCGTGATACTGTCAACAGCTCAAAATGAATGCCCCGTATTCATCTGATAACGATAATGTATGTTCACATTCCGTATGGGTTATGCATTGA
>NC_051415.1:20767035-20767452 GCF_015228065.2 Penaeus monodon
CACTTCCATATTCCATTTTTGTAGAATCGGCGGAGGTTCAGTTGGTACTACCTATTACCTGCTGATAGAATTGAGTGCTGCATTGTAACCTTATGAGTTTTTGGCGAAGGCGGTTTTGTTTTAAGTAAACATCCTGATACCATTGCGAGTGTCTGTATAGGCAAGGTCACATAAAGTACTGGACTCAAGATCAACACGTGTTGCCTGACGCAATTTTATACTCCTTGAGCGTCTGTCGGCTGCCCGAGAAGATTCGCAATTGGTGGGCAGCTCTCTCGATTGCTCGACGTCGCTTGATGGGTATAACGACCAACTTTAGTCCGAGTATAGTCGGAGGCTTCCGGCGGACCTAACGACCAACTCGAGAAAAGTTTCTTGAGTATGGTCATAAGACTTTCGCCTCAGGCCCTTCTCAGA
>NC_051415.1:20768289-20768747 GCF_015228065.2 Penaeus monodon
TAATGGTTTGCGTTCTTGAGACAGATAAATTATCAATGGTAAAATAATTTGTTCTTGGCTATAAATATGTAGTATCCCAAAGTCGAGCAGCATTTGAAACAATGCAGTACCTCAAGAACATGAGTTATCAAAGTAGCATGATTAATTTGACAAATCCCCACTGCATTTGGGAACGAATTCGAGTGTTTACCACGACAGTGTCCATGTTTTATTTGTTTATTTCCAAGCATGATTTCATTCGAAGGTGTCGAAATGACCAATGCAGATAAAAATGCTCACACAAAACTGCACCTCGAATTTACACATAAATAAAAATCTTTGCCTCAATAAAACCCGACAGAAAGTGTCTACATTCATTTATTTTTTGATCAGCCCTCCTTGGCTCTATACTCCAAAGTTATTATAACACTTTAACATTTCTGTTTGAGCATTACTGGCATGTATTGGTATCCAAAGTC
>NC_051415.1:20768778-20769219 GCF_015228065.2 Penaeus monodon
CAGCGAAAGAAAGAATGTTCCAACTCACCAAATTAATAATTTCAAAAGTTATGCAGAGTCCTCTCTACATAGATAAACTAGAGCAATATTTCCGATGAATTTCATAGATTCGAAGGCCAATATCGTAGGGATGCATGAAAGAAATAGCTAAATGGCTTCAGTCGTATTCCGTACAATAAGCGCTAGAAAGGATTATTTTAGCCTACGCTAACAGATATTCGTTTTCTCTAGAAAGCGAAAGATGTTACAGAAAATGTACATTTCAGAACATATGTTTCACTAACCAGGGTGGTTCTCTCTTCTTTTTCCTTAAAAAGGAACAGCAAATGATGCTGTGATTACATTTATTAGTGTGGTCGCTGGGTAGAAGGTGAAGTCTTTTCACCCCTCTTCTCTTAGGTATGTTATGAATAGTGGATCCACTACCAAAGTATGTGTGGT
>NC_051415.1:20769609-20769735 GCF_015228065.2 Penaeus monodon
GGGACGAACACACACATTTTATTACCATTCTTGCTTTCTACTTCCCTCTTACATGCTTATTCTTATTCATCCATTTGTTCACTTATTCTTTACTATATTCATTATCCGTCAATTTCCTCCAATAGT
>NC_051415.1:20769766-20770705 GCF_015228065.2 Penaeus monodon
TTGAATTCCTTCTTTATTTTTTATCCATAAACATATACATGACCTTCTTCTGTAATTTTATTCATACTTTGTATCGGCTTTTTTTTTATTCTTATTCTTTATAGGGATTATTACATTTCGGGCCACAGAATGAGAATCTGGAAACCTCTGCTCTAGATCATCGTTATTCATCACATGTATGTTGTAAGGCGATGAGCGTGATTCTCTAAACCTATTGGTGGCATGTACGATGTAATATTATTACTGCTCTACCTGGCAGTCATCCAGGTAGAGCTCATAAAGTATGTAGTGGTCATTAGTGATAGTTGGGTAGGTCCTCGCGCGCAGATATGGCTGAGGGGTAATATGCTCGTAAGTCGCTCTTCATCTGTCTCATTTTTTCCTCCCATTCGTCCCCTAAAGACGTATCATTCACTGGTGCTAATAGTGATGATTCTCGTGAGTTTTAAATCACAATAGTGATCATTCTCGTGAGCTTTAAATCACAATAGTGATCATTCTCGTGAGCATTAAATCACTCCCTCAAACCCAGTCATATCAGGCAGGTGTGTTTAGAGAAACTAGTGATAAGGGAATTATGTATGCTATATCATTTTGGGTTTTGTTACAAAATTTTCATTAAAAAAATCATACGTGTTTGTCAAACTCTGAGGGTTAATAACAGAAATCAACCCTGTTGTTCATTTAAACCACTAGAATTTTAAGTTTTATCATACCTACTTACTTTTTTTTCTGTTGTTGAATATCGCTATCTCTAAGTAGAGTAGCAGTTATGAAATGACTGTAGCGTCATTAATTACGTCTTCTAGAGCTTATGATAATTTCCTATGTTCTTTTGCCTTGGATTCGAGTAACGTTTCATATAGAAGGCAGACATTCACCATCAATACTTTGTAGTAAGTTGAATCTATCATTTGAGCTGTTGTTCTCCCCCCCCCC
>NC_051415.1:20770811-20771225 GCF_015228065.2 Penaeus monodon
TATTCTTTATCTATGAATTCTGATATTCATTTATGAGATGTAAGTCATTCATTCATAATCTTCCTCTAAGTCATTATAAAGTTACATTTCTTATATTGCCTGAGAGTCTGAATAGATATTCTAGCAATTGTCATGCTCTGCTTTTGATGTTATTATAGATAATTTTGCATAGGCGATAATAATTGTGACTGCCATTGCAATGATCATTATTATATTTTTTTTCACAGTTTATAATTATTATAATCAACTTATTTGGAAGAAGTAGCATTCAGTACTTCATTAACATCTATAGCAATTTCATTAACCATCTGTTTTTTTTCTTAATAATTTTCAATTTTGCTTATTACTTTTACCACTGGGATTTATCTCTTTGTTTGACTTTATATTCTGGCAAGGCAGCTGGAAATAATCATC
>NC_051415.1:20771828-20772971 GCF_015228065.2 Penaeus monodon
GTGGTAAATAATAAGCATTGGTATTACTATAAATCAAATTCCTAACAAAGGCAATGGCTGTACCCGAAGTCTTTCCTTTGCTGATGATTTTACGCTGTCACTTTTGTTATTTTATTACATCTGAGTGGATATTTATGTTCATGTTGTTTTATGTAAGCCCTGTCAACTAGAAAAGCTCTAATTATCACTTGAGAAACCATCTCTCGGTGACGTAATTTGCTGTGAAAATGGATCTACGCAAAATTGACAAATTGGCACCTTATAAAACTATCAACTTGCTAGCTAATTAACGGAACATAGCGTCATGGGCTTCTCTCTCACCCTACATAGAAAATGATTGAAATAAAGCTAAATATGGATGGGAATCATTCTATGTCAGTTCGTCCACCACAATTACGTTCACAAAACATACAAGAGCGGCTGTTCAGTTCGATAAACATGAATAAACATGGGTCTTTAACGTCTCGGGGTTACGTTATCTGTTATCTGTTTTGCTGCAGTTCCTTCGTCAGGGAAATGGAACTTGAGTAGTTTTGGCGTTTATATATGATCCGATTTTACACCTTCCCTACATTCTTCGGTTTGAAAAATTAGATGCTACAAGAGTAAACTCATATATATTTTACCCTTCTAGTTTCATTATTATTGTTCATGAAGTAAGGCATCACATAGTCGATTTATCATTCGCTAAAATTCAGATGTGATAATTTAGAACTGAAATAATAATGGGTTTCTTCTGGTTTGAATCATGAAATAGTTCATGATTCAGTAATATTCCCAAGTATATCAACAACTGATATACAAATCTAATCATGTTTTTTTTTGCTAGATTTAAAGCCACTAATACCATAAATTCGCGAGTCGAACTTCTCAAATAATGGATGACATTCATGGAAGATTTTCTTTTATGATACTGTCTATTAGCTAAACGAACAGATAAAGCTTGCCGAGATAAAGTAAATTGGAAGTACGTCGAGAAAGTGAAAGTTAACTTCACTTGCAGTTATCAGCTAGGATTTTTTTTCTAAATATCCGGGCACTGAACATTAACCCTATATGCTATCAACATGCTGTCTCTCTATTTCACATGATTTTATATTCCTTTATCGCACACACACATATGATAGGTATCATCGTCTCTGC
>NC_051415.1:20773018-20773498 GCF_015228065.2 Penaeus monodon
GTTCTATGATAATATTAATTAATTTCACCCTGGACTAATCTGATTCACCAAATCTCTTTTGAGAGGAAAATAATAAACTTGTGTAAAACAGTTTAAAAAATTCACCTCTATTATCTAAAAAACACATAAATTAGAGAAAAATATGCATTTTAATAATAATAGTAATAAGTATGAAGTGTCAGCTGATTAGAATCACAGAGAGAATCGGAGTGCCCCCAGAGTAAGGGCGAGTTGTTGTTAGTTTATTCATTCTTGAAATTGGACCCACGGTCAAGTCGACGAACTTTTAGGCGAGAAATACCTGTCATAAGTATACCATTATGCCGTCGTGAATAATGAACTGTTTACCTCCGTTCGAGGAATACTAATGGCAATCAATGGGAGTTAGGGTTAGCACCATATATTATTACGCCAGTTAGAAATTCAAGTCCTAACAATCAGAAATAGAAATCAAATGGAAGGTATTATCATGTTCAATAC
>NC_051415.1:20773731-20774752 GCF_015228065.2 Penaeus monodon
CTACTCTCTCGTGCGCCAGGGATCGTTTTCCGCGGGAAAAGATTTGTCACATGCAGTGCTAAATCCAAACTAGAACACATGGATCTAAAGCTTGTGTGGATATTCATAGTCTTGGGTGCGTCGGTTGCCTCAGGGGAATCGACTACTCCAGCCATGGAGAAAAGATTTAGTTCCCCCGCAGAGATGGATTGACCTCTTTACTGACTCATAGTCCCCTTCAGCGATTTATAGCTGCACTTCATTCGTCGACAGCAATTGAGAGATAATATCTTATTTAATTTCTTTATTTTTTTACCTTTCTGTATTTTGTGAACGGCCTAGTTTGACCCTGTTGAACGTATCCGAGTTATTTTTTGTGGACTGTTCAAATTTTCAATTCGAAAATTTGAGATTATTTGAGTGAATATAATGTGATCTCTAGATTTATTGATTGTCTTTTCAAACTGGCATCTTTATGATCAAATTATGTCTGGTTATTGTCTTATGATATACAAGATAAACACATATTCGTAAATATTTTTCACAACTAATTTTATAAAAATGTTATGAATCTTTATACAAAGGCATTGCATTGTGATGAATTCTCGCTAGTAAAGCAGCAATTTTATATCCGATTTATACAGTTTGGAAGTACAACAATGAATTTATTTCACAGAGGACAATATTTAAATATTTAAAGAGACATAATTCCTCTTTCCCCCTCCAAGCAATCATAATCTTACTGCAAATATAGTCCCATTCTCTTCTACGTTCCTCCTTCAACACCCCCAACGTTTGAACCGACAGATTCGATCCCTGCCTCTGAAACACATTCCCCACTTCGTACTGCTCGGAACGGGAGTCATACACCCGTGAGCAAAAGTTCGCCTACATTCACGACTTGTCATATAACTATATACGTCGCCACGTCCAAAGGAAAATAGGCATAAGTATGGGGAAAGAATAAGGGGAATATTGAAAATGAAGTGACGTAACAATAAGGGATTGGAAAAGTCTAGTGGCGAAAAATAGATGACAAAAA
>NC_051415.1:20774875-20774971 GCF_015228065.2 Penaeus monodon
ATCATTATAAGAAAAAGAAGAAGTGATTTGTTCTGATGGTCGTCACTTGTTTGATTATGCTCTCTCTTCCTCAGTCTACCTCCCTATCTTTACTTC
>NC_051415.1:20776687-20777165 GCF_015228065.2 Penaeus monodon
TTTTTGACACTGGATGCACGAAAACTGTGCCATCGACTGTGAACGTAGACTGACTTTTGCTCGTGGGTGCACCTTTTCCCTATGTTTATCGCCAAAGTAAAAGGCGTTAGTTTGTATGTATCTAAATAACATTTCTTGATATTTCTTATAAATATTGAGTATATATTTGGAACGCCGTACCATAATGATATACATGATTCCTCATAGATTATATCCAATCTTTGTATAACCTGTCCTTCCTTACAGAGAGCACCAGCGTCCTCTGGGAACAATGGTGGTCCTCAAGCTTTCGCTACTTCCTTAGAGCGCAGAAAGAGGCCTACGTGACTCTCAGTTCCCTGGCGGACATATCCCACATGGCCGATCGGCATATCCCGTTCAGTGGCGAAAGTCACACTGAAAACGTTGTCGTCGTTATAGCACGCATTTTTACCAGTTATGATTTCCAGATTCTGAGTACGGTATGGCAGTATTCATG
>NC_051415.1:20777223-20777675 GCF_015228065.2 Penaeus monodon
CATGAATTATTATTGTTATTGTTGAAGTCCATTAGGTGATATATATCGTGAAATATCTCTAAAAGAATAATAAATTGGTTGTTATACGTTTCTGACATCCATTTTGTTCACCTTAAGGATTGCTATGATATAAGAGATGCTTGTAAATGTATGACTATTCTATCTTATACCAGGTACTGAATGACAACCGTTTCCAGTCCTTTCACTGGTTGTTCATGTGCCTTGCCCCTTGCTGGCCCAGCCTTAGCTTCGTCGAGTTCCCTCTTGACAACATGGTGGGTGATGTTAGCATTTTCCAAAAGCACTTCAGTTTCCTGCTGTTAGGACGTGTTATTACTGATTCAGTTTGGCTTATAGTAGCCCGAGTATATTCAGATTATGGGTATTTGTTTGTGTACACGTACGCTCACACTCAAAGACATATGCAAATAATTCACAATGTATATATACGA
>NC_051415.1:20777877-20778321 GCF_015228065.2 Penaeus monodon
CTATTGTTGTTGTTGAGTGTGCTCCATATCTCCTGTATAAACGCAAAATATTTACAACATAATCTACTTCTCTCATCATTCCTTAATGCATCAAGAACATTTACTGGAATTTCATACATCTGTCCTCACTGGTCATACCCTATCCTTGGGCACAGCCTCTACCCCCAGTTACAAATCCAACTCACATCCCGCCAGTATCTATTGTTCTTTATAACCGTTGTTGATGTATTCAGATTCAAATTTTACATAGTCTTGTATCTATGCATAGACACTGTAAGAGCATTTATGAATAGGGGTAAAATTATATACATGGTGAACAAATAATCATAATAAGGTTTGCTGCAATGCATTTACCCTGCAGTCCTATATTACGAGTATGTAAACAAACACTGAGTTGCCGCTTCTGTTGTCCAACGAAAACGGGCAGTCCAGGTATAACTGTAC
>NC_051415.1:20778626-20779190 GCF_015228065.2 Penaeus monodon
TCAAATTTAATGTATTTATTGGTAGATGGATAAACAGAAAGACCTAGATGGATGAATGTGTGTGTGGATGCTCTGATACTCCTATCAAAACCGTCGCTCACAGGCAGTCGTCGCCGAGGTCGCCAGCCTGCGTCCGGGCGCGGAGTTCACCTTCTGGGACGTGTATCAGCCGGCGCCTCACCTGCCGCAGCGAGCGTCGGTTGTTAGGCGCTGGCTGCTTCCTGACCCCCTTTGCCACGACTGCGCAGACAACGCGAGATCCGCAGTCGATCTGCCAGAGCGCTCGGCACAAGGCCTCGAGAGCGGCAGCGTCGGGAATGCCAGCGCCGCTTCGGGCTTCCTGAGGGAACCGTGGGCGAGGAGGACCAACCTCACGGGGCTCATGGTCAGGTGCACCACCTTGCCGGTAACTCGAAGTTTCAGGACAACATTTATGTGTTCGGTTTCGTACTGCTTTATTCTTTGACTGTTTATGTATTTATTCATTCCTTCTTACTTTCCTCATCATAGACAATTAACATTATTCGCAAATTTCACATATAATTCTGTTTGCCACCCTTTTCG
>NC_051415.1:20779534-20780438 GCF_015228065.2 Penaeus monodon
CACTTCCCCAGGGCGCTCCTCACACCTACCTGCAGGACAACCCGGACGGCGGCGTCAAGATCACTGGCATTTACGGCGAGCTCTGGGACGCCATCAAAGACATCCTGAATTTCACGTGAGAACTTCAGTTTCCTTGTATTCGTACCCAATGTCATAAATAAAAGCGAAATTAAAAGCACCAACCATCCAACAAACTACGGTTCTTCATTTTTCTACGTGATGAATACGTCCATCGTTGCATTTCAGTTAATCATCATCACCAACCTTTACCAAATAACTACCACCACCAAAACGTCACCCCGTCATCAATAACCCCCCCCCCTGTCAAGTTCGCCTTCACTTCGGTAAAAAGATGAATAATGATAATTAAAAAACGTACGTATAAAGGGACTGATTCGTAAAACAATTATCCGTATTGACGTTAGCAAAGAGCGAGAGTTCTCATGCTTAACGAACCCCTTTTTACATGGGGGGAGTAGGATGCGTTAATTGGTCTGTCTCTGAAGTAGTGTAAATCAGTTAACACGAAAGTAAGGACGTGCTGTTTGCAGGTTATGTTATCTTATCTATACGTGTTTTTTTTTTGGAATACCATTACTTTTGAATAAGCAGACAATGGAATACGTCATTTTGTCCTAATTGTAAAACTAAATTTAAAGGTCTTTTATTTAATTGATCTTTATCACTGCTAAATGTCTATCTTTCCTGTTCAAACGCCTTCTAGAGAGCGGTGCACCCGACCTCCTGACGGCGGCTGGGGCGCCCTTCGCAACGGCTCCTGGACGGGGATGATCGGAGAGCTGGTGAAGGGCGAGGCAGACGTCGCGGTGGCGCCCTTGGACAAGACATACATTCGGTCCCTTGTGGTTGACTACCCACATCCTCTGTCGCTGGAAGGGTAGCG
>NC_051415.1:20780617-20781010 GCF_015228065.2 Penaeus monodon
GGATTATCTCTGAATTTCAGCCTTTAATATTTGAGGTTCTATTGAAATGTTCCTGCCTATTCCGCATTAGCTATTAACATGCCATCTATGTAACTTTAGATGCCCGATTATATCTACGTATACGTTGGGATTTTTCTTAACCATTAGAGGTCCCTGCCAGGTACGTGATCGTCATCAAGCGGCCCCAGGGATCTAGCAGTACGTGGAACAGCTACCTCAGAGAGTTCAAGCCCTGGGCGTGGTTCGTCCTTTGTGCAATGCTGGCAGCGCTGACAGTGGTCTTAATATTCCTGAAGAGACTTTCGCCCTCCGAGACCGCCCTGTCTGCGGGGGACGCGGTCTTGGTCACCATTGCCGCCTTGAGTCAAACTGGTATTAAGCAATCATGAAAAA
>NC_051415.1:20781860-20782095 GCF_015228065.2 Penaeus monodon
TCTATTTTCAGGCACTGTCGCAGACTTCAACAGCACCTCCAGTCGAATATTATTCATCTCATTGTACTTAACGTGCGTTTTAGTGCATATGTTTTACACGTCCTTCCTGATATCGGCCCTGACCGTGAACAAGGTCAGTCTGCCCTTCAGAGACCTCCAGGAGATCCACGAGAAGAAGACCTTCACTTTTGGTTTCCATGGCGGCGGTTCTCTGGAAGATTATTTCAAGGTGAAG
>NC_051415.1:20784930-20784996 GCF_015228065.2 Penaeus monodon
TCTTTTTATAACATTGTGCCAATGTTTCTTATGTACTTTTTATTGTGTTCAACTACATGAATTTAT
>NC_051415.1:20785686-20786280 GCF_015228065.2 Penaeus monodon
TAGTTTTCTCTCCTCGACAGATATCCAATATTCGGATAAATAAAAACATTTGGAACGAGATGGTAGTTCCGAACCCGAAAAGTCTTCAAGTGTCAAGCGAGGGCTTAAAACAGGTGCTGAAGGGTCGCCACGCCTTCATGATCAACAAAGTTTTTTTCTTGAGTAAATTCTTCCACTGCGGTTTCTACATTCTTCCGGGCGACTACTTCCTCGTTGCCAAGACCTGGCCGATGCGCAGAGGTTCCCCGCTGTTCCCCGTCTTCAACCACCAGTGAGATATTTGTTATCAGTATCCTTGTGGTGAAGGTATAGAAGGCTCTTAGCATAAATGCAAATAAGTGAGCACGAACAGAACTAATGTAGATTGTAACTGTATGATTAGAGTCCATTTTGCAACCCCTTTCAGCATGATCGCGCTGGCGGAATCGGGTCTGATCGTCAAGTCGTCCCGGAGGTGGATGCCTTGAGAGGCGTCGTGCGAGAGCAACAGCGTCGACGCCATCGGCCTCGCCACCGTCATGACGGCCTTCCTGCTCCTGGGCTCGGCCGCGGCCCTGGCCTCGGTCCTCGTGCTGCTCGAACGCCTTTCTTATC
>NC_051415.1:20787221-20787821 GCF_015228065.2 Penaeus monodon
AACTAGGGTTTCTCTCGGTCTGTAGTCTTTCTGTAATAGTTCGTCTAAGAAGATAGAACGACCGAGGTCTGAACAACTGGACCGACTCCCTACCACGTATATTAATTGAATCTCCTGCTTTCGTGTGAAGGCTGTGACAACAATAGCGAGCCCAGTTCATAGCGAAACCTAAATAAAACAACAAAAGAGAGATGAATGCATTGATGATTTCATGCAATTTCTTTGTTGACATATATAATTTTAAGAACGGTCCAGCTACGATTACATGAATTAGATTAACCGACTGAAAGTACGTTAGTAAGTTCGTTTCCGTACGTAATTCTGACTTATTGTAGAATTTAAATCCTATGGCATAAACTTTGTTTATATGAATTCTAATTTTCGACATGACAAAAAATACTATCAGTGACGTCACTTGGCTCCGTCCCTTCGAAGTGATATGAAGTACAGTAACCCATGTTAAAATATATCCTAGGACCTCTCTAGAAAGAGAAAAGCTGAGGCAGAAACAGAGCTCACGGTTCTTCGCAATAACTTATGTCACAATAAAGCTGCTAAGTATTACACATCTTATGTCTTCTTCCTAACTAAAATGAGTCA
>NC_051415.1:20787870-20788163 GCF_015228065.2 Penaeus monodon
GTCAAGCCACCTTAAAATTCTACTGGTCGGCCTGCCTACATCTCTACACTATACAGTATGAAAGTAGTCATTCAGTAGCCATAAATATTTGACAGAGTAGACTATATATTCACAGATTCCTTGCTTTATTTTGGGCAGAATTGCAGTGTACTTGATGCCATAAAATCATGAATCATTCAGATTTGTCGGCTGTTGTTAGGAAAAACACCTATGGACACTGTACATAACAACCATTATGCAGGTGGGTATTACTGAAGGTTAAATTAAGATCGGAATATAGTTGGAGTGCGTTT
>NC_051415.1:20788713-20789742 GCF_015228065.2 Penaeus monodon
TGAAATCTGAAGTATAAATAAGAAAAGACCCGCTCAGCCGACAAGATGCTTAGAAATATGATTATCATATTCTTTATCGTCATGACAATGATACTATTGATAACAACAACAAAAGAAGTCGGTAAGTCTCTAGTTCTTTCTAAATGATTTATAAATGATATTAAGTAATAATAAAGAGACCGGCACTATAAATCTTTTTGATAGATATTACATTCATAGCAAGAAAAGTGGTTGTCCTTAAAGGCACTATAATATGCTTCTCTGGCGTTTGCTTTGCTGATGAAGGAAATAGAGGTGGACATTAGAAATACATCACAATCCTCAACACAATGGAATCGCCATCCATCATGATGGTGCTAATTCTCACTGGGCACAAAAGTAATAATTCAGATCGATGGATATCGATATCGATGGCCTCCACGTCCGGCCAGGCATGTTACCGATTTTAGCTTCAGTTCCTTCTGAATTAAAAGAGAAAGGTAATTTGCGTTTCTGATTTTATAAGCTGAAAGAACTGAACAACCAACATTCGTATTTTATACGTAAGCGATCCCCTTTTATGCATATTCTTTCATTAATCTTGTTCATAAAGTCGGTCATTGATTTATATTGTTATTTTCTCACTATTTCTCTACTGTGCCAGAGGGGAAAGATGGAGACTGATTGCGTAAACAAAATACATAATTAATACTCACCTTAAAGACACAGTGACGCGCAGACGCCCGGTGCTTATTCAGTGGTACTTCCCGGTCTGACATAATAGTGCCTATTCACCCCACGCTAGACACCCATGGAGCTAAACCATATGTGGATTTTCTTAGTCATGGCTGCGTTAGTTTCCCCCAGGGCCTCGTCTAGCCCAGGCCAGGGGAAGAGAATCAGTTGTCCTGAAGTAAAATGTGACATCACTTCTTTCTTGACTCGCTACGTCCGCCTTCAAGGATTTAACTGCGTGCACTTCTTACAGGAGCACAATTATGAGGGTGATGTTTTATTATTCATGGCTGTTATTTTTTCGTCTGTTTGCTT
>NC_051415.1:20790026-20790684 GCF_015228065.2 Penaeus monodon
CATGTCTATATTCATATTGTATTTTCATTGCTATGCATGTCTATATCAATACTGTATATTCATTGCTATGCATGTCTTTTTTTTTCCTTACTATGCATGTTAATATTCACACTGTATTATCATTGTCATGCATGTCTATATTCATATTTCTTTCATTACTATGCATGTCTATAATCATATTGTATAGTCATTTCTATGCATGCCTATATTTATACTGCATTTCCACTGCTATACGTGTCTATATTCATACTGTATATTCATTGCTATGCATGACTATATTTATACTGTATTTTCATTGTTATACATGTCTATATTCATATTAAATTTTCATTACTATACCATGCATGATGTTTATCTTCATTTTTCCCGATTTTGAAGTGAAGAGTACGGTACATTTGTGCATAAACCAGTAATAATTTTAGACCAATGACGATGGGACTAGTGTCTTTTTATGTAGAAACATCTTACGATCTTCTTTAATGCTATTGCTCTCCAAAATTGTGTTCTTTCGTAGGTAAATAAGATGGGCATCTTTTGGTAGATTTCTTGGTTTCATGGCACATATATTTAAGCAAATAAATATGTCCTGGCCATTACCTTTTGCAGTTCACACATACAAGTCAATATGATTTTGTCTTAACGTGTGCTTGTGTGTGCG
>NC_051415.1:20790755-20790849 GCF_015228065.2 Penaeus monodon
TACTAACTGTATAATACATTGAAAGTACAAAAACTTTTACTCACAGACAAGTATGGGTATTGTCGATACTATGTGTGTTGGTTGACGTGAAATA
>NC_051415.1:20791128-20791457 GCF_015228065.2 Penaeus monodon
TACCGTGGCAACTCGGGAAATCATTACAATGTATTTACTCTAATGTAAAAAATATGTGTAGGTGTTTTGCGATACAGTTAGGAGTTCGTACGTTACTATGCTATGCTGTAACTTTCTTGAACTTGTAATTGGTATTCGACCGCAGACAGTGCCGTGCTAAGTACAGGAATGAAAGGAGTGTACATATATATTGTATAAGGGGAGGTCAATAATTGGTATACATAAATGCTCGGAATTGCTGCCTTATACTTATTCTGACGTTTGTATATATATTTCTTTCTTCTTTTCTGTATACATTTGGGTAGAGAGACATATATCTAATACTGAAC
>NC_051415.1:20794375-20794472 GCF_015228065.2 Penaeus monodon
AAAGATATATAGAGAGATAGACAAATAGATTGATTATTACGATATAATCACGCCATACATTATAATAATCCTAATATTACATATACACAGCCTCAAG
>NC_051415.1:20794547-20794736 GCF_015228065.2 Penaeus monodon
AACTTAATCTTTGTACAATAACTAATTATCTACAATATGTCGCCTGCTGCTTGATGATCGAATTTGCCAATCAAATTTGCAGGCACAAAGGATGTAAGAAAAGAAAGCCTAGATCTCAACAGCACGACATAAAAAAGGGAGACCTCCGGTAGAACACCTGCGCAGGGAACGGCTTCTAATCTAAGGACT
>NC_051415.1:20794786-20795645 GCF_015228065.2 Penaeus monodon
GCGTGTTTAGGTCGGTGAAGGTTGAAACAAGCACTTGGCGGAACAGGACTGATAGATTATCGAAATTCGTCTGCTGCACGGAAAGCCGCCAAAGATTAGTGACGTAGACGGTAAACACTGAATCCACGTATTCGCAGCTGCGGCGATTTACGGATATGTTTATTTTGGCCTCTGTAGGGGTATAAAAGAGTAACGCAAGGAGGGAATGTATTGTAAAGGTCTTTAATGTTCATTCCCTAATTACCTGCTTATACGAAATAACTTGGAAACGGTACATTAGATATGTTCTTAGGAATACTGTGCGAATAGGCCGTCTCGAACCTTCCACAGAAGTTCGAACCTTCAGTGACAGCTTTTCTTGCCTTTTTTATGTTTTTATTCTCTATAAATTTGTGAGAAAAGTTGAATCTTCTCTATTGGTCTTTCCACTTTTCTTATGTTTCAAAATATATATATGTTGGTTCGGACTTATTATTTTTCCACGTTTTATAATTGAAAATACGAAAATGGAAATGATTATCTGGTATAGAAAAGTCTCCCCCAAAATTTAAGTTTTTCTTTAAGCCTCATTCAAAGAAAATGGCAACAATTAGGCCCAGTTGTAATTTAACGAAAAATCGTCTGCTGTCCGGAAAACGAACAACAGTCGATATTAGAAAGGCTGCGAAACCCACGTTTTTTCCACAGCTATTGATCTGACATTAAACAAGGCGTTATCAAGAATTAAAACGTAAAAAAAGTAAATGAGAATATCATGTCATGTCCATGTTTCTTTTACTGTCAAATAGAATAAATTTTACCCTAGTTTACCCTCTCATTAATGTAAACAAGGAAACATGTAACGTTAGCTAATCACAAC
>NC_051415.1:20795685-20795920 GCF_015228065.2 Penaeus monodon
CGAGCAGGTTGTATGGCATGCTAGTACTTTTTTATGTCGTTCGTTGTCTTTCTTCTGTGAACTGTATCACAATGTAAACTATTTATATTGGTTCGTATGTAGGCTATGTGTAATCTAGTAAACAGCAGGAGATTCTTCCAGTTTTCTCTCATTATGTTTAATTTGGTTGATTTGTAATGTATGGAGGTGTAGCCAATTAAGGCTAATGAAATTAGAAGAAACAGAAATTATGAGA
>NC_051415.1:20796101-20796250 GCF_015228065.2 Penaeus monodon
GGCCAAGAACTGAATTGATTAATGATAAGAGCTATATTATATTGCGCTGTTACACTGAAAAGCCAGCCACAACAGTAAAAGCACCAAAGCTTAATTTTTATTTGATACCCTGCTCAGTGCCTGGCATATTATAAAACCTCATCTCTTAG
>NC_051415.1:20796351-20796819 GCF_015228065.2 Penaeus monodon
AACTCGGTGGCAGTTACTAAAATATGGATGCGTTTACCCTAGAGTTTATTGTATTTCTCTGTCCGGCATGGCTCTGCAAGCTAGCCAGCCGCGACATTTTGAATACATTCCACTTTAAAAAGGGCCCTCCTCCTTTAAATATTAGGGGGAAGATTCTCGAATTTATATAAAACCATGCTAAGCTAAAATTAAAAATTTTGTTCCCTCTCCCGAGTAATAACGCCTCGCCATCGTCGCATCCCCCCCTTACTGAAGGAGAATAAGCGTAAGTAAGCGTAACGTGCGAACAAATTGACGATCGGACGAAAGATATCTAAGCAGAATTATAATATGATTTTCATACACAATGCGAGAGATGATACGTGCGTGTGTTTGTGCTTGTCATTCTTTAATATCATACCAACTAACCTCAAGTCCGTACTCACATGTGATATGATTCCAGGCATAAAATGCTCAACTTACGTCAGA
>NC_051415.1:20796885-20797705 GCF_015228065.2 Penaeus monodon
CATCCATGGAACACTAACGAAATACAAGCAGTTATTTTATAATCATATGCATAGAACATACTACTAATTGTATACGGAAGGTACTCACGGTCATACTTCCACCTCACTAACCCCCTGAGGTGGAAGCATGACGTTGACAACCGCTATCTCCCATGCCTGGGAATTGTAATACAATGCTAATAAAATATATTTACAATGAGATACTTAATGATTTTCCAACATCCATAAAATCTATTATGTCACCATCATGGATAACACATGACCATCCATGCAGTCCACCTTCCGCCACATTCTGGAGGACTGATTTGGCGTCCTCAAAGCCATGCTGAAGCATCACCTCAACGGCTTAGCTGGAGGGTGTGGTATTCCTGCAGGCAGGAGAGCGGGTCATAGTCTAAAGGTTTCTAGACATGTTTCAAGGGCGATTGGTTGGTAAATGTTTATAATCGTTCATAAGAACTGTTTACTGGTTCTTGATATTGGTTTGTGTCAATGCATTTTTGCAGTCTTATTCTCATAAGGTCGTCAGGAGAAACATACTTATATTGCAACGTCTGATTACCTGATGTCAATCTTCATATATTAGTATATCTTTCCTACAAAATTTATGTCTAAAAAAGGGACTTGTCTGTAATTATAACTTAAAACATGATAACTATATTTCTTTTCTATATCAGAACATATATGCAGAGGAGACAAGTGCACGTATTCCTTTTTTTTTATTCATAGTGATCGGTATTTTCGCTGGTCATGCTGGATACTTCTGGAAGCGGAAAGAAAGAAAATGCTTTTTTATGAGCTTGATTCATCTGCAAAATTG
>NC_051415.1:20798083-20798705 GCF_015228065.2 Penaeus monodon
AAAGGTTAAAAACCACTGCCGTAGATTATATCCAGTCTATTTCCAATCTGTCTAACATATACTTCCTGTCTCCTCACAGACAGCATCATCTGGGAGCAATGGTGGTCCTTAAGCTATCGTCGATTCCTTAGGGCGCAGAAAAAGGGCGTACGCGGCTCTCAGTTCCCTGGCTGACCTTTCCAACAAGGCCGACCGGCAAATCCAGCGAGGTCGAAAAGGTCCCAGTGAAGACGCCGTAGTTCTGGCACGTCTCTTTACAGATTGCGATATCCAGGTTCTGAGTAAGGTACGACAGCGCTTTGTATCGTTCGAAGCTTCCGCGAACCATCATGTAAAAGATACGATTGATGTGCGTTTTTCACATTCGCTTAGCCCATAATTAGGAATTCTTTAATTTGGGAAGATCGGAAGTTGTTTGTAAACGTTAACAATTCTTCTACGTTGAACCAGGTACTACACAAGAGCCATTTGCGGGCCCTCCACTGGTTGCTCCTGTGCCTTGCCCCTTGCTGGCCTAACCTCGGATTCGTCGAATTCCCTCTTGACAATTTGGTGGGTGGAGGGTGTGCATTTGTCAAAGTACTTTAGTTTGCAACCGCTGGCATGGTGCTGCTACTCTTAT
>NC_051415.1:20798762-20799104 GCF_015228065.2 Penaeus monodon
CGTCCTATCAAAAACATTGCTCGTAGGCTGTCGTCGCCGAGGTCGCCAGCCTGCGTCCGGGCGCGGAGGTCACCTTCTGGGACGTGTATCAGCCGGCGCCTCACCTGCCGCAGCGAGCGTCGGTTGTGAGGCGCTGGCTGCTTCCTGACCCCCTTTGCCACGACTGCGCAGACAACGCGAGATCCGCAGTCGATCTGCCAGAGCGTTCGGCACAAAGCCTCGAGAGCGGCAGCGTCGGGAATGCCAGCGCCGCTTCGGGCTTCCTGAGGGAACCGTGGGCGAGGAGGACCAACCTCACGGGGCTCGTGGTCAGGTGCACCACCTTGCCGGTAATTCGGATGG
>NC_051415.1:20799306-20799862 GCF_015228065.2 Penaeus monodon
CCGATCACTGACAATGTTCGCATTTTCGCACAAGTTCGTATATAGCAGCTCTTTCATTCTTTCTCTACATACGTGGTCGTGCGAATGCATGATTGCATGAAATTTCCCCAGGGCGCTCCTCACACCTACCTGCAGGACAACACAGACGGCGGCGTCAAGATCACAGGCTTTTACGGCGAGCTCTGGGACGCCATCAGAGACACCCTGAACTTCAGGTGAAGACTTCAGGTTTCCCTGTACACGAACATATATGAAATATTATATCAGTGGCAAAATTCATTATAGATAATTGCATCTGGCAATTACAGTGACGAAGGACTGAAAATTATTAAAACAAAAAGAGATAATCACAATGTAAAATCCTCTCATTTGATTAATACCTATCCAGAGAGCGGTGCACGCGACCTCCTGACGGCGGCTGGGGCGCCCTTCGCAACGGCTCCTGGACGGGGATGATCGGGCAACTGGTGAAGGGCGAGGCAGACGTCGCGGTGGCGCCCTTGGACAAGACATACATTCGGTCCCTTTGTGGTTGACTACCCACATCCTCTGTCGC
>NC_051415.1:20800044-20800519 GCF_015228065.2 Penaeus monodon
GAGGTTCTATTGTAATGTTCCTGCCTATTCCACATTAGCTATTAAAATGCATTCCATGTACCTCCATAGAGTATATAAATCGTTCAAAATCGTTAGATATTACTCTAACTTAATAGTACTAGCCATAAGGACCATACTTCAGTTTTACTATAATAATGTTGACGATGTAACTTCAGATGCCCGATTATATCTACGTATACGTTGGGATTTTTCTTAACCATTAGAGGTCCCTGCCAGGTACGTGATCGTCATCAAGCGGCCCCAGGGATCCAGCAGTACGTGGAACAGCTACCTCAGAGAGTTCAAGCCCTGGGCGTGGTTCGTCCTGTGTGCAATGCTGGCAGCGCTGACAGTGGTCTTAATATTCCTGAAGAGACTTTCGCCCTCCGAGACCGCCCTGTCTGCGGGGGACGCGGTCTTGGTCACCATTGCCGCCTTGAGTCAAACTGGTATTATATTAGAACAATTATCAATA
>NC_051415.1:20803124-20803356 GCF_015228065.2 Penaeus monodon
TCTTCAACAGCACCTCCAGTCGAATATTATTCATCTCATTGTACTTAACGTGCGTTTTAGTGCATATGTTTTACACGTCCTTCCTGATATCGGCCCTGACCGTGAACAAGGTCAGTCTGCCCTTCAGAGACCTCCAGGAGATGCACGAGAAGAAGACCTTCACTTTTGGTTTCCATGGCGGCGGCTCTCTGGAAGATTTCTTTAAGGTGAAACTATTATGCGCTTATAACTA
>NC_051415.1:20803583-20804198 GCF_015228065.2 Penaeus monodon
CCTCAACTCACGCAAAGGCAAACATTTTGCAATAGATTTCCGTGATAAAATCCCTGTTTTGACCCCGTAGGAAGGCATGCCGACCGGTGTTAATATGCCACGCTTCCTTTTCAGATGTCCCACATTCAAAGAAACAGGGAAATATGGGACGAAATGATTGTCCCCAATGCAAACAGTCTTCAGAAAATGGAGGACGGATTAAAACAGGTGCTGGTGGGGCGTCACGCTTTTATGACCAACAAAGTTTATTTCCTGAGCACGCTCTACCACTGCGACTTCTACATTCTTCCGGGCGACTACTTCCTCGTTGCCAAGACCTGGCCGATGCGCAGAGGTTCCCCGCTGTTCCCCGTCTTCAACCACCAGTGAGATATTTGTTACCAGTATCTTTGTGGTGAACGTGTATAAGGGCCATAGACTAAATGCAAACACGTGATCATTGACGGCATAAATAGATTTTAGTCCATTTTGCTACACCTCTTTTAGCATGATCTCGATGGCGGAGTCGGGTCTGGTCGTCAAGTCGTCCCGGAAGTGGATGCCTCGAGAGGCGTCGTGCGAGAGCAACAGCGTCGACGCCATCGGCCTCGCCACCGTCATGACGGCCTTCCTGCT
>NC_051415.1:20804233-20805489 GCF_015228065.2 Penaeus monodon
TGCTGCTCGAACGCCTTTCCTATAACAAAGGGTCCTCTCCCCGTTCTGTAAATCCTTAGTTTACGTGTAATCAGACGAGGACAGGACATGTGTTTGTGTGTGTGTGAAATATTTGGGAGATTATTTTACCATAAGTATCAGACTAGCCACATCATGTATTTACAATTATACCAATTGCTAATGTCATTATCATCATGTCCTTGGTATATTGTATACGACAGTACTGTATCATAACCTATAGGTCAGTTTCATTCCATATTCACTGTGATTCAGTCGTTTTCAATATGTCACCCATAAATAGGTCACACCTACGCGTGCAGTTCGTAAGAAATATTACGTAGGTATTGTTAAAAATTACATGAAAATCGGCATGAAGCTGGAGAACGTTTTATGGACGCTGTTGCCAATCGTGCGATCCTAGAACTTCAACTTCAGAAATAATGCGCAAACTTGAAGAAGCGCAAGTCAACTTGGTGGAAGTGAAGCTATATCGAAGAAAATTACTAGTGCTAAAAAGGATGCTCATAATGCTTACCTACTATCCATAGCTTTACCTCGCTTCAGGAAATATATCTAGGCAAAATCGTAGAACTGACAAATTTATTCTGAAACCGGTGGGACATTTACTCCGTTACAGAAAATCAGAAAAACATCACGTTATGCATTTAGGGCCTACATAGGCGGTTCACAGGAAAACGGTGTTCTCAACTACGCAACAACATCAGAATATCATGATTTTGATAGCAACAACAGTTATAACTCACACATGACTGCTCAGTAGAGAATGTGCAATGAAGCGTCCGGTACATAACTAATTCCGATCATACACTGATAAAAAAAATCAGTAGTTTTGATTCCAGCTTTTCTTCAGAAAATTACTGTTTTCCAAATGAATTAATTATTGTGGGATTGAGGGATTGAAACCATTTTTATTATTGTCTGTATATATTTGCGTATTTGTATATATATTTCATCAAGATAATTATATACACATGATATGCTAAATTGTTACTCATACATGTGTGAATATGTGCATGTGTTTGTGTTGATGTACTTCTACACATATATAGATGAATTGAATCTATTGCGACAGAAACTTCTATAAAAGTGTTAGAATATTAAATAATCTATTTATAACCTTTTCGTTTTTTTCTGAACCTTTCGAAATGTTGTAAAGATAACAAGATAGGAAAGAAAATTACTACAAACCAAAAATGTAGTGCCAGTATTCACTACAAAAATAATGATCAAAATGG
>NC_051415.1:20807112-20808251 GCF_015228065.2 Penaeus monodon
TAACTAACCCATAACCCCTTATATTTTTGTTAAAATTTATGTTAAATCATTAATAGAGAAAATGGCAAACCCAGCACGGTTGGTTCCGCTAAAAACAAAATAGACACATGCAGTACTGGAAAAGTAACATATCAAATACAGACGCAGTCAGCACGAAAGAAAGTCAAACTTATCATAAAAAGAAAAAAAAATACTGAAGGATAATACTAGAACTCTAAAAAAAAAAGGCCTACAAAAGAGGGTAACCAACTACTAAAAACAAAGGAGCACTTGCGTAAGTCAGTCTTGTAAGTGAGTTTTGCGTAAGTCGAGGGTCTACCACTCGAAAGGAGAATATCGCTTTACTTCGGGAGATGGCGCTAGTGTAAACAAGGCTTATCGCTTTCCATTCATTCTTATTTTTTCTTCCTTTTCCCTTCTTTTTTTCTACATTCTTTAACTTCAAATGTGCCTATTAAAACTGTATTACAAGATAACTAATAAAGTAGATATCATACAAGAATAAAGATGCTCTAATCGCACATAAGAATAAACAACTTAATGAAAAGACGAAGCAAATATTTTATTTGAAATAGCATTGCAAAATAAAAGACTTGAACATCAATAACTTCCAAGAACAAGCGATCAGCCTGGCTTTTCCCTCCTTGTGGAACAGATTCACAAATGCACATGTATACTTAAACATACGTATACAGTATCTCGTTCTCTTGATGTATAAGTAAAAAAAAGTGAAAAAATACACAGTACTGCGTAGGAAGTGACACTTATTTCTTTATTCTTAAACAGATACATCTCCTTTTCATGTGTCCGCCTCTTACTTCCGTTTCTTTTTTGATGTCACTAGAAAAAAAAAATAATAATAATAATTTTATGTTTTCTAGTTTTCGAGTCCAATGTGCAGTGCCGTTCATCCAGCCACGTTCACACCTTACTGGTCCTTCAGGAATGCAAATGACAGTTCTCATCTTATATAGAACCTGATTGTCTACGTTATCGAAAGAGAACTACATACATTATATCTTGAGTTATTTCATGATTATTGTTAATAATAACGCTCACAGCAGTGCTATGTATTTAGTATCAATCACTATCTACATTAGACATTGAGAATAAAAGTTAAAAAATAAGAAACAATAGGA
>NC_051415.1:20808767-20809918 GCF_015228065.2 Penaeus monodon
ACCTAGGTCACTCAACTTTGTATATTGTATCTCCAAAAAGGATTTTTTTCATTGTATATTCAAATTAAAATCCAGATTTATTCCATTAAAAAAAGGTTATTGCATTTTTATCTATATTCAGGGGCTTTAATTAAACCAGATACTTAGAGGCTTAACTGTATGTAATGACCTCAGCGTGCCCCTTTAAGCCATCATTGCTATTGTTAACTGCAATACAATTGTATGTGTGTCGTTTTTAATAACAATGTCTGATGACTGCCTTCTATGGACATGGTTATCGATAAACTCAAAAGAAATATCTTTATCTATGCTGTGCTATCTTTCTCATTAGGCACTTTGTTGCAGTAATTAAACAAAAACTCGTTTGAGAGCCTCGCCTTCTGTAAGGGCTTCCTATAGTTATTATCATTATTATCTTAATTGTCATCCAGAGAAATAGTAGCAAGATCGTCCGCATTATAAATATCAATATCACTATTACTGTTGCCTTTATTACTGCAATGATGCTGTAGTAACCCTCAAGTTTCCTACATAGTAAGGGTTATGTATATCGAAACGTAAGATATGAGAGTGAGTATACCATATGAATGATGAATAGCTAATGTGGTTTGCGTGTCTGTCTGTTACTGGTAGAAAGTAGCGGTTTATTGTATTTCAAGCTTCAAGCTGCATATATAAAACGCTGGTAATTCAGGCATTTCAAAGTTCAGTGATTCTCGTTAGTAGTCATCTGCCATGGAAAGAGTATTTGTTATGGTGAAAGAAGCTTCCATTGTAATTGTATTGTCAGTCGAGATGCCACAATGATGAACATAAAACATTCTGTAACTACAGTCATATTGGTGACTGATGTTAGTACTTCATCAACACAGCTGTAACTAAGCACATATTCTATTTGATGAACAACAGTAATTTGTCAGGGAAAAGTGAGCACTATAATTAGTTCTATATGGTGAACGTGCACATTGCTTAATAGCTAATAAATACGGGATTAGTTCGGATAACCAGTCACTGATATGCTACTCATGGTAAACGAACATGCAACCGTTGAATGTATTCATTAGCATTATCAAGTTGATAATCAGTTAAAATTCCTTTTATCATCACCAGTATCTTTTGTGTTGATACTTGTATCTTTATCATAATTATTC
>NC_051415.1:20810069-20811164 GCF_015228065.2 Penaeus monodon
TTCACACTTCCTTCATGTATATTTCCCCATTACCCACCATGATTGATAAATGCTCCTTGTGCATAACTACATTACACCTAGCATTGCTCTTACTACGCATGTAATCAATTGCTCGGCGAGCTCTTTGAAGAAGTAGTGATTCCTACATTCTTATTTTAAGGGACTGGACGTTCCTTTTATAAGAAAGGCGTTCAAGCAGCACGATGACCGAGGCCAGGGCCGTGGCCGAGCCCAGGAGCAGGAAGGCTGTCATGACGGTGGCGAGGCCGATGGCGTCGACGCTGTTGCTCTCGCACGACGCCTCTCGAGGCATCCACTTCCGGGACGACTTGACAATCAGACCCGACTCCGCCAGCGTGATCATGCTGAGAATGGGATGATTATAAATATTGACAACTACGTCTACAGAAACGAGTGATGTAGAGGGGTAAACGCATTAGCTAAGTGGATAATGATTTTGGTATGTGATGGAATATCGAAATCCAGTGTTTATATATATGCGAAAAATATTTTTGAGTTTGCATATAGTAATTTAAAGAATTTATCTTGATTATTTGTAAGATTCTAATGACAGACGATATTCATCAGCTTGATATCCAAGAAAAAAGTCGCCCAATTTTCTTCGCAGACAAAAAAAAATGATCACACCGAAAGAAACACCTCTTTAATCTCACTGGTAATTAAAAATGGGAAAGAGCGGAGAGTCCTTCTGGATCGGCCAAGTCTTCGGGGCGCGGAAGTACTCTCCCGGGAGAATATAGAAGCCACAGTGGAAGAACTTGCTCAGGAAATATATTTCGTTAATCATGAAGGTGTGGCGCCTGCTCAGCACCTGGTCCAAGCCGGTCTGAGCTGCTTGTAGGCTCGTAGGATTCGGGACAACCATCTCGTGCCAGATCTTGCCGTAGAGTGGAAAAGTCGAGCTCTGCCATGGCAAGGGGAAAGGGAATAGGTGTTGGTAGGTTTATAATGTCAGACAGATGAGAAAGAAATGGATTGATATATTTGGGATCTCTCGAAAAGCCTCGGTATGTCACGAAACTCAAGCATTTCTGCGTTTGGGTTAATTTCCATGTGTGGGGTTGTGTTCAGTTT
>NC_051415.1:20811195-20811550 GCF_015228065.2 Penaeus monodon
TAATCATTGACGTGGCCCTTGCCTTAAAATAATCTTCCAATGATCCACCGCCGTTGAAGCCAAAGGTATAGGACTGCTTAGCATACATCTCCTGGAGGCTTCTGAAGGGCAGCATGATCTTGTTCACGGTCAGAGCCGAGATCAGGAACGACGTATAAAATGTGTATACTAGTACACATGTGAGGAAAAGCGCAATGACCAGTATGCGACTCGAGTAGCTGCTGAAGTTTATGGTGGTGCCTACGAACAGAAATATTCTTAGAAGTGGCATTATTTTGGATAGAACAGAACGAAACTAATGTATTGATGTCAAAAAAAAAAATACACATGCACTCAAAGACACATGTGCACATCG
>NC_051415.1:20812095-20812484 GCF_015228065.2 Penaeus monodon
ACTATACATATAATGAGCCCAAGAGAGAAAGAACACGCCGAGAGCGCTGGCCGCGTCCGAGAGTACCCGTCTGGCAGAGGGCAGCGACAATGACCATGACCGCATCGCCGACGGCCACAGGGTCATCCCCAGGCGAGAACCTCATCACCAGGGTCAAGGTCATAGCCAACACCACCAGGACTACGCAGCCTATCAGCCAGGACTCCGCCGTGAACTCCCTCAGGTAGCTGTTCCACATGCTGTTCGATCCTGTGGGTCGCTTGATCACGAGAACGTACCTGAGTGACGGTGGTTGATCAAGTAACTTTTCGCTTTTTATCATCTTTCTTCGTTCGTATACAGAATTATTTTCATGTTGATTAGAAAGGCAGTTGCTATAGAAGTGTTGG
>NC_051415.1:20817164-20819116 GCF_015228065.2 Penaeus monodon
TGTCGGGCAGGCCAACAGCCAACCGCCCGTCACCCGAACCGCATCTCGGCCCCCTTACCCCTCAAGCGAGAGAGGGAACGGGTAGTCGACCACGAGAGCCCGCACGTAAGTCTTGTCCAAGGGCGCCACTGCTATGTCCGCTTCGTCTTTGACCAGCTGCCCGACCATGCCCGCCCACGAGCCGTTGTGAAGGGCGCCCCACGCTCCATCGGGCGGCCGGGAACACTTTTCGCTGATGGGCGTTTGGAGTGAATGATGAAAAGTATATTACGGTATAACGGTATAAGATTTTTTTTTTTTTGAGGGGGGGGGGCGGTTGAAAATGAAAATAATTATTTAAGCTTTGTATTTTGACGAAGTGGATATTGACCGAATTTAGATATTTATTAATGTTTATGAATTTACTATTCTCTTTATGAGAAATTCACATCTGGAGCATTAGTCGATAAATCTTCATGAACTCAATAATAATAAACATAAAGACAAATTTATCATGCACAATTGAGTATAGATAAACCAGTTTGTTTCCAAGCTTAACCCGTGCATTTATTCTATTAACTATGTTCAGGCATCATCAGCGCGCAAGGTTAAAGCAAGTGAGTCTCACGTGAAGTTAAACAGCTCCCGAAGAGCGTCCCAGAGATCGCCGTAGATGCCCGTGATCTTGACACTTCCGTCGGCGTTGTCCTGCAGGTAGGTATGAGGAGCGCCCTGAAGGCCGCCCGGAGTTGTTCGGGAAACGTGGAATGAAAAAGTCATATAATAAAGGAATGAAAAAATGAACGTGACGTTTCGAGGCAGAATTTGACTTCTCATACGATCGAGTGAGTTTTGTCATCTGACTCGGCACAGCTTTTTGTGAATATTTCATCTCGTCTCAGTATCCACCGTTCCGCATTTGTGTTTTTGTTCATTAGCTTGGAAATATATAATCTTGGAGCTAACATGATGGATTGACTGAGGAAATATGGATACCCAGTTGTAGCGTTTCTCAGTTAAGAGAAATGGATGCATATTTGAAAGAGGAAGAAAGTTAGCTAAATGAAGAGATATAGTTGATGAATTACCTAGATAACTAGACCTATCAGGAGATAGTGAGGTCATTAGGTTAACAGAGAGACGTTTTATGAAATAATCTTGCAAATTCTGCACTTTTCCCTCAACATCTGGCATCCGTCCCACCCATCCCCTACCCCGTAAATTACCGGCAACGTTGTACACCGAACCACGAGCCCGGTGAGGTTGGTTCTCCTGTGCCAGGGTTCTCTGAGGATGTCCGAGGTTTCATCGCCGTGCCCTTTCGGGATCGCTCGCCGACATCGTGAGGAGAGGCTGGTCACGGCGCCACCTCCCGAGCGCTGAAACTCGCTGCGGCAGGTGAGGCGCCGGCTGATACACGTCCCAGAGGGTGACATCCACGCCCGCACGCAGGCTGGCGACCTCTGCGACGACAGCCTGCGAGGAACGTGCTATTTTTGCAAGTGGAATTAGGACGAATTAGCGTTATAACAAAATGTGATTGTCGGGTAGGTAATTAGGGTTTGCGGATGAAGTTGTCTGGTGGTATTTCCTGTTTTTTTTCTACTCATCTGGTTTGTTGTTCATCGCTTATGTAACTATTTAGAAATTTATCATTCTTTAATGTATCTACACAGAAATAATGGCAGAAATGCAGAATGAACTGAATCATGTGTACGTAAACTGATAACCTTTCCCTGCAAAGCAAAATATACAAAAAATAACGAAGCAACGAAGTAACGAGATGAACTCAAATGTAATTTCGAAAAAAAATACTACAGCCATTTCCATCTATTTTTACTGCAAAAAACACAAGAATACTCACTAAATTGTCTAGTGGGAACAGAACAGCACTGAGGCGAGGCCAGCAAGGCGCAACGCACAGCAGCAGCCAGTGGTAGACTCGCAGTTGTCGATTGTTTAATACCTGAGAA
>NC_051415.1:20819422-20819940 GCF_015228065.2 Penaeus monodon
ATAAGAAAAAAATCTTTCTGGCGCACAGTCATACTAATGCCAAGGTTTAAGTCACGCTGCTGAAATATAGAGTGAAGTGTCAAAAAAGTCCTGCCATAATTTACCTAACGACATTTTTCTCTTCGGAGTGTTCTGTTGAGAAAAAAAAATAAAGAATTCTGTCACTGTGCAAGTGTTTCCTTCTCTGTCGTAACAAAGACTTTAGATTTTATGTTTCTGTTATTTGATCCAAGAAGAGGTCTGTCGGGTTTTATATCACGTGAGCGTACAGTACTACACCTACGCAGTCTTACTTTAATTACCTCGCCAAGCATTGCATAATCATCATCTGAAAGCAGAGGCGCCACGATAACCACAGCGTCGACATTATAACTGCCGCGTCTTCCGCCATGCAAAGAGGTCATGGTGGACATCTCGGCCACGGAACTAAGAGCAACATAGGCCTCCTTTTGCTTCTTAAGGAAATTGAAACTGCCGACGGACCACCACTTCTCCCTTGGCGTTGAAGGGTTTTCTGA
>NC_051415.1:20819993-20821017 GCF_015228065.2 Penaeus monodon
TGTTGATCGTGTTCAATGTAAGGTAAGAAGTCTTCGTTTTTATATATGATATCTGAATTATGATACATCTGCACATTATATGACCTTGTGCAAAATTCTATATTACTAATTGAAAAAGTTTTGTCTAAGAGGCTTGTTTTTTTGTTGTTGTTTTTTTTATCAAAAGATGTGCTTACATATTATACTGTATATGAAATGACACGGCCAAGCATAAATGGTTCCAAACAATGCACTGTTAGTATATCAATTTACTTCAGTGACATCAAAGGCCATATGCAACTGCAAACGACACGCTGTATTTCTGAATGTCTCGCATTCTTGGGTAATGACAGATTTTTTTCCGGAACGATATGTCTGGGAATGCAACTGACTACTTCATAATAACTGAAAGTAACAAAAAGTAGTGCATTCGTGCTAGGATTCATTGCGTAAATAATGCAGAAGACAAAACTATCTAACAGGAGAGCGGATTCCACGAATAAGCCAACGAGAGCTGAAACTGTTATGCCTGGGTAAATGACAACCCTACATAATAAACTAATTTAGTGTAAAGTAAGATTCATGAATCGGCAAAGTACAAAGAAAATGCATATTTAGTATTACTAATAAGTAAGAATAGAACTACAGAGTGCATCAATTTTATAAAATACCCTCTATAGCATTTACATTTACCACACAGATGAAGTGCAACATTATTAGACTGGCACTAGATCCAAACCGAAGAAAATAAACGGAAAGATAAACCAGGCATACCTCTATAATCCTGCAACACGTGTACATTATGTAGCCCTTGCACGTGAACATATTCTGTTAAGAAAAAATCCAGATCGAAAGGCCTTCCACGAGACGTCTTTTGAGCCGCCAAAAGACCGGCTGTCAGTAGTGCAAATATCAGCTTCATGGTTGTGTTGAAGAGTCGAATCCAGGTCCGAGATGGTGTTGCTGGCGCTTCGCTGGTGGGGACTGAACTGGCTCGGACCTGCTGTCTGGATTTGCGGCAGACATTTTTTTGTGTGTCTCCGGT
>NC_051415.1:20821327-20821688 GCF_015228065.2 Penaeus monodon
AACAAACTACTCTAAACAGTATCAAAATAGAAATCAATAAAAATGTTTCAGGGAAATGTGTTTGGTCAAGAAAATTCGGGATATTGACATTATGTAAATACTATATACTTACTTTAGTGACACATATCACGAATACTAGAACCATAATATCTGGATATAATTCTCTACCAAATAGACAGTAATGGATAAATATTCTTCACCTCCCAATAAACATTATCTGGCTTATACTTGTCAACGTATCTGTAGTAGCATATCTGTAATTCAGCTTATTACGAATACACACTTTTATATACTCTCAAGACATGTATATATTTGTCTCATACATGAGGAACCATAATAGCATTTCCCTTATTGTTGCTAA
>NC_051415.1:20824459-20824908 GCF_015228065.2 Penaeus monodon
AATAATTCACGTGATATTTCGCAATAATCCGGTTCACTATGTCAATAAACTTAATTAATTTCAAAGAAAAAAAGGCTTATTCCATGCGGGTGTAGAACCTTCACTGGCTTTTAGGCTAAAATAAGCTTCTTCTCAATTGCAGTTAGACGTAAGTATCTACAAACACTTGGAAGTGATTTTGAATTATTCATAGCTTCTTTATAGGTGTGCATATATTTCCATCACCCTGGGCTAAGTGTTGTTGCATATACACTTTATATATCACCAACTGCAGAAGCCATCCGCTTACACAATATTTTCTCGTACCATTTAGATATTGCGTTTCAACCACTTTCTGTCGTGTTACGAGTATATATACATTTTATCGAGGTGAACATTTTCAGCATAATGTGGTTCATCAAAAGATTTTTAGCAATCGTAAAAGCTTAACAGCTTTAAAAAAAATTCCT
>NC_051415.1:20826694-20826892 GCF_015228065.2 Penaeus monodon
CAACATTTACTTTGTATGCAAAAAATATTATACCATTTATGGACGACGCGTAGAAACACATACCAAGTTGTTAGCCAGGTTTCCGTGACTGAACGATGCATGGAACCATTTATTAACGATATAGCATACAATGAGCGACGGCTATACAAAGGTCCTTTTAACATGTCCCTTTGAAGTATTTCCTACTCAAAGGAAACA
>NC_051415.1:20827084-20827495 GCF_015228065.2 Penaeus monodon
TCTATCCCAATGTTACTTACTAATCAAGAGTTCCCCATCTGACGAACAAAAACCGAAAATGAAAAAAATGCTGTACAACCTTCCATAGGCTGGCATTGTTTGGCAGACAATGTTTGGCCTCTGAGTGACAGGTACACAAGCACAATAGACTCACTTTCGATTGATAACGCCCGGTATGTATCTAAAGGAGAATGGGTTATCACATGTTATTATAGCGATTGTATGCCCGTCCTTTCAAAGTCGGTAGGTGTGGCGGGGAAAAGGCTGACGGTTAGAATAAAAATGTGGGTATTGATGTTACGGAATTTATCAGCGGAATCATTGATCAGTATTTCTATTACTATGGAAGTGTCTCTATTACTATAAAAAATATAAGCAGAAGCGATGGTAGTAGTTTCATATTTATTCATA
>NC_051415.1:20829404-20830014 GCF_015228065.2 Penaeus monodon
ATCTGTTCCTTTTCTCTCCTATTTTAATTCAGTAAATTTGGTATTCATCTCTTTGCTGAAACACATTACTCTCATTACTTGTGTGACAATGTTTACCTTTAATGATTCACACTGGGCTCTATCAATTATTTGAGTGTAAATTTTTAAAAAAATTCAAGGATGTAATACATCTTTCTGTATGTGGTTCTCTTCATATGACAACAAAAGTATGTGCGATTTAAATCAGTGATTTGAATCTGTAATTTTTAATAATTCAGATAACATTTTTTCAAACTAGACTCAAGAATCTCCCTCTAAGGATTACAGTGGCATTATCTGCAAAGAACAATTCATCTTGCATTTTATTATCATCAGAGAATGTGAGGTCAAGTCACCTGACCTTATTGATGATATGTACAGTACACCCTCTCTTATCATTCTGTTACCGGGTAGTGTCGAACTGATGTGAAAGAGGATAGGGCTCAAGGGCCATGCACGCACATATATAATAACACAGTTTTCAAATGTGGGATGACCATAAGAATGTGGAACTGAGTTGACAAGAGGACTGCTCATTTCATGGAAATGGTTGAACTTTTAAGTCAGCAAAATTATAACTCATTGTTTTCCT
>NC_051415.1:20830060-20830978 GCF_015228065.2 Penaeus monodon
GTACTATACCAGTACCACTGTTTCTTATAGAAAAAATGTGAGAGAAATGAAACAAATGCCTATGAAAGCTTTCAGATATATTTCTAGAAGGCTGTCAGACATAATAAATGCTAAAGCTACATTATTGTTCTATAAAAATAGTTTTCTGAAAATCTTTCTAAAAAATCATTTAAGATCACTTAAAGCGCCAAGCCTGTAATGTACCCATATCATCAGCAGAAAAGACAAGCTTGCTTTGAGATGGATGCCAAAGGTGAGTTAATATAGTGCTTATTTGTCCATCACGATGTCCGTCATGACAGAATACTTCTGTCTTATCACTGTGATCAGACACATCAAATACTTCAACAAGTTTACTGTAGCCTGATAATGAAAGTAAGTTCCCTGATGGACTGAAATGTATCTGATGATTACTTATAGTCTGATCTTGCACTTCTTTCTTTTTCTCAAACACTGCTTCACTTAACTTTCTAGTATCATAAACAATCACTCTGCCATTTGAACTGGCAAAAGCAACGAATTTTTCATCCTGGCTAATATCAATTTTCCAAAATCCATATGAAGTATCAGAAGCTGTGATTTCCTGTATCACCTTTCCTGTCCCAAGTTCATACACATAGGTTATCCCCTTTTCACTCAGGCCTATGTATAGTTTTCCAGATCGATATACAACACTGCTAATATTCAAAGCATCATCATTGCCTTTACAGCTTATCTGGCTTGGAAGTGAAGACAGCAATGACACCTTGTTTGTGTTGAAGTTGAAGTCTGTGAGATTAGCCACATTTGTGGCTGAATATATACAGGATTCTGATTGTGCCAAGGTAGCATCCACTGTATCATTTCTAATATCACATACATGACTCATGACATCTGAAAAAAGAATATAGGCTATATATCACTGGTAGAAATAAAACA
>NC_051415.1:20832994-20833562 GCF_015228065.2 Penaeus monodon
GCGAGAATATCCTTAGAAGATATGAAGAGTAATTGGAGATGACAGAAAAGACAGCAGAATAGATAAGGAACTGATATATAATTTATAGCCAATAGAAAAAATCCATATATGATGATGCACAGAAAATTATACAGAATTAAGAATATCAAATACAAAAGACAGATATTAAATACGAACAAGCAAACTTACTAGTTAGAAATATATGTACATTTACATACCCCTTTGGACGCAGATAACACTATATTGAAGTCATAAACTCTGAAATAATATAGCCATATATTTGACACTATCCATCATGATTTAATGTAAATAATAATGAATATGTATTATATCATAAATATAATATAAAACATAAATTTATATGACAGATAAGACAAAGTATGTAGAACCATATATTCCATAATTGAATATAAATATGATTTAGTATATATTATGATACTCTTACTGAATGGAAATTTGCATTTTTTATTATTATGACTGATGTAATTTTTATCTGTAATAGCTACTATTGAAAAACAACTATTGACATATGATGAAAATTCGATTGAGGAAAAATTTATACTATCAC
>NC_051415.1:20833610-20836174 GCF_015228065.2 Penaeus monodon
ATGTAACAGCAGAAATATACATAGAATATATTCATAAATCAGGAAACATTGTGGTAATGTAGACAGCGTAATAGCTCATGAAAGTCACAATTCGTAGGACATCATATGTGAAACAATCATTCAACTGACATGGCTAAAATGTTATAATGCTATGCAGCATGATTGATAAATGTATTTAATTTAAAATCAAACATATATTATTAAATTTTATAACTATACTAATAATTATCATTAATGAAAATCATATTCACTAAGATAAGATATTCAACAATACAGCACTAGCTTATGCCCAGTGATATCCTAAAGGATATAACCAATGATCTAACTAGGATTACGAAGTATAGTAAATAATTAGGAAAGGCCAGAAACCATGCAGGAAAATTCGTGCTGAGTTTTTTTTTGGACAATGGTATCCCACATATGTGGCAGTTCTACTAATGCTTAACAAAGATGTCATAGAGATTGGGTACCTATATCAACAATAATATCAATGAATACATAAAAACACATATATATATGATCATGATAGATAATGATTTTAGACTTTATTACTATAATATTATAATATCAGTAACTGAAACTGTATTATGCATGAAAGTAGTTTTCAACTGAATCTAAGAAAATCAATTGAAGTCATAATATGGATTTACATGACTTAGATACAAATTAGAATCTCAATAGAAATAAAACTTAATATTCAAGTGAAAGTATCAATGAGGCCTTATATCTCTAGCCAGGAGTCTTGGAGTAGACAGTTTGCTTTCACTTTGAATTGACAGGAAAAATTTTTGTTACTTATAATTACTACTGTACTATAATTATATCATACACAAAATTCTGAGATTATCTTCATAAGCCAAGAGTTCAAAAATAGTAAAGGGTGGGCTGGCAGTTTTAGCTATTTGGCAAATAGTAAAATGAGTAACATAAGTGCAAAAAAGATTAAAAAGAAAAAAGGAAGGGAGAAGAATTTGTAGTGGGCTAAGTCTTGCAGGAATTCTCTGGCCTTATCTACTCACTGATAAAGACAATTAATACTAAAGAAAGATTCATAAGCAATATTAAACAAAATATATGCTTGATAAATTATGGAAGTTAAAATGTTTAACTAGATAGTCGTAAATGATGAAAAAGGAAGTAAAGAGTACAGAAATGTTTAAGCTGATATTACAATGATCTACAATGGCAGGATAACAGATACACATTAGGTAGGGATTTGTGCAGTTATGAAGTATCATGCAGTCACTTTGCAGAAACGTGCAAACAATATTTTGTTTCCAGTAATGCTATATCTGGGGTACTATTATATATCCCAGAGATTTCTTCATGTGCCCCATGGTTTACATATACCCCATTTTAAAATATTCCATATAAAAAAGTTCAAATAATAATTTGCATATGTTAAAAAGCAGATTTCATTTATTTTATGAACTACTAATCAAGAAGATAATGACTACTACAACATAAATGGAAACACTATCTGGTGTCCTTACCTCTGGAGGAAGCCAAGAGGAGTCTGTTATCATTACGGAAAACAGCAGAAGAGATAACTCCTTGAACATCATACATCAGGAGGTCTTCATATCTGTAATATAAATTAATATTAGAGGTTTTACTGTGTAGGATAAGGGAGTTTTGTTATAAAAATGGAACACTGATTTTGTGCGATATAGCTATTTCATAACTGACCATTAATTATTAAACTAGTGAGTAATTTGAAGACAACTGGCCTGATTGTTGATTGCATGCCTATTGGTATTCCAATAAAGCAATGAAATCACCACCATATTTTTGGCCAAAAAAGAACTTGAATACCTTCCTAGGAATTCACTGTAACTAGAGTAAGCTCTGTCTTTTGAGAATATGCCTAATGGATGTTTGTTGGGCTTTATTGGTGTGTGGTGCACTGAGGCCTGAGTAATTGCTTGATACTGCACCACTATTTTGCTGAACTGAAGATTGTAAGCCATCATCCCCACACAATATTAAGTTTCGTGTGGATTTGAATAGCCTATAGCCAACATATTTCAAGAAAAGTAACTACAGGCATCTTCTAGCATTCAACTTTGCAATCCATTTTTGTTTTGCATTTTGAATTGTAAAAAATAAAAAAATAAATATAACTGCATTAACAACTATCAGCATCAACGAAAATATTCACATTGGAGAATCAAGACGAGCTGCCATATAAGTGCTTTCATATTCTGAAGTCTTTTCCTAACTATCTATACAAACAACAATAATAAAAAGCCCGATATATTTCTATTACCCCACTTAACCACAATAACCCTCAACCACAGCACTACATCACTTCGACAAAATCCCAATGGACCTTAATTGAAACTGCCACTATAATCGTTTTAAAATGTCTAGATTATACACAATTTCCACACACAAACCTCCGAATGGACTGAAAGAACCATTCATCCTCCGAATCCCCACTTTCTGCAGCGCTGTCAAACATTGCGAGAAAACTAATGGACACGTGAAACTCTTTTGCTTCTCCTTCGGGTTTTGTTTACACGATCAGCTGTTGCGGTCGATGTGGCTAGCCCGCACCCACT
>NC_051415.1:20839620-20839736 GCF_015228065.2 Penaeus monodon
GTTTATGTGCATGATGTCCGTTTCGCTGTTATTACCGCTGTGATTTTAATTGTCTGTTATCCCTACTCTCGTTTCAGTTAAAATATTCATGCTGTTGCTGATTAATGTCTTCTGCA
>NC_051415.1:20839755-20840364 GCF_015228065.2 Penaeus monodon
GTAACAGCCTTTCAGGAACCGAAAGAGAACCGCTTTCACTGAATTAATAAGCCCCTATTAAATTATTTTTGGTGCATAAATAACAAATGAGTCAAACACCGTTCCGTAACTATTATACAGTTTATGTTATAATGCATATATTTTCTCGTTTTTGGTCCAGCAACGTATTTATGGGTCATTTCAGTAGTTCGACAGAATGGGTCGTTAATACCATTGTGTAGTTCATTATCGCCATCAGGGTCTTACAAAAGCGAGTAACCGTCACTAGTCGTCTTCTTTATTAAGGTTGATGATGTTCAATATCTTTATGGAGAGGGGGAGGGCTTAACATGAATAACAAGTTAACTCTAATAGATGAATAAATAAAGATACGGATAGACAGCGGATCGAAAGATGTTACATGTTATGTTTGGATGCTATATTTTGAAAATTTCAATGTCCATCATGTTTTCTCAGATTATTGGAGAAATCATCATTTCTCATGAATGTTTTCCTGAAAAGTAACAAAACTAAATGCTGGAGGATTATATTAACACGAAAATACATTATGATCACGTGCTTTAATCATACTAAACACGAACATTTAGGAAAACAAGTCTCATCAATATT
>NC_051415.1:20840386-20840457 GCF_015228065.2 Penaeus monodon
TTCCGGTGATGTACCCCCCTCCACCCCATATAGCTGTCCAGCGTTTGCCTATTGCAAAACAAGAAAACACG
>NC_051415.1:20841339-20841606 GCF_015228065.2 Penaeus monodon
TATTAGACTTTAAACATGTGCTTAGCTAGATGGATATAAGCATTTAGATACTAAATCATCAGTTTCCGTCCAGTGATTTCAGAACCGTGTATGATGAATCAGCGAAGTGCGCAGTGCCGTTTCCCTTCGAACCCCGACTCCAGCAGCTCAGGCAGGGAGATGAATCACAGGCTGTGCCCCGACCTGAAGCAGAATCACCAGGTAGCTGACCACGAGGCCACAAATCTGAGAATTTCACGAAATGGGATAAATTATGCCTGGTTTTCA
>NC_051415.1:20841999-20842225 GCF_015228065.2 Penaeus monodon
AAAAAAAGAAAGTCAGCGTTTGGATATCTGTTCATTGCCATCACAGAATCACCATATGGTCAGTTAATGGTATGCTAAAAAGACACAGAAGAAAACAGCGTAACAGTAGGATTCTCACCGAGCAAATGGTTTGGTTGCCAAGATTATAGTACGAGTGGATGTCGAACTGAGATACAGCTTCCAAACTCACTAATAAATGGAATACCTGGAAAGAGGTTCGTTAGAA
>NC_051415.1:20842752-20843040 GCF_015228065.2 Penaeus monodon
ATAACAGTGCGAGATCTTTATGTTACGTCTTTTTAGTCGCGAATGAACTGCTTTCCGTGCAATAATCTGCATCCTTTCAACCCACCTTAGTTTTGACCTCCAAATCATGAATTGGAGTTACTCCTTTCTTTAGCATTGTCATTGCACTTTTCACCTGCAAAGACAATTAGTAGGTAATGGATATCTGTAGTGACGAGTGGTATGTCGGTCGGTTAGAATTTTTGGTATATGGAAGCAATTTTGTCATACCTTTCCACTGGGGAAGAATAAAAGGAAATGAAGTGTGAA
>NC_051415.1:20843121-20844703 GCF_015228065.2 Penaeus monodon
CTCATGCGTGCCTGCGTTTGCGTTGGCAGATATGTGGAACAAGAATTACTTACTTTGTTAGTGAAATACTGCCCGGTTTTACAAATGTGGGTGATGAGCGTCGTTAGTACGATGAAATAACTGAACATGAACCATGACCAACCATCATTCATCAAAGAATAAAGGATAATAATCAGCTGCAACGCGTTCCCGAGAAGGAAGGCTGTCACCGTACTGCCGAAGGAGTTCGCAGCCGCTATTCGGAGATCCTCGATCTGCAACGAGCTCACGCTAATTGGTGACAAGAACAATGTGTGAGGCAGAATGAGTTACATGGCGTAGTTTGACATTACATCTACGTTAATACTAAAACCCACCTTTCTCACGTGCATTTCCAGGGCATGTAACTCATCATCTAGATTGACTTTCTGCCCGACACTTGTCTTCGAACTCCCCTCATATGGGCATGACTTCATGAACACTTTTGCCGCGTCTTCTAAGTATTGTGCCAAGACCCTGATCACCATTCTGAAGGTTATGATGCATATAATTTCTCCCAAGAACACAAAAACGCCCAGTAAGGATGTTTGTGCGACCATGGTGAAAGTAAGAATTTTATAGAAGTAAACGGCTTTGAACAAGATCAGCATTGCATTAAGTATAATGACAAGGACAGAATGGTAGTCCTTGGTACAAGATAGTTTCGGCCGTGGGACAAACCTATAAAAATCTTCCATGGCCTGGCCCAACTGCAACAGAAATTCCTTTAACCGTGTGCTGTTCCAGAGCAAGATCATGGGAGAAAATGCCATTGTCAATTCCGAAATCGACGCACCCATGATGCTACTTTGGGCACCTACGTTACTGGACGGCCATGTCTTTCGGGTGACCTCCGGCAAAACGAGAACAAGAACTCCAGTGCCGGTTTTGAGGAAGACACACCACAGCAGCAGAAAGGCACTGAGGCAGGAATGGCGTCCGTCCTGGGATCCCATGTATTGGTATGGGAACGACCCATGCAGTTGAAGAGCAAGGATGAAGGGACGTAATGTTGAAGAAGGATACTCCATCACAACAATTTCCTGTGTTGTTAGTTCTTTGTTGTGGTACTTGATGTTCTTTTCCTGTAAGATGTCCGTGTGACACTACTTTATAACCTCAACTGGTGAATAGAAATATTAACGGCTAGGGTGCCTGAAGACCATCATTTTTTTTATCCGCTACGCTTGTGCGCTACTGAATATATAATCTACCATTCAGTTTGATGTCCAACAATAGCACAATTAGTGCAGCCCCAAGGTTATGAGATCTATGATAGTTGCCAAGTTGCTAAGGCGTGACGGCTTGCGCCGGTCCAACATCCCCCCCACATACACACAGAAACAAATATGGGACTGCACACAGACATACATGGGTAATTGAATGAATAAATAAAACAAATACATGTATTTATGTTGTATAATCACGGGTGTACATGCATGCACACACAACAGAGGTTCAGATTTGTGTGGTTCTCAATCTACTTTCCTTCTACTCTGGCATTTTGTTTCTCCTTCCTAAAAATTGTTTAATATATTAGCATAGCTCTCCTGCGTCTTTGCCA
>NC_051415.1:20849347-20850789 GCF_015228065.2 Penaeus monodon
AAGATATAAATTATGGACTGAAATAGGTTAACAAAAGACTTGTTTTGGAAGGCATTTTAAATCACATATAATTTATCTGATTTACATACTAAAAATATATTTGAAAAGGTGCCCTCTTGAAGATCACCAGTAACAAGAAAATATATAAAGTAGCAGATAAAGAAAATACTGCTTAGGGCAGCCATGCATACTGTGTAAACAAAACACAAAATAATATTTGATAAGAATGACAAAGGCAAGTAAATGATATATATATTTTTTAACTAAACTTAATAATGCTGGCACTCCCTCACACACACTCTTTTCCCATATGCAAATAAAAACTAAACAAAACTTCCCCAGATTGAAAAATAGAAGGTGAACATTTTTCATTTATCTAATCCAGATTATTGTGCAGTTACACTCTTGTTAAATGTAAGTTTTGTGCCTAATTTTTATATTTCCCAAACAAGTTTCCTATTAAACAACCTGCAAAAAACAGCATATAACATAAAACATATACATGTAATGAAAGCTACAATCACAGTCACACACACAAAGCAATAACTGCTTTCTTTTTCATAAAAAGACTGGAATGACAGAATAAAGTAAGCCAATTATTTGAAAGAGAGGCACTTCTTCAGATTACAACAGTTTACAGTAATAAATAGATACCACCAGAGCATACATATACATACATAAAGAAAATTTGTTCGTTCACTGTATATCATATAATCAAACCATTTCATATTCTCAAATGTACTTTATTCACCTCTTTGTTACATGAATATTTTTACGGTGTGTCATAACAATTTGTTAACATAGTTTGACACAGAAAATATTATTGAAAAATTGTAAAAATACTAATTACTTTACTTCTACCAATGCTATTACAGTCAAAGGAGTTAAGTATAAATTACTTATACAAAAATTCCAACCAATAATGAGATTTGATAGGTTATGACATTCTTCACTACACCGTACTACTTGGGGCATTGGTTGGGGGTGTGCGGGCAAACATGTTGGTTACCTGAAATATACAAAGTGGTGAATGTTACAAGTGTCTCTGATACTTCTTGTTCCCTGCCATGTGTCTTGGTGACAGAGTGAGTTTTATTTTTCAATCTATAATTTAAACTGCTATTGATGATTCTTCTTGACCTTTAATTGATGAGGGTGCAATGTCTCCTTAATACAGCAGTGATCTATAATATCACTGTCTTTATAAAGTGATAATTTACATACATTCTGCAGTTCTCATTTTCTTATAAATAATTTTTATTGATACTTACACTACCAAGCATCTGCTTCTGCACCAATCCTGTGGCCATACTTTTCATTGATTCTGTAAGACTATCAGACTTCCCAAGTTTACAGCGAATATATCCATACATGTTGCTTCCACTCAAGGTAAGGGCAATCAAAACAATTACCTGAAAAGAAAAAAAGTTCTATAATTCTAT
>NC_051415.1:20850923-20851270 GCF_015228065.2 Penaeus monodon
GTCTGTATACAAGAATGAATGTGGGTTTATTGATTGATATAAAAGGTTCTCTCTCAGTTTTGCAAATCTTCTAACATTAGAGATTGTATGCAGTTAAATTTAAGGCTGCTATGCCTACAACTTCAGTACTTACCTTTTCTGTGCAATGAGCAATGACATCTTTCAGGTATAGGAAGCAAATTATTTATATGCTGAATATCACAAAATAATAGCCAAACAGAGCATTACACTCCCTATTCTCCCAATTCTCCCAATATCCTGGCAATACCCCAGGGAATGTGACATGTAAGCACGAGGGGTATCTTTTACCCTCATGCATCTAAGTTGGCCATTACATGAATGCCCCA
>NC_051415.1:20851326-20851484 GCF_015228065.2 Penaeus monodon
TAAAGGTTTAATACTGCAATACTTTTTGGTGGCAATCCAGATTAGCACATGCAGTAGACTTTCTTTACCATTGTGACCCTCATAAAAATAAGTCTACTGCAAATTATATCCTTTTAAAAACTTGTTGAACACTTACATAAATTCTTTGAGTCCTCCTT
>NC_051415.1:20851514-20852623 GCF_015228065.2 Penaeus monodon
TAGGATTTTTATCATTTTTTATTTGCATCCGTGGAAGTCTGCACTTTTAAACCATTTATTAGATTTCTATATTTGGGAAATTTATATCTACAAGGGATCCACATTATTCATTACCTAGTTATTGATCATTTCACTCTTTCAGCACTGACTTTTTGTGGACGCATTGTTAATTGCGTTTCACTCTGTTGTATGGGTTCTGATAGTTTATAAACTTGTTTGCAAACACTTAAGAAACAATCACGAAACAAAAATAAAATAAGCTGCAACACGAAAAAAATTAACAGAATATGTATACAGTACCAAAATCTGAATGTTTGTGCACTCTGATAACAAATCTACAGTATATGAATAGTATGCCTACTTTCCAGCCACAAACACAGGCTGATGCCTCTGCACACTCAGCTGCTGTTGAGTGTTAATTACTGATTTACCATCCAGACTGATTAATGAATAGTGGCTGGTGCAATCCTACCCAAAGCAAAGTGACAACATGTGATGTAAATAAAATACCAAATAAAAAGGAATAACAGCAGCAAACATGCTGCTGATACTGAGTGCTTAATCAGAGAACTTAGAATGCACAACGACCCATGCCCATCCACCCCTTATATTCCTAATTCCTTTAAAAGAAACCAGTCGAAAATAAAGATGAGATGGCTGATATAAATAGTGATGATTCTCTCCCATCTCACCATGCATAGCCCAACCCTTGTTCCCACTGGTTTTGCCAAATACCTGTGACAATCCCTCTAAATCCATGTGCTGTGGGTAAAAACTGTACTGATTCTCTTTTGTGTTAAATTTTCTTTAATAAAAATGTAGGTATTACATTTTTTTACCATACTTTACAAATATACATACAGACTATGTGCTTGGGTTAATAATGGATATTACAGCTGTGGTCTACAATACATACTTTTATGTATTCCTATAGGTTATTGCGTATCACTATTTATAATATTTTCTAGTCCATACTGATGACAAATAACGGGTAACTATCCAGAGAAATTTATGTAGGAAGATTAGATGATTAATGAGGCCAGTAATAAACTAGCTGTAAATCTAAATGAAAAAAAAACAAAAGCCTAACTACACCACTGCATTTTGTT
>NC_051415.1:20852773-20853809 GCF_015228065.2 Penaeus monodon
ATTGATTCATTCAATCCATTTGAACAGGTCTAACACAATCCCACACAAGTGCAGCATATGAAATATACATTTGCCCCACTCTCTATGCTTTTGGTGCCAGTATACACACTTTTTAGCAAATGAGGCTGAAAAGTAACTTCATCCCTACTTTTGAGGGGTTGTAACTCTGCAGTCACTGAGGGCTGTAACTCTTTAATAACTGCACCAAACAACTGACTTATTCAACAACAATCAGTGATGCCTCTAGCAATATAATAAATAAGTGATACCTCTAGTAGTATTAAAATAAATAATTTTTATTATAATCAACAGCCATATCTCTTATTTTTCAACAAGTGTTGCTAAGGTTAACACTGGTAGCTTTGGAGCCAATTTCCTAGCAACTGCAGTAATTAGTACTTTGCAGTATATAAATTTGTAAGTGGAGAACAAATTTAGCCAAAAGTATCTGGGGTAATTGAAATTCTGCAAACTACACTTCCTTTGTCTGTGCTCGCACTCATATACCTTCTTTAGATCATTGATCATACAAACATGTATTAGTCACACTTTTGGTAAAATCATCTTTTCACACTTTGATAGCTCCTCATTTCTACTACCCTCTTCAATATGTACCCATTAGGCTTTAACTTTTGGCAAATGATAAAATTATTACCTAATCCTTTTCTTTCTTTCTTTCTGTAACTAATCTATTGACCTGTCTTTACTACAATGGTGGCCTGTATAAGGAAGCAAACTACTTAAGATCTTTATAATCATTAGGTTTACAATTATGAACAAGGGACATATTTTTATCCACAGTATATATCCACACTTATGAAATCACTCCCTCTACTGTTCCTCCAAATAAGCTCTGAAAAACATATATCTACATTCACTAATAGATTTCTCATTATCAAATTCCAAAGTATAGAAAACTTAACATTAATTTACAGAACCTATTACTTTTACATTTATCATTATAAGAAAATAAACAGTAACTATACTTCTATATATGAAAAAAAGGACAACTGAATGTTAGTTGACTATCAATGAT
>NC_051415.1:20853838-20854463 GCF_015228065.2 Penaeus monodon
TTATTTATACTTACAGCCCACTTGAACTTGAGTGAAAAGACTGCAATGAGAAAGAGGATGGACCAAAGAACTGGGAAGGCTACAAGGGTAGCCCAGAAGACCCGCACTTCAACTGGCGACACTCGACCCTGAAGACCACCCTAACATCAGGCAAACGTATGTTATGGACATATTTTTCACTAAATTCAATTACTACAGCTAAAAAATCTCATGGTTATAATTAATTTGGCAAAAAAAAAATTAAATTTTAGAAGATGAAGAAGAAAGAAAGAAAGAAAGTAAGAAAAATCAAAGTACATTTGACCTAATTATTAAAATTGACCAGATATGATAGCTAAATATTTATGCATCTATTCCTCTGCATTAAACCTATTCAAAAATTTCAGATGAGTCATGTTCTCATCCTGAAATTTACCTTTCGAGCTTCAAATACCCAATGACTCTTGCCTTCATCATCAATGTAGTTCCACCATCGTAGACCAACCATGAGACGCCCTGTAAAAGGAATTACTTTTTATTAGAAAGGCAACCAAATTTGTCTGCATATATGGCATAATCAATAGATGCCATGAGAAACACACTTATGTATATATATGAGAACCTACCAAACAGTTTGCCAAAGTTA
>NC_051415.1:20854611-20855082 GCF_015228065.2 Penaeus monodon
ACGTGCTTCCTCAATGTATGAATGAATGTCTATGATTTGGGCAACAATGGAAGTCAAACAAAATGAAGATGAAAACAAAGGGAATGAGCAAGGAGCAAGGCCAGATGGATGTGAAAGGTGTTGGGAAAGAAATAAGAATCTGATATATCATAACAGGGCAAAGAAAATGCAGAGAATATACTGACCTGTAATATTTTTTACAGTCCAAAAGTCCATTGAAACCAGTAGGACAATGGTCACAAAAGCACCAATAAATCCACTACCATACCATCCGCAAAACAGATAAACCACCAGAGCCGACACTCGGAATATCAGATGGAAAAGCGTAACAACTGGATGCCTGCAATGAAAAATATTCATCAAGGCTTTCTCCTTTTTTTCAAAATATATAATAGCTGTATAATTCAGTGATAATTAGTTATAATTCAGTTATATAACTCATTCCTAAACATTGTAGATGAATTTATTTTA
>NC_051415.1:20855148-20855326 GCF_015228065.2 Penaeus monodon
TCTAAATTAAGTAATTACTTGAGTTTTCCTTTTGGTTCATCTTCTTCTCCAAAGCCAAGTGTGTCATCATTGTCTAGAAGAGGTACCTGAAAATTATGTTAATAATCTCAATAAAGGTTTAAAATAAAATAATGATATGTAATAACTTGATTACAGCAATTAATGTTTTTTACCCAGA
>NC_051415.1:20855356-20855752 GCF_015228065.2 Penaeus monodon
TTTCTAAAAGATGTAAGTAGAAAAGCCAAAGGCAATCAAATTTCTTTTTGAATGACGTTAAATATCAGAAAACAACGTAAATATCTCTTATATTCATGAAACTAAGTTCTCTGATTATTCCTCTGAACTGGGATATCTTGGGCTGAAGTAAAATGAACAAGTGTACACATACCAGTCTTTAGTGGAAAACAAATCAACTAAATAAAACAGCTATCACGATGCAAAGAATGACACAACATAGAGTCAAGTTGAAGAGTCCTACAAGTATTCAGAAAGACCATAATTTCATTTTTTCCTATGAATTGCAAGAGAAGCATACCAAAGCTGCTAAAAAATAGAAGGAAAAAATCTGATGACCAGCATTTTTTTCTTTGGCTGAATGAAAATGGAAAAATG
>NC_051415.1:20855788-20855885 GCF_015228065.2 Penaeus monodon
AAAAAAAAGGCATTGAAAAGTTTTGTAACAGGTAAAGTACAATGAAATTCTGAATGCTCAACAACTTCAAGTTATTTACATGATAAGATTTTATCTA
>NC_051415.1:20855997-20856746 GCF_015228065.2 Penaeus monodon
CACATAGAAATGTGTAACAGGTAAAGTACAATAAAATTATGTATGCCCGACAACTTCAAGTTACATGAGATATTACCTAACTCGTACACACAAAAAAAAGATACATATACATATAGAAATGTGACTTGGTGACAGTAGACTAACAGGTAATAAAATATTATAGAACCGGTAATTAATACATTAATCAGTTAACAGTCTGTACCACACGGACATCACTTCATTCAGGTGTCATCCTACAGTAAGGTCATGATCCTGAGAAGCTGAGAGACACAAAGCAGATTACACCAATTTAATCACATGCCACAAAAACAACGAATCACTTATTTGTATAGATATTGAGGGTAATACAGAATACTTGCATACTTGCAAATCATTAACTATAAAAAAAAAAACATTGAGTATTGCTTATCACAAGGAAACTATTTCTAATGCATTTTAATAAACAGTAGTCTATAAGAAAAATTACAATAATTTGAAAGATATGAGGAAAACCCTGTCTCCTCCAAGAAAAATTATTAGTAATAAAAAATGAACAACAATAAAAAAGCAAACACCATAACAATGATAACAAAAACTAAAACTAATCCTTTAGTTACACACACCTAAAATTAGTACTGAAGGAAGAAGCAACATTAAGTAGCAGTTTAAATTATACAAAATAATACAGTCAGGCTATATGAGGAATCAAAGTATCAGCAGAGAGTTGATAAACAGCCAAAAGCAAAAGATAAAGATCTGTAAGAATTACT
>NC_051415.1:20857553-20858152 GCF_015228065.2 Penaeus monodon
CATTTGGTTATATATGTTTGTTTTTCAATAAAAAGAATGAATTTCGAAAATTTACATAGACTACATTATCTTAGTAATCCTAAAAAGGGTCTTTTCATAATAAATGCCACTGTTTAGGAACTCCTGAAGACATCAGATCCAAGGAATCAGTATTGACAGTCTGTTCTATCTTACTGTAATTTGGATAAATAAAATTGTCAACACATTGGAGTTCTTGTAGAAGCAAAACTCATTTTCTTCTTCTTCTGTGCATGTAAATAACTGTGTCTGGAAGATGTAAGCTGCAAAGCTCAAGTGTTTTATGAAGCTTAGCACCTTTTTATAGTAGCTAACCATATTTTCTTGGTAATAAATAATCTGTATTTAGAATACATACACTATGAAAGAAAAGCAAAATAGCACTTTTTGTGTATTAACTGTGATAAGTATTAAGTTTTACAACAACCTAAACTGAATAAGAGAGCTTTAGAAATTGAAATTCTCAAAAAATTAAAGTTTGTTGAAATATAAGATTCATCTTTGCCATATTTTCAAACTGTTATCTTTTTCTCTAGCTGTCTATCATTTATCTCATCCAATTTTTGAGTTTTGTTTCAAGT
>NC_051415.1:20858197-20858565 GCF_015228065.2 Penaeus monodon
CTGCAGTACATCAAAATAATTACATCTATTAAACACATCTGCTAAAAACGTACTTTGGTTACCAAAATACATACAGCAGCATTAAACATGATGCATGCAAAGAGTAAAAAGCATCTAAATATACACAATACAATAATTTACCTGATCAAGATCTTCCCCATACATTATAGAACTCTAGTAATGAAAGGAAACAGAAAACATTAGTTTGACCTTTAATGTATAATGCTAATTAAATTATCCATTACATCTACAACCATGTCACTCTCTTCACAACCTCAACAGTGAACCTGGCTATCAAAGGAATGCCTTGCATTTGCTTTCCCAGTGATTTTTAGCCAACAATGTGGTTCCCTCTTTTTCTCACAAAA
>NC_051415.1:20858876-20859509 GCF_015228065.2 Penaeus monodon
ATAAATAATCTTTTTCCTGGATATGAAACAATGGTGAAGTCAAGTACACCAAGTAATTAACTCTTTGGCTGATGAAAGACAGTGGAGCTATGTATGTGTAAAATATATAAATATATCTAATAATCAACTAACAAAGAAATTAAAACATTAAACAAAACCCGAGTGTATAGCAGTCTACAATTACCCTGGTTAATCGTGACTTCATAATATTAATGGTATCTTAGTGAAACTAAAGCCAATTTACTGGGACTAATTATATAATGCATACACAATGAAAATTAATGTCTCTTAGAATAAAGGTATGTTGTGAGGCCCTGTCTACGAATATCAGTTTCCTTTAACTTTGATGATGACTTCCAAGCTCTGTGGTGAACCCTTTTTCTTGGTAGCCTAAGAACTTGCTTATGTTATTTTGCTTGATGGTTATCATTTAGGTTAAATTTCTTTGCTTCATTTTTACTTGAAACTCTCTTAGTAAAGTTAAGTGCAGGAAAATGAAAAAAATATTGATAATTATCATAATAAGAATAAAAAGAGTTATTCACTTTTTTCACCACTTGGAATACAGGATGTTGTGATAAGCTAAACATTACAATAACACATATACAGGGTTAGTAAGCTTTATACACATCC
>NC_051415.1:20859751-20859832 GCF_015228065.2 Penaeus monodon
ATTACATGATAATAAAAAAAATAACACACATCATCATTCAAGACATAGACAAAATACTAATTCCAATATTTTAATACAAGC
>NC_051415.1:20860328-20861256 GCF_015228065.2 Penaeus monodon
GTAAAACCAATAGAGACTACTTAAGAATGGAGTATAAGAAACCTGGGTCAAAGTTATCCAAAAATAATCTAAATCTTTACACTACGTAATCTGAACAAGAAGATCCCTTCATAATTTCAACCACAAGCAAACTGGTTTATACACAAATTTCTGCAAAGCAAAAATCTTTTGGCAATATTTCTCTTCTGGTTTTATTCTTGACTTACTAATTATTTGAGTGATCACTTATTACCTTCTTATGAGTATACCGGCCTCCTCTAACCCCCTGAACTATGTGAAGATGATGAGCCATGAAGGTGACTTAGCTCATATTTTACCAATTAATACATAGGAAATAGGACTGAAATTCCTCCAATTTAAAGAGCCAGTCAGGTAATCAATGATACTAGCTTACTTAACTATGGTGAAGAATATTTTTCTATATGCTTCTTCCTCGATATGTGGCATCCCTCAGACCCTGAACTGAGTTGAAAGTGACTGACCGAAATCAGCTAGCAAACCTCTGCCACAATGTAGAACTACCTCCTGAGCAGAACTGGTCCCAGCACCTTGGAGACATTGTGCTTCTAGAGAGAATGTGTGTAAACACTTCTTTTCATTCCAATTACCTATGTCAATCTGGCAAGCTATGCATTAGTTATTGCCTCAGGCTTACCAGCTGTCACCTCAGAAATATCAGAGGTCCAATAAGAGATATGTTTTTATCAACAGACGTTATCAGCTACATTGGAGTTTATGTTAGGGTAAGAAGTTTACAAAGTTAGATAATTATATAGCAGCTGTCATATAATAGGAAATTTCATACTTTCAGTTGAAGATAGAATCATATATATAAATAAATAGTGGGAAAAAAAATACATGATAACCAGTGCCATAGCATGAAGTGCAGAGGCCAATGCACTATATGCCAGACAGCTTCTTGGATTTT
>NC_051415.1:20861938-20862165 GCF_015228065.2 Penaeus monodon
AAAGATTGCTGTGAAGCAATCGGATCCATTGGGTTAATAGACAATCATGGGCTTATGCTAACTTTGTTAATACATTATTCCATATGTGTAAAAGATAGAACAGTAGCTTGTTTGTTTGTATGGACTGCATCATATTTAGGATTGGAGACAACAAGAAACATCCTAAGGTCTATTGCGACATTTTATGAAGGGTGAAGGTATTTACTGAATAGAGAGGAGAGGAGAGG
>NC_051415.1:20862184-20864063 GCF_015228065.2 Penaeus monodon
GATTGCCAAAGCTGATGCCTCACAGTAAACAAACACTCCACACTGACTTGATGGTTTTGTACCTTATGTAAATACAGTTCAAGCTACATTATTTCAAATGCATGTCAAATTTAACTTTTATAAGCCAAAAATGTCGGTCTGAACTGGGCTCATAGCACCTGGCCTGATATGAAGTTCTGTGCAGCTCCTTACTTGAAATAACAGACATAGCTGCAATACTGACCTTGTTGTGCCAGCAAACTAACCGTCATAATGCCTGCATACTCTAGATTACTTTAAAACTCTTATTAAGAATATTCTAAGTCTGTAATCACATAATATCAAGGAGGCTTGAACATCTACTGACATACCAAGTTTTATAAAAGAGGAAGAGTGCCTACTGTATCACTATAAAAACTTCAAACTCAATAGAACAACAGCAAATGAAGTGCAGAACTTCACACATTTAATGGTTTGATGTTTTGTGCCATTTTTGTTTGCACCATGATATTTTTTTCTCCAAATCTGGTGCATTCAGCAGCTACCATGCTAAGTTCAACTAATTCCCCTCAGCTTTTAATTCATTTGCCAAAATATCTTAAATATATTACACTAAAGTGTAACTACTCAATAGCAAAATGCAATCCTAACAACAGCCTTGCTCCTGCTGATGGTGATAATGACAGACAAAAGTATGCCTGCCCTTGTTGTCATTATTTAGGTCCATAATGATGTGCACTAATCTTGGGTGGTCCAATGATTATAAAGCAACTGTTAATACCAATTATTCACATGTGTATCTGTGTATTAAAATCGTTACACTGCAATACAATTTGCTTGAAAAAAATGAAAATCTGAAAATATTAAGTTGATGCTACCACATTGCATCTAGAATGAATAATTACCCTGTTTGGAAGCTTGAATGAGATTGGCAATTAACATATTCTGAAATAATAGAGAACTATGTATCTGATGCAAACATCCTGAATTTGGAGAAATATAGTTATGGTATCAAGGCATTAATCACAAAAGTCCTGGGCTATGACATATTTAATGGCTACAGTGGAAGGATTTCTTGCAAAGAAACACATCCACTTTTATAAATCTTTCAGTCTAAGAAGCTGTTGCAGTATTCAAACAACAGTCAAATAAATATCTAGAATTATATTTTGACCTACTTCTCCCCAACATAAAACTGTTGTTACTATTTTGTAATCTCCCACTGGATGCCGTCTAACTGAAGTACACATAAATAAAACTTTGCAGTCCTTAAGACAAGGATTGAGTGTCATCTTTTTAATATTACAATACAAATAGCAACATACATTCAAAAAAAAAACACAGGTTTTAATATAAATATTCCCTGATGAATATCAAAACTTCAAAATCAAGAAATACATTCTACAACACGGCTAACTTGGTCACTGTACTGATGCCTTTAACACCTGCTCATCAAAAACATATTTGTAATTACCACCCCGCACAAAATCTGCTCCCTATCTATCCTTACCAGACCAGAGAATCATACAAAGTAATCATAGAAGTGAGAACCTTAAGCTTAGATCACTGAATGTACGATAACAAAGCCCTTACATTGTTTGCCATGGTGAACAGACGTGGCTGAACGTCTACCTCGTAGCAGAAGGTCCGAACTGATGATGTCAACAAACCGATGTCAGATTACTCGACAAACACATTTCTTGTTCATTAATACCCTTACATAGTGCTTATAGTATTTCCCTTTAATTTGATATATTTTGCTGAGAATACATTTTGAAATAGATTAAGCAAGTGACTTTATGCATATATAACGATTATTAGTTGTTTGATGTGGGAGGAAGAGAGACAAATCTAAATATCTAGTACAATTTCAAAGGACTACAGGCGTATTCCATGGTTC
>NC_051415.1:20864390-20864805 GCF_015228065.2 Penaeus monodon
GCGTCATTCTGAAAGATCTTACATTTTATTTATCTAATGATATTTTTTTCTGAATGACCGATTTCTTACATTTTTTAAATCAAAATGAAACATTGTTTCAGCAAGTCACGTCTTCAATGGTATAGTATTATTTGCTAAAAATCTTTACTGTGTGACGTATCTAAATTGTTACACTTCTCTTGTTTTAGAAATATTTTTTTGTTTATACTTTCAGTTGTTTCTTACAATTTTTGTTGTATCAGTGTCAAAACAATTATTTTGTTTGTCTGTTTCTCTGTAATTATCTGCTGCTTGCACTATAGCACATCATCACTTCTATTTTTTAGACGAAATTATGCACATATAAAGATTTTCTGTTAGTCAATAAAATACAAATATGCCGATTCCATTTTCGTTTCTTAAGGCTTAACCCCTG
>NC_051415.1:20866761-20867078 GCF_015228065.2 Penaeus monodon
AAAGGTTTGAAAACATTGATTTTCTTGAATTTTCTGGTTTAGATAATTCTTAGCAATAAGCGAAGCATGTCTTGTAGATGAAAAAAAATCCGATGTTGAACTGTACCTTAGTTTATTTGATTTTTGCAATTCATAAATATAGACTTTAATTTCAAATTGACTATGTAAATGAAACTATGTATCGTATTTTCGATACATTTTGAGAAAAAAACGCACACACATTACAGGTAAAACGATACAGTTATTGAGTAGCTAAGGCGATACCGATACTTATACAAAGGAACAATCGATATGTATCACCGATAAATGTATCGCGA
>NC_051415.1:20867509-20867919 GCF_015228065.2 Penaeus monodon
TTTCCCTCTTAAACCAGGGTATCTCGATACAGTTAGCTCTCAGCTCCTGCCGTTCCATATCTATACCAAGATTAACGTACACTTTCCCCATGGATTAATGTAAACTCTAATAAGTATTGGATATTCTCTATATACGGTAATCCCTACCCACCATTCTACGAAATGTGGAGAAGCTGACAAAGTTTTCTTTATTGATTTCTTCTCTCTCTCACACCTATATATTTACAGTGCCTATAAGAGCATACGTAAAGTACATACACAGATTTATACTGAGTAATTTACTTCATCAATTTATTTTTATGTTCTTCTAAGTTGTACATCCGTCGATTTCTTTACCTGTATACATATTTGCAATATCCACGACTAAAAGCGGAATTAGTCAAACACCGCAAAATAGACGGGGAAAATTG
>NC_051415.1:20868023-20868095 GCF_015228065.2 Penaeus monodon
GACCCACTTTATCTATACCGCATTTTTTCTTTAAATATCTGTTATTAAAGTGCTTTTCTCATGTACGGAGCT
>NC_051415.1:20868326-20868458 GCF_015228065.2 Penaeus monodon
TTGAATTAAGAAATTGATTAAGTTCACTTTTGAAATACAAATGATATCACACCCTGATATTATAACAACCATAGAGAGAGAGAGAACGAACAGATAGGAGTGCCATTTTGACTACACAAAAGGATTAAGGAT
>NC_051415.1:20868562-20869744 GCF_015228065.2 Penaeus monodon
GGCTTTATGGTATGAAGAAGATATAAGCTGGAGTCATATCAGTTTTAGATTTTAATAAATTGTCTTTGTTCAACGAACTGATGAGGCATGTGAGCGATTTCCCCCACATTGTGTTTTGCATTTTTTTTTCCAGTTTTGTCACAACTAAGAAAATGCGTCAATACGAGCGTCGTCAGCAGAGGCCGCAGCTCTTTCCTTAATGGGTGAACAAGTGCGCGTGTCGCTTCGAAGAGGCAGATAAAGCACGAGCGTATGTGGCCGATGCCTTCTTCACTCAAAAGAACGACTGTCAGGATAGGATACAGTCGTTTTACAAGTAATATCCAGTCGTAAAGGTCGTAGTGGGCAGATCTATTTCTTATGAACACAGAAACCTTGTAACACCCATGGCGGCATGTAATATAATGTTTCACCCTGCCTCTGAGCCGCATACAGAATGCGAATCCTGCATTAATCATTCAAATTCCTAAAACCATATTATTCCGAGAAATTACGTCCTCGCTTGCAACCAGGACGCCTGTTCGGTGATGACAATAGTTCATACATGCGTTGATGTGTGACCGATATCACACACAATGACATATACATAATTTTATGCATGATTCAGAGGAATATCACCAGGGTATTTGCCACACATATACTGGCATAGTTTGTTTTCGCTCCCTTTCACAATAACAAAAAATAAAGAACAAACAGGAAGTGAAGAAGGTGCAGAAAACCTTGTAAAGCATATTAATTTCCTTCATTATTCCTTGTAGGCTAATATTCACTAAAGTTTTGAATGTTTAGTCTTAAAGAGGAAAGGCGGATTTACTATTTCAAGGTAAACATTCCGTAAAAATAATGTTTTATAATAACCATTACATTTGACACTCTATCGAGCCAGTGCGCTATATCCTCAACAGCTTTATATTAATCGGACAATAATTTTGAACCACTGAATTGCATTGCTGCAGGCATTCACTAAATCAACATGTTAATAAACAAAAAATGAATGCAGTCCGTATCAACTACGCTACATAGAGCTTGAAGCACCTAACTTTTAATTTCGCAAAATCAATTAATAATTCTTCAGTGAAAATGGCGTTCATTGTTTATGTGTTTTCCCTTATTATTTGATGGAAATATGTATCCTGCCTTAAAATAATGATTTGTAAAGAAGAAGAAAAATGGCTTCATTCT
>NC_051415.1:20869767-20870306 GCF_015228065.2 Penaeus monodon
ACACTTTTATATTGGTGCTGGTGATACTTGTGTTTTATAGACTGCAGGCAAAATTGACTCATATCTCAGCTTTTATATATCATTATAGCTTTTTGTGTATGCATATTTCTCGTTAGATTTTTTTAACACAAGCACAGGTTAGCTGTTAGAATATATATCACTGCGTTTTCATTTTTCTCTTTTTAATTTGAGTTTTAAGAAATAAATATCATTCCATTTAAGACTCCAGTCTTGAAGGAGAGTAATTCCCTTCTATCAAAAATATACAAGGGTCATACATTTTTCCGCTGAAATTTTGAAATGTATTTTCAATTGTGATAATCAGGTTTCAGTGACACCTGTTATATACTTCATGGATTTACTGATATGCCGTTTTCACAAAATCCACTTGAAAAGAAATTCCAATGAATAAAAGAAATCATTCAAGTTATTTTTAGCATAACTGGAAGTGCACATAAATGGTATTCTGGTTAAAAGTGCTTGTCCTTGTGCTAATTCTTATATTTTTTTCGGGCATTAAGGAATGTAATATCAAAATG
>NC_051415.1:20870399-20870707 GCF_015228065.2 Penaeus monodon
AGCTCTCTCGCTCGCTCGTTCGTCCCCCCCCCCACCAATTTTTTTATTGAATTGCCTTTACCTCAAAACCTTTTACGTTAACACCAAACTGTTTCAGCACTGAATGAATTCCCTCAATCTTTTCTCTTCTGAATACTGATATCTTCGGCAGTGCAGAATAGAGGGATTCATGTACGATGCTAAAAATACGCTCGTTATCCTACCACTCTGTCCGGATTAATTGAGAAGATTTTTCTGACTAAATCATATTCAATGCCCAAGTTTTTTTTTCATCTTTTCCCTCTCTACTTTGCTTCATTTTTATCTTA
>NC_051415.1:20872010-20873400 GCF_015228065.2 Penaeus monodon
CTTATCTTCTTTTAAGTACATTCCACCTATCTTGATAACTCAAGTGCAATAGTTTCTTCATTTTGCCTGTTTCTTTCACTGCTACCCCTTACATCTCGATCTATTTGTATGTATATCTTTCCAAATGACTTTTGTACTTTGTTATCCCGAAAAAAACAACAATGTCAGGATGCATAGCATGACTGTATATATTTTCCATTCAGCGCATTTCATCGTGTGCAAATAAGTTTTGGGTTATTAGTCATCTAAACCATTGCACTGAAATGTATTTAATTTGTGTAGTATAGCTGCAATTAGTTTTACTACAACTGCTGTGCTTTTTGGATTTCATGAGCATGTAAATTTTCATTTCACTCGACTTCATTAACTGTACCTTTCTTACTTAATGCTCATTTATACAAAGTATGCAAAGACAACAAGGGGAGAGTCGATATCTGAAGTTCGAGGTCTGTGTGTTGATAAACTTATATGAGTGTTTATTTAGTTCAGTGCTGCACGATTCATGAGTATCTTTGGACACTAAATACTATTCCATTCATTTTCATTCGGGAAATTTTATACCATTTGTCAACGTTATTTCATCCTTTTCTCTATAGTCGGGATACAAACTAATAGATTCTGAATTTATTATTACATTTTTTTTACTTTATTGTTGTGCCGTATTTATCTCCATTTACAAAAGTCAGTTGAAGTTACAAGGTATACACGTTCTTTTATTAGGTCTCCGAACATTCGTGGATTCATATCAATGCGTACACTTGATATGCGCATATATGTGCATAATGACTTCACCGGGAAGCGGTATAGGGATGACGAATATCTGCTGACATGTCCAGTATACGTTATTACATTGCATATTATTTCATTTATATCTCTGGTCAGGGTGTAGGGTTATTAATTAAAGTGGCACAGTAAATTATGGCACAAAGCATTTTCCAGTGAGAAACTTGCATTGTTTACAGGCAACATTTCAGAACGAGAAACAAGTTGTTATAAGCAGTGCATGATACAAATATTAACTGGAGAGTTAACATTATGTAAAAAAAAAAAACGTGCTGTTCTAGAAAATCTTATTTCAATAACAAACAGATATCTATGGCAATTCCACAATTTTTTTTTCTTTCAATACGAATTGATTTACAGTATAAGGAAAAACATACTTCCAATACATCACATAGCAAGCATTATGAACTATTCCGAATTTCGTTTTAGGTGTTGCATTTTGAAAAGAAGCTGCATATAAGGTCAATGCAATCATAGTATATTTGTACAGATAACAGTTACTGAATTCTGTATCCTCTAATGATATGAAAACGCAGAAACAAATGCCGAAATTACGGGTTCTAGTCCGTAAAGGGGGAGGGGGGGAGTGCGAGAGGAGAGTAGACAT
>NC_051415.1:20874409-20874545 GCF_015228065.2 Penaeus monodon
AATCCATAGCTTATTAACGCAAGGGTAGGGGAAAATGTGCATTAATCTGGGTATATACCGTAGGTAATTAAAAGTTATTTATACAAGAGACACCCGTCTGCTGTTGACATTAATAAATTACGTACTGTATACATAT
>NC_051415.1:20874576-20874905 GCF_015228065.2 Penaeus monodon
CCTCTTTCATATACCATCACCACAGATACTATTACATCTGTATCTGACTGACTGACATTAATATAAAAGCATGTTAACAACACAAAAATTATAGATTTTGAAATATTAATTTTCGCCCTTTCATGGGGCAGTTTCCACTTTGTAAACAAGTTACTGTAATTGTATGTAGAGTTCCGCCTGAGTGAGTATTCAACAAGGTTTGAGTGGATCATCAATGAATATTGTTGTCTTGATCGAAGTACCAGTGTAATTCGAATTTCTTTATGTGAACGTCACTTGTCTGTTATCATCGGTGAAAGAAACAATGTCGGTACAGTTTGTTGACATGT
>NC_051415.1:20874956-20875100 GCF_015228065.2 Penaeus monodon
GTTAATAATCGGAGAGAGAGAATAGAAGCCTATTCTTCTGTGGATATTACGTTGAGATAAAAATTTATCAATGCAATTATGCTTAATAGCTTTAGAAAAAGAAGAACAAGACGTATTTCGAGGTAATATGTCTTCGTCTACTTA
>NC_051415.1:20875155-20875603 GCF_015228065.2 Penaeus monodon
GAAAATGACATGCACAGTACTGTGAATTACAGTACGGTCCACTCCGCAGCGCAAGAGTACAGTAGTGCAAATTATTATGTCAAATGCTTACTAAATAAATGTATCGCTTTAGGCTATCGTTATTGTTTGGCTTCTAAATTCGATATCCTTCTAGCAAACATCAGATAATCACCTAATGCGTTGACCTCGTATTTTTTTTTTCCTTTTGTCGTTAAGGATATATCATGTTGCATTATACTGTGTGCGTAGAAAGTAATTTCATTCGCACCTTGTTTACCGGTCTCAGTATAATTTTGTCTGTTTTTGCACATGATAACTGTGATTTTACTTACATTTTTTTCCTTTTCGTATTTTTCTTTTACGTTTTCTGATCACCAAATCTACGTTGCTTCAATATGCAGGTATGTGTTGATCTCTCCATTATATTGGCTTTCGAAGCAATTTTTAA
>NC_051415.1:20875940-20876279 GCF_015228065.2 Penaeus monodon
GCTTAATTCGTGATTCCATCTCAGCCTTTTCTTAGTCCTCTCCAGAAAGAACAGATTAAGAACCCGTGTTCTTCCCACGAAAACGCACACTGAAATGTGTTTCTATTCAGATAATTACTCCCTGTTTTTCACTCCAGATAACTGATACACCCTCTATTGTTTCATCAATAGCGAAAATTGGCTGTGAACTGTTGCTGGCTAAATTACTGTATTTATAAATAGACTCCTATAATGGCATGGACTATTTCCTAATTTCGAATACAGATACTGATAGCAACATTTCTCACCAAACTAGAATCAGATTATCTGTTCTCATGTTGCTTTAAAAAGACCACCTTA
>NC_051415.1:20876612-20876709 GCF_015228065.2 Penaeus monodon
CATAATTTTGCTATTGTTCAGTATTCATGTTTTTGACAATATGTCATTAGTAATGGTGATGTTACTGAATTACTTCAAACAACAAGTGTACAGTAAT
>NC_051415.1:20878340-20878727 GCF_015228065.2 Penaeus monodon
GTTCGCCGCAACTCCGTGTGTTTTCAGCGGCAGGCGAGGCATGTATTGGTTTAAATGCGCAGGGAAATGCCAACACTAATCGATTCGCCAAACTAATAGCCTAATAAAGGGAGAGGGTGTCTAGGGAGACCTCGGTTAGGGCTAACTAACTCCATAGGACGGTATTAGAGGCATGTTAAAGGGATATACAATTAAGCGTTGTGTTTTGGTGAGCCTGTGAAGTCCATATGGAATAGTGTTTCAGTTAAAATTAATTTGTTGTTATATTAAAAACATTTTATTGTTCTTTGGTTCTACTACGCAAGGCAAGATCAACATTTCTGATCTATAAGAAATATATTGTGTTGATTAGTTACAGCAGGGGTTCCCAACCTGGGGGCCCCAAGA
>NC_051415.1:20878928-20879686 GCF_015228065.2 Penaeus monodon
GAGATGACAGACACTGAACAGGGCCATGGAGATTATTACATATTGGTCGGGGGACACAGAATGAAAAAGGTTGGGAATCACTGAATTCGAGGGTATGCTCGCTTATAACCTGTAGGTATAACTTTACCATGGCTATAACTAAAAGAACAAAAAAAGGTTTCATTATGAACTCTGCAGAGATATATAGCGGGTTCGGCCCCCGTTATTGGCAATTACTTCCTGTAACCTTTCAGGGAGTGATGCAACATGTCACTGCAATAGCTCAGACTTCCTCCGCAATACCTTCTATTCCAGATTTGCATAGTGCAGAATGTCTTTTCGTAAGCCACAGCTTTCTTGCATGCATTCTAAATGTTTGCGCACTGTTACCAATAGGACTCACGTTGCCGGGGAGGGTTCTGCCTGCCTCTGTCCTTCGGGCATTTCCTTCAGCAGTTATATATATATATAGTATTGCTTATCGTTAATGATAGTGTTCTTCATTTATCTGTCTTTGTTTTAGCAGAATTGCAGAGACAGATAGACTGACAACAAAGAGAGAGAGTGAGAAAAGACTGGCGATTAAATGGAGGTACAACAGCGTCAGTCGTGCAGCATGCCTTCAGACAGAGATGCCGCACTGATTGCAATGGGCACTTATCAACTCCGTAAAGTTACAGATATTATTGTCGTAGAGAATACTAAAAGTTATTAATCTCGTGATGTTATATTGAAACGGAACGAGTAACCTTAAATCGATTCCTTACTTTAAAAGACAA
>NC_051415.1:20879837-20880112 GCF_015228065.2 Penaeus monodon
AGAAATTGTCCAATTATCCAAAGGTTCAAGTCCATGTATTCCTCTTCGTAAACAGTGAGGTTTTACCCATACGACAACAAAATGAAATGAATATAATCTATTTTCCCAATGCATAAAATCAACTTGAAAAGCAGAATACTGAAAGAACGAGGAGATGCATGAAACAGTGGACATATAAAAAAGTGAGAAAGATACCGTAGAAAACCATGAAAAGTGAAGGAAGAGATCCGTGTGAAAGCTGGGAATGATTAAGGTGAAGACACGACAAATATAGA
>NC_051415.1:20880297-20880422 GCF_015228065.2 Penaeus monodon
AATCAGCGGTACGAAGCAATAGGGAAAATGAGCAAAAATACATAAAAATGTTTCATTGTAAAAATCAGACAGAAGACACCGCAGGGCAGAGAACTACGTCGGATTCCAAGGCTCTCGCAATGTCA
>NC_051415.1:20880767-20881041 GCF_015228065.2 Penaeus monodon
CATGTTATATGAATAACCAATATGAATTCCAACCTCAGAAGGACTAGATTAATCTAGAATTCTACCAATATTAAATGTTGAGAGCTCCCTTCGTCCTTTCTCTTCTAACGCAAGACGTCTCTATTATAAGAAAGTTTTCAGGGAAAGTCAACTGGGGAATTTATTCTTAAGAATCCGAGCCGCATCTTGAAAGGCACGAGGTGTCCGTTGAAAGCAGTTGCAAGGCGATGACTGTCTTTTTCAGACCGAGATAGGTAGCTAATGTTTTAGAATC
>NC_051415.1:20883177-20883600 GCF_015228065.2 Penaeus monodon
TATAATGAACAGGGAGTGCTATTGGCAAGGACAAGATAGATATGGCAGCAGGTGACTGCTTTGTCAGAATACGGAAAAAAAACACAGTTCACCCCTTTCTATGTGTGTGCGAAGGTGCATGTGTACATATGTGTGCGTTGCTTTTACATACAGATAGATAGGCAGATAGGCATTGCCCTACCTTTCAAGTGCATGACAGAAGACATGAGGACGTGAGTTGTGCTCGTACAGCCAGCCCCTCTGATGAATTGCGGAATTAATTTCAGGGATTAAAAGACCCATTGTCAGTCTCCCTCAAGGGACCAACAAATGCCTCACAGTATCCGCCGAGTAATGGCGAGAGGAAAGATAGATGAAGTACAGGCTGGAATTCTCGGGAGAAGAACAAAACACTGCTGCTTGCGGTCACGGCTGTTGGAGACG
>NC_051415.1:20883656-20884180 GCF_015228065.2 Penaeus monodon
GAGTGAGTTTTCTGCTCTGTTGATTACTGCAGAACGTAAGAAAAGAAATCTTGCATTCCGGACGGCCTGTATCAACTGAAAGATGCTAAGTGCAAACGGTTTGGAGTTGGATTGCAATTTGTTTGATGGAGTGTTTACATTTACGTGAAACAAACTGCGCAGTGTTTACCTTAATTGGTGCCGTGTTCATGCACTCTTGGTGCTCTTAGAAACAGGAAATTATATGATATTAGTTTTTAACGGTAAATTGTATCATATATCCAACAGACAATAAAAAGGGATTTTACTCTTTGACTTCGGACGATGTGATTTATCTTTATTTCCACTTGATTTTTACGTCAAATACGCCAAGCTTTGTTTGATTAATTCCATTTTCAGAGAAAGATATCGACAAGACGGTGGTGCCATATATAGATTTATAACAGGTAATGCTACTGGCAAGGAAAGAAAGGTATAGCAGCAGATGACTACATTATCAGTATACAGAAAAACACTAGGCAGTATGTGCGTGCGTGCGTGCGTGC
>NC_051415.1:20884277-20884598 GCF_015228065.2 Penaeus monodon
AGCGAAAAGTAGGGTAATTTTGCATGTTAAAAGTCTGAGGAATTAGTTCCTCACATGATGCATGCTCGGGGAGTACTGATACCCTCATTTTACCGCAATTAGAGATTGTTATACCGTGTATTTATCAATCATTTTCCCTTTAATATCCTTACGTTGAAATATCTGCAGTGCGGCGTTCGTCTATTCGTCCGTCCTCCTGTAGTAATGGGGGTGAGGTGTGTGCGAATCTTTCCTGCCAGTGCAGTGTTCAGGTCAATGAAGTAAATATTGCTGAGCTTGGGGACGAGCTGCTAAACACCAGAATCGTGTACTATGAGAGAT
>NC_051415.1:20884798-20885331 GCF_015228065.2 Penaeus monodon
TAATAACACATCAATTCATACGTTCAAAGACTGAATCTAAATTACCGAATGATAATTAACTAATTTGCTTTCTACATTTTCAATATAAAATCAAGTTACAAAACAGACGCAAAACACAGACACAAAGGATCAATGAAAATAATGTAAATGTAACGAAGAACATGCAAATGATAAACACGTCAATAAGTTGTACGAAAGGAGAGCGCAGTCGCAGTGATGAGGAAATTAGTGAGTTTTCATCCCATTCTGAAATCTATCGATTATCACAGTGGCTGCTTCAGTCCGCTTCATTTTTTTCTGAAACTAATGTGTTTGCGTTTTTGTTGATGTAAGGGATTTAAATAAAGGCACGGTTTCCCCAAGCTGTAACTGCATTTATGTAGCAGTAACTTAAAAAAAGATTTGACTTTTATCAGAGTTATTGTGCTCAAGTGTGCCGTTTAAAAAGAATTCCTAGCTTTTATTTTGTAATTTAGATAGAAATGTGTCATCTCATGACAAAGTACACAAAAATATTGCATTTTCTAGACTGA
>NC_051415.1:20886619-20887929 GCF_015228065.2 Penaeus monodon
GTAAGTAATTGCTCTTCTAACAATTTTGCTTCATAAATCATAGATCTTTATGAGTTTCGTGCAAGTGAGCCTGGGCTTATTATTACTATTTTTTTGTTTTTGCCTCAGGAAGTTATTTGTTTATACACCAAAGTAGTTTGGAACCTTGGGTGTTTTGAAGTAAAGCCTGGAGAGTTGAAATTTCATCTTGAATTAATGATCCCTAGTGTTGGATGACATTTACCGATTATTTGTCTCTTATTCTTCTTTGTATTTTTACACGTTAGCCTTGTGTTTAGACAGGCTGGGGTCATAATGTTCATTTAATTTCTAGTAAACTTTTCTGTAATGGATAATTTTTTTCTCTCTCTCTTTCAGTTACTGTTGCGTTTTGAAGATTTTGGTCTATGAGGGAGGCTGCCATAAGACATCCACGTGCCACGTTCGCCGCGAAGCATTTTACCCATTCCTTTGAGCAACGCTTGGGCAGAACGCACCAAGGTTCCCTTTACGTTTCCACAATGATGCACACTCTTGTCACTCTCCGTTGTTTTCTTTGCGTTCTTTTGCAAAGCTCTCAGATGGATGCAATGTGCGCTGAGGTGAACTAGATATCTATTTTTATTTTCTTCTTTTTGTTGCTTATCTCTACGGGAGTCTTTAGTGCACCTCATTAACACTTGATATCCAAATGTGGTTGGGAAGAATAATTGTGAGACATGACGTGGTGAGTGCTATGATGACGGTTTTATATTATAATTCATATTTTATATATACAGTCAGACTGTGTAATGATATACATCAAAATCGTTCTTCGTAATAATAATAAGAGTAGATTCGTATATGTATATTTATTTTTACTTATAAAATGAAAATTTTCTAGCGATTTTTAGCAATTCGGCCTCAACCAGTTATTTTCAGTGTAAAACTACTTCCCAGCTTTGCAGGATTGGACTGTTATCATCGACATTTTATTTCAAATCGCTAATGAGTTATGGTTTCAATTTTAGTAGCAAACCCCGAAACTGCATGATGAATAATGAATATTCGCTCTATTAGGGGTTGATAACTATCTTTTTGATTATTTGAAAGTTCGTGTGATTTTGCAAATTGGCCAGCGTGGTACATGCTTTTGTATGATATTCCTGTTTGGATTCTATATCTAGATTTTGTTTTCGTTTTACTCTGTACTCTGAACCATATGATCCAGCTAATGTTCGCTCTCTGAACATGATAATATCACAACTATTAGCTTAGGGTTCCTTTTCTCGGCTCACTTGTATGTAACCAATTCCAGGGGTTGATTATAGCGACATTATCCAAGCAACAAC
>NC_051415.1:20891016-20891130 GCF_015228065.2 Penaeus monodon
TGCATACTTATCTATTTCTTCGGAATTGTTGCATTAATCATTGAATTACTCTTTATACCTTTGTACATATGATAATGTGGGTAATGATAAAGATGACAGTTATAGAATTAATGG
>NC_051415.1:20891170-20891486 GCF_015228065.2 Penaeus monodon
AGAAAGAGGTTGAAAAAAATAAATGAAGAAAAAAATGAATCTCCAGGAGGCACAGGCTCAACATCAATCTGTCTCAATCAGTCGTCAATATCTTCTGGCACACGAAATGCCATCACCGCAGCAACAGGATTAGAGAAGGTACCCATCAGAGAAAGAAAGAGAAAATAATAATGATTAAAAAATAGGAAGAAGAAGGGGAGGAGGTGGAGGAGGAAAAATAGCAGGAGACAGATACGACGGCGAAAAATCCACGGCTGTTCCGAGAAGTCCTGTGGGATTGGCTCGCTTGATGAGAACCTCGCTGTTAGGACAGAAA
>NC_051415.1:20891692-20892752 GCF_015228065.2 Penaeus monodon
AACTTCAAGAGATCTTACTGGGCCAGAAGGGAGAAATTCCCGCGTTCTTTTACTCCCGAAATGAACACGCACACCATCCTTACTGGGTGAATTGGGCAATTATCGTGCATAATAACAACACTCGCGGGAAACAACGGAACGCAGGTCAGAGATGAGGCTACCATTAACTACAACGATCTGCAGGCAAACCTTGGCGGCACAACAAATTATTGGTTATGTTTCTAGGTGTTGGAATACATCCTGGTTAGTTTTAAGATCTTGGCAGTGTTACGATCTTGACAATATTACGATTTTGATAATTCTGTTATCTTGACAATTCTTGACAGTTTTACGATCTGGACAGTGTTACAATCTTTACAGTACAGGAACCCGGTTCTTCAGTTCTGGGTTTCTTGTGAGCGATACGTTTCATGTGTAATATAAATCTACAAAAAGAAATAATACATACAGTGTTTGAAATATAGAAAAGGTATGATTTTTATTTAACTCTTTAAGTAGTGTAAATGTATTTTAGTCACTTTTGTCTTTTTTAAAGTGTATGCTTTATGGAGAGAAAAAAAAATTAAACTATAGGTGTCTAATTGATGGTTCTTAAAAAGGGAAATAATTTCTGAAGCATTATCGATAACTTAAAGCAGAAGTCATTTCTATTATATATATCACACTGGCATCATTCTGATATCTTTTCCTAATACTTCATGATTAAGGATAATTTTGAGTAAAATGCCGAATCTCCTGCACTATTTACATCAGCTCTATTTTATATTATAAAAGATATAGGCAACTTGGTTTGTCAACTTGGTTTGTTTTCTAATGGCTATATTGGAACCCTCTCAATAAAGGAAGTGAATCCATACTTACTAGGAAAATATGATCAGTCTGTGGCAGAAAAAGGAAGGATTGCAGTTTGAAACAAAATGTGTTATAGATCAAACCTTGAAATGTGCTGTAAATCTTTTGTTTTTTAGATTCCACTTCACAATGCGTCCTTTTATGCACCTACTTTGATTCCACTAGAGCCAAGGAGACTTAGCATTGAAGCGGTCAGAGGAAGTGATTT
>NC_051415.1:20893775-20894461 GCF_015228065.2 Penaeus monodon
AAACTACCAGATCAACATTCTTCAAACAATTTTGATTTCTTCCACGAAAATCTCTTTCTCGAGTCCATTACACAGTCCATCACAAGCAATCCATCAGAATGACGTGCAGATTACAGCGGGGCATGAAAATCCCTTATTTTCGAGTAATCTTGCTGTTATTAATTCCGCATAGCCATTTATCACAATGTAGCTTTTTCTTAGACGATTTCGCAGCACCAAATTAATTTCGAATTCTTTTTCAGTATCACGCGAGATTCTGTGCCTCGAACGCTTAGAAATGAGAATTTGCAGACGACACGTGGGGATGTCCCCCCCCCCTCTGTGACTTGTGACTTTAGAATTAACATTATATAGAAGTATAGCATTTGTTTTTGACGACTCTCTATGTTCTTTAGCTAAATTTGCATATATTTCAGTGCCACAAATAACGGTTATAACATGTAATACGACCTTTGCATACACGATATAACTGCTTCCTGACAGACTTACTAGTGTAGAAACGATAAATTTAATTGATTTTGTTTGCTGGTCAGTAGGAATGTCTTTCGAGTGAAACTTGATATAACGTATGTCACACCACTGGGTACCATATTCTGAACGACAGTTAGTAATAAAGATGATCAGTTTATACTTTAATATCAGGGAAAAAGAGAATTTGCACTACTTCAGTATAATGTCCATTTGTT
>NC_051415.1:20896038-20896332 GCF_015228065.2 Penaeus monodon
CGCAATATTATGTCAGGAAGAGACGCACCCTCAATTTAATAATTTCTCTCGAGACGAACAACCCAGTCTCCTTTTCCAAAATAAATCGCTATGCGTCAGGATTTCCTTATGAAAAAAAGGGAAAACAAAAATCTCTCCAAAAAAATTAAGAAGAAGCAAAAAATCATCCAGGACGTTGACCGGGATACTGATGGTGATTCCTCAGTCATTTCATCGTGACGAATGCAGGTCCACGTGAAATGTCGTGGCATTTCGTGTTTCTCGGAAGAGTTCGTTTATGTAACAGTGTTTGGG
>NC_051415.1:20898733-20898845 GCF_015228065.2 Penaeus monodon
CTTTCCCTTTTTTTCATAAACTTTAAAATGGCTTTCATATATTTTGAATTTTCAAGCGTGCATATAAGTTTCTTTTCAGATCCTGTCTCGTAAAGACTTCGTTTCGAATAAT
>NC_051415.1:20899696-20900223 GCF_015228065.2 Penaeus monodon
CACATGCCTACAGACACCATGTATTTTATAGCAATGAGAACAGCCAGATTGTCATTTCCCTTATCTCGGCAAAGCATGCACTCTCGAAAGTGTTTCCAAGGCCTAGGCTCTAAACTACTTACTCGATATTGCATGGCATCATAAAACTAATCAAATTAGATTTTAATTGGCACATTAACGTCGTGTCATAGAATCAGACAAGCGACCTCCTCATTATAGATATCTCCACCAAAATGACGGCCAGAAAATTAGAATTTCATCTGTAACTTGCTGTGTCCTTAGCTATCGATGGATTTCGAATTCCATTTACCATGACACGACAAAAGCTATTCAAAAACTTTTCCTTTTGCTTGCAATGATACATCAATCATTTGCATTTAATTTAGACAAACTGGGATTATGCCTGACATTTTCTCTCGTGGTTGATGGGGAGAGGGATTTTATTAATCCGATTTTACGTTTTCATCTTAAAGCGATTTTCGGTATAGGAGTTCAGTTAAGCAATATTTTGTATATATCTATATCTA
>NC_051415.1:20900508-20900864 GCF_015228065.2 Penaeus monodon
CACCATACACGCACTTTCAGTGCAAAAATGTAGAACCGGAATGTACGCTAATCTAGAATTACTTATTAAGACTGGCGCTCATAATGATGAATGATAAAAAGATAATGGCAATAACAGTGCCACAGCAACAATACAATGATGAAAAAATGCTCGTAAATAATTTAAGTAATAACGATGAATTTGATGGGAACAAGCAATAATGGTACTTATGATAAGAGCGATTATAATATTGATGGTAATAAGATAATGATGATAAGAGTAAATACAATGATAAACGCGCCAAAAATTGGAATGGTGATACCTGTGAACATGGGCTGGAATTTTCTTTTTTTTTCGCCGTATTTACAAATCAAAGA
>NC_051415.1:20901008-20901102 GCF_015228065.2 Penaeus monodon
TCAGGAATCTCTGCCTTCCGTAGTATCGATATTAGCAACGCCTATTTTTAAACTCGCGTACTTATTTTTCATTCTTCTTCATCTCGTATATTAC
>NC_051415.1:20901583-20903428 GCF_015228065.2 Penaeus monodon
CAAATAATGGGAAATCTATGCTAGAACCTCCGCATCTCTGACATTGTTGGCCCGGCTTATCGGATTCTCCAGCCCAGCCTCGTCTTCTTTGCACCCAACAACTTCTTTCAGCGCAGTGTACGAATAATTGCACAATAACACGGCGAAAATAATCCTAGGCACCTCATCATCGTGAATAGACAAATCATGTAATCTTACCTTGGTATGTATAGACCGACAACGGGGTGAGTGGTGTTGTGCAGAGCTTATGATTTCCAATGGAATCCAACCTCAGTATTTCTTTTTTATTTGGCTTTAGGTAAATAACAACCTACGTTCCTCAGGTGAACTTAAAGCCATATTGCAGATACATAGATACACGTACAAACAGCCACGCGTAGAGTGATAGGGCGATGTTTCAAAGGTTATTTCTTGTTGAGAGTGACTGTTGGATTTTAGACTCTGCTGTTTGGAATAATATACTTAGAACGAAGGCGAAATCAAACCACATTCAAAGATGCGTAAATATTTATGATATTACAAGTACAGACTTCCCGGAAGACATCATATTTTAGTTTTTGATACACATCTTACACATTTCTTTCTATACAATATTGACGTTAAAATATCACAGTTACAACAACTACTGTATTACAATTAGTCTGTTAATATTCTTAACAGAACTTAAGATTAATAAGAACAAAAAGAGAAAAGAATATATCCGCTGGGCACTTACCGCGGGATATGTCTTATATAATACTAAACACTCATCGGATACACAATATATGTTTTATTGTTCGGGGGTTAATAACCCTACAACACAGTCAGGAGATACAAGGGTCGTCAACACGCGACTACACAGAAAACATCCATCAGCTCATGGTAAATAAACTGTCATGACATCAACACAAACAACGAGACAGATGATGTTTCCTTGGTCTCCGCACCCCACGGGCTCAACATCGCCCCAGAAGACCTCCTTTTCATCCCCGTTTACTTTTTTTTCTCTCTCTCTTTTGCCTGGCCTCAACCCGAGTTTCTTATCTGCTAAACCGGAATGTGGAAGTTGTCGAGCAGGAGGAGAGGAGGGCGGAGAAGATGGTGACGAGGAGGTAGATGCCCAGGACGGAGGTGTCTCTTGTTGCTGTTGATCCGCTGGTGGTGGTCTGCATGGCGGCGGGTTTTTCGCCTGCGGGAATCGGAAGCCGCGATCAATGCATTTTGTAGACAGACGTCAATGGAAATCGGAAGTCACGGTTAATGAATTTTGTAGGTGAGTTGCGAGTGAATCAAATTAATGGTTCTGTAGATGAATCGTAAGTGAGAGTCAGATATTAAAATCAATAGACATTGTAAATGTGTCACAAAAAAACTATATGCTTAGTGTTCCCGGAAAGAGACAGGGAGAGATAAAACAGTAACAGCATGTATTCTGTGTATTACTTAGATAATCAGCACTATTCAAAAGTAATAACGGAAATAAAATAATTCGTTGGTAGAAATGGAGTAATAATAAAAAAAATACATTTATTAATGCGGAAAAAACATTAACGCCTTACTTATGCTGTAAAGATGACTGATGTCAGGAAGTCGTACATCCTAACCATTTTATGATCATTGCAATATTGCGGGAAATATCCAGCTGAAGACATATTGTGCACATAATCGAAGCAAGCGTTTTTTAAATAACATTAATCAACCTGATTATATTGAATATTTACTTACTGAATAATGTGTGCGATTCAAAGAAAGAAAAAGCCTCCTGTTTCGTTTGTAGTTTTACACACTCGCTTCCTTTAAAACTGTATGCTTAAAGGATAAAGCCACTGGATACCTTTGGCGAGCTATCAAAACAAGGGGGAGTTT
>NC_051415.1:20903593-20903681 GCF_015228065.2 Penaeus monodon
CATCTACACCTAATAATTATCATTTATCTCCTATTGTCTTACATGCCATTCCTTTCCAAAAAAAAGCACTGATAAACACAATCTTTAG
>NC_051415.1:20903775-20904048 GCF_015228065.2 Penaeus monodon
GTAAGATGAACCTGGCACTTACTCCTGAGGACGTGCACGAGGATGGACACTTTATCGGCGTTTGAAGGCTTGCAGGAGTATTTCCCTGAGTCCCGTCGTGTGGCGTTGTGCACGAGGAGGGAGGAGCGTGTGGTTTCCCCGTGGTGCTCCGTCTCCACGCTTATGGCTCGCCGTTTGTTTCCGTAGTTGACCAGCTGATCGGAAAGGAGGTTTTGGCGTTATGGACACATTCCTCAGCCTTTTTGCTCTTTATTTTGGGGGTGGGGGTTAATC
>NC_051415.1:20904718-20906674 GCF_015228065.2 Penaeus monodon
ACATACCTACACACAAGCACACAATCACTCGGGCCGACACTCACCTTATCCCGATGGTACCAGAGGATGAACTCAGGTGGTGTTGGGCTGAAGTGAACAACGCAAGTGAGATTGAGTGTGCTGCCTTGGTCCAGGTACACATCGCCTTCCCCTACCAATTCTGCTGACGGCACTGAAAGATGAAAATTCGGAAAATCGTTTAGTACCCGCGCTGAATCACGTTATTGTAAATTTCTTTATTCCGCCGAACCCTCCTGACGTTTAAAAACTTGACGGACAACGCTCCCCGCCTGAACAGATTAGAATCACAGCGAATGTGATGGGATATCATCTCGATGATACAATCTATGCTATTCTGAAAAGGGAGTAAAGACTTTGAAGGCGAGAGACACTGGGCTGGGAAATGCAGGAAAATAGGGAGTCACGAAAATGAGCAACCCTGTGTCCTAGCTAAGGGGGAAGAAATTCCAGTATAGAAAAAATCTAATTACGGACTCTCGGTAGACGATTACGTTGGGGGAAACGGTAATATTATGGACGTGAGTAATCTTTACGGATATTGCAATTTAACATGGTGTTGGACCATCGATAACGAATTTCAGTTTAGAATTTGGACTTTTACAGGAACGTTTACAGGAATCAAAATACATCAGTCATCATATTATGAAATTTCTGGTGATTTTCCCAACGAATGCGTTGTTTGTATCCATACAAACATACCATATTCTGGTGTGTCGGTTTACATCCATATCTGTTGGCAAATCTGAGTAACAGACTGTTTTTCCAAGTGAAAGAACCTATCATTTACTTTTATATATTTAGTAAACATTCAGCATTTGGATTTTTTCTCCATATATTTTATGATATAGATTAACATCATTAAATAGAAATAAGGATGCTGATGATTATCAAATCGGAAAACTGCGATGCGTGGAATAAATCCCATATACACTTCAACTATTTTGCAAACTGTTCAGCTCTGAATTTATTTTCCATTTTTCTTTTTACTCTCATAAAAGTCTTCATTACCACAGACCTGGGCTCGTAAAACGCAGTTAATTAAACTGCAGATAAACTCTTCTCTGACATCACTACGAAATAGTTAACGTAAACCCTGAAAATCTGTCTTGCTCCTCAACTCCATGTCATTAGAGGCAGACCACGGAAAGGAGTCCACGAACCTTATTCGGACAAATCATATTAAATAATTTGTTCACTCATATTCTGTGTTTCTCTTAAGATCATGTTCTCCTTTTTTGACATCTCTAAAGACCACAGTACACGTAACACCACATATTACCTTTGCAATATGGATGAGCCTTTCACCACCTTTATTTACATATGACGTCACAGGGGCAGGCTGTCACAAAATAATCGACCCCCCCCCCTCATGTATACATAACATCTAACATTGGTAAAATTTGCTTTCCTTAAAGCGGGTCTTTAGAACTGCATATAATTCCTTCTAAGATTTACTTAATTTTTAGTGTACATGATTATTTCTGTCAATGTTGAAGTTAGTCATGCTTTCTCTGCTGACTCATAAACACGTCTGATCATTTTGCAATTAATAAGCGCTCCCGAATTCTAATCCGTTTTTAATGTATTTGATTTGCTATCAAAGATATTCTACTTTCACTCTAGTGAATTTACATGTTATATGATTTATGTCCTCGGCCTCATATGTATTACTTTATACTTTATTGTAACATATTATGCTATCATTTCTATCTAAAATATTAAAATATTCATATATTCCGTAAATCTGGTCCTTAAGCGAGCAAGTGGCGCGCGGCAAGAACTGAAGACTTTGACTGGCTGCCTTCCAGAACCTTTCTTCGGGCAGCAGCTGCTCCTTCGGCGGTGCCTCTTGCTGCGAGTGATCCGTGGCCGCGACTCGATCCATATCAGGGGAGGATCGGTCACCCGCGAAGGGACAGAGAGGGGAAGGCAATA
>NC_051415.1:20907387-20907786 GCF_015228065.2 Penaeus monodon
GCTGCATATGAATTGTATTACTAATGCATTGAATACTCCTCACTGTACGAGTATATATACCACGTGCGTGTGTGGACAAGAATAACATATATCCAGTAAATTACATCACAGTTGGAATGTCGTGTCCGCTTACGTAAAGCGTTTAAAGAAACTGTCACGGTATCTAATGCATAAATACTATAGTGAACGAGGTACAATCGCCCTATCCCGTCAGCACGCGCTTGTCGTTTTTTGTAGTGGAGGATACCAATTGCCATTAACTTCAGCAGTGATGAGTATATTTGCATTTGGTTAATAAAAGGCTCTATCGTAAACTAGAACTTAACGATTCCTCGGAGGAAACATCACATTAGGGAATTTGCAACAGCCAACGTTGACTCTTGTCATTATTTTGCTGTA
>NC_051415.1:20907875-20908916 GCF_015228065.2 Penaeus monodon
TACTTGCATTTTAAATGATTAGAAACAGTTACTACATAGGTAAATCCTTTTTCTGATAATCGATTACCTAATCGGTCCCTTTAGTAGCCAATTGTCCTGCACCTGTCTTCCGTGGCAAGGCATTACTCTTTGGTGCAGAACCAATCACAACCAATTGAGAAGCTGCTTCTTCGTGTATTATAATCTCCGAAATATGTCCCAACCATGTAAAAATCACTGGTTGTTCCACTGAGATAAAACTAAGAGCCATATGGGCCCGAAGACTAAGAAATATCTGACTTATTAAAGATCGAATCCACATGGAAACGTCGTTTACCACAACATTTGGAAGAGCATTGTTGACGAAACTCATGATGTTAATGAATATTAGACATCGCTAAAAATCTCTCCTGGAATATCAAAATCATAAATAAATTACATAAATCAGGTAAGAGAACTTGATATCACAAGGTGTCAATGTACAAGTGAGTGTACAGCACATACATTCATTCATTTACTTAAATATCATGCTGACACTTCAAGAATCTTACCTGTCAAGTACGTGTTTCACATTCACACTTCAGTAACCTTATCTACTTATTTGCATATGTTTCACATTTGGTCTTCAAGCACGCTATCTGTTTATGTTCTTATTTATCACACTCACACTTCAGGCAACTATTCATTTATGTTTTTAAGTATTACGTTCATACTTCAATAACCATATTGTTTGTATATTTTTGTCTCACAAACATACTTCAAACAGCTATCTATTCAAGTTCTTATGTACCACATCCAGACTGAAAATCTGCAAGTTATTTATGTACTTGTGTATCAGACTTGTGCATCAAGCACCCTATTTGTGTAAGTAATTATATATCATATTCATACTTCAGTGACCATTTTTGTCTCACATACACACTTCAAACACCTATATATTTATGAACTTATGTATCACATTAACACTTTAAATACCCTTTTCATTTATGTAATTTTGTCTCACATACACACTTCAAAGATTCAATTTACTTAGGTATCACATCCATGCTTTAATAACCATAT
>NC_051415.1:20908951-20909370 GCF_015228065.2 Penaeus monodon
ATACGTATTTTTAAAAATCTCATACACACTTCCAGCACCTATTTCTTTATTTACTTATGTACCGCATTCACACTTCAACAGCCATCATATTCCTGCAATTTTGTCTCACACGGCACACGCCTGAATCACCTATCACGCATCCCACCAACATCGCCCGCAACGCCTTACCGACAACGTTGAGCTTGACGGTGATGGCGGTGACGGGCTTCGTGGAAATGGAACATTCGTAGAAGCCCGAGTCGAGGGGCAGCGGGTGACGGAGGACGAGCACCCAGTCGCCGCTGGTCGGGTCCCTGTGCGCCGAGAATCGCTCGTCGTTGGTGAAGGTGAAGGAACCGACGGTCAGCACGTGGAGGTCCTTGTGCCGAATCCACGACACCTGAAGGGAAGAGGGGGAGGGGAGGGGGGTTAAATATTTG
>NC_051415.1:20909698-20909826 GCF_015228065.2 Penaeus monodon
TTGGATTTCCGAGACTGTAAAAGTTTTCATGGTAATAATAAACAGGACGACAGCAGCATTAGCATAAACTCCGGAAAAGAAGATGCACACTGCAGTGCACCAGATAATAACAACAATTCATTACACAC
>NC_051415.1:20910154-20910577 GCF_015228065.2 Penaeus monodon
AGTGAGACCCTTAAAAAGTTGTTCCTTCCGCACCGATTTGGATCCCAGGTTGCGCGCCTTGCAGGGGATCAGCGCCGGCGACCCCACTGCGGCCATGATTTGCTTGGGGGAGTCGTCGGCGAAGTGGGGTCCGCGGGAGGGCGAGGGGTCCACTGGGGGCACGGGGACTACCTCCTCCACGTCGTTCCTCCGGGGGTCCACGCGAACTTTGCTCTCCACAAGGGCCACGTCTGGACACGCAGAAGAGGATTGGATTAATCAGCTGGGGAATCGAACTCGCTTTGTAGAGCTAGTGAGAGGGAAACAAAAATATATAAAGGAGAGAGAATAAGAGCAAGGGAATCGAACACGCTTTATAGACTTTTTTTTTTAATTTTTTTTTACAAAGAGCAAGGGAATCGAACACGCTTTATAGACGTATCT
>NC_051415.1:20910638-20911186 GCF_015228065.2 Penaeus monodon
TGTAGCTCGGCTATTGAGTTAATGAGAAGAAATGGGGGGGGGGACGAGATATCTGGCTCGGTACACGGACGTAAGGAGAACAAAGAAAGGAAGAAGGAAAGAGAGTTGATAGAACTAGTGAGAAAAAATAAACAAAGAGAGAGAAAAAGCAGAGCAAGAAACCGAAGAAGAAGTAAAGGAAGAAGAACAAGAATCTGGACGAGACAAAGACGAGGACGAAGAAAAAGAGAAAGAAGGAGAAAGGGAGAGTTCTAAGAAAGGAGAAGAAGAAGAAGAAGAAAGCGAAGAAGGAGAACAGGATTAGAACAAGATTCTTAACCGTCTCGTAATGGCGGCCATATAAGGAAAATCAGTTTAATCGGTAAGTATGATATTTGACAAACATTTCACGTCGTCTGAATTGCATATCTATGTCTCCATTTATTTCCAATATCCGATAATCAGTTTTAAAAGCCTTATTTTTTACTATTATGAATACTTTTAATAATCTCACACACCCCCAGGTTAGATAATCACTGAATATAATCATATTGCATGATAATTACGTC
>NC_051415.1:20911217-20911431 GCF_015228065.2 Penaeus monodon
TACATTTTCTCTTTCTTAGCAAGATGGTTATCAAGTATCATTGTTTTTTTTTTTAATTTCAAGTATGATGAATAAGCGAATTAAGTCCAAGCTTAGTCGGTAGGCCTACTTGATTATATTAATTTGTCTATGAATTCACGGTGCAAAATTTTCTACTGATGATTAGTTTATATGCATACATGCATACAAACAACCTTGCGTACGCACGTACCCA
>NC_051415.1:20912132-20912217 GCF_015228065.2 Penaeus monodon
TGTAAAGTGCAATAGAAAGTAGCCTGCAACAGAAAACCAATTGGAACGTCGAAAGCAGAGATGCTAAATGATCTTCCAGCATCAC
>NC_051415.1:20915180-20915425 GCF_015228065.2 Penaeus monodon
ATCCCTGAAGTGTCAAATTTATCGCCTGCCACATTTGTATTTACGTGTATCGGTAAACAAAAGAACTGTTATTAGTAATCGATGTTCATTGACATTGCTTAGACCAACAACCTTCCCCGCTATTCCTCTATAGACGCTTCTCATTGTCTCTACATCATGTGAAGTAACGTTTCCTCATGTACTTCCTAATCGTCATCGTTCACCATATGTATTCTTTTATTCGTCCAGTCACATACTCTCTTTAC
>NC_051415.1:20915481-20916307 GCF_015228065.2 Penaeus monodon
TTCCAGCAAATCGGGAATACACGGATTATGATTTTTCCTTAAAAATCAATGATTTCTTCAATAAACCAAATAAAACTCCCTTGTTTCAATGAGGCCTATTTCCACATCCACATAATCACAGTCTCACAGCAATATTAGCCGAGCTTAGCGAATGCCACATTACTCAGTTGGAAATGCTGCCTGTTTGTAAGCTTACTGACCAAGCTGGAATCCCCTGTATCAGAGACGGCTCCCCGAGTTACAAGTTAAACCTCCCTAGATGGCCCTTTGAGCTCCCTTTGTGTGATTTACTAGCGCACTGAATGAGTTTTGTTCCGGGTATTTCCACGAGATTTTGGCGGAACGAGATGTGGTCTTTCGCCCTTCAGGCTGCTGTCATAGTATTCTATAAGTGCAAAGTCATGGGCTGCTAACATAGAACGTTGTATTTTCTTCAGCTTTTTGTAACATTTACTTGCCATTCCATATTCATATTTGTAAATGTGTTTGTACGTGCATACATATGTGTGTGCAGTTGGGTGTGCTAGATTGTAATTATACCTCAAATTAAAAGTTTCACATAACGACGTATATTACATTTTCTTTTTTTCATTCATTATAACCTTTTAATCATTTCTCCTGAATGCCAGAAAACACTTTTTTATTCTGGAAGCGCCATTCTTCCTCGTCCTGGTCTTATTAAATTGGAGCAGGACAGGTATAAATGAAGATTCGGTTCGTTCTAGATTTTCAAGTTAAGCGCAATTTTCCATGCAGTTGTACATGTCTGCATCTTTTCGTAAAGTTTAATTAGATCTTATGGTAAAACTGTGCAATCAAATAACAG
>NC_051415.1:20917466-20917749 GCF_015228065.2 Penaeus monodon
CTCCATCCCATATCCATTGTAGGCACCAAGCGGTAGTACGGTATTTTGGTAACGGGTGTGCTATGTCTTTGTAAAGTTGACGTGATCTATAGATATTCACGGATTAGTCATTTCCTTTGGTAATGACACTACAATAAATATTAACAAGATGGTGAGCCATGTCTTTTATTTCTGACCATTTTCCAGAGTTAACAGAGGCCGACAGCTGGGGCGCGTTGCGAGGGAAATGAGCAGTGCCACAGGCCAAACACCCACGGCGTAGCCGTGGCAGCGAAGCAGGTGC
>NC_051415.1:20918827-20919026 GCF_015228065.2 Penaeus monodon
CAGGCTAAATAATGCTTAAAGACTGATGAACTGATAGAGGAAATATGTCAGAGACACAGATGAAATATACACTACATATATTTGACTAATTAATTTCTTTTAAACTGTATAAATAGTATATGCCATATTTAACTACATTCAGTGTACCTTCTCTACCAAAAAACTGCCAGAGAACACGAACCCAGTTTCTTAATCATCA
>NC_051415.1:20919067-20919227 GCF_015228065.2 Penaeus monodon
AACATAACACATAAATAATGGAGGAGATACACATATCAGGTATTATAAACATACACGACCATTTGTAAAAACAATTTCAAACTTATCCAATATCAAGTTTTACATCAATATAGATAGCATGTGAAAATGTGCCTCAGGTAATCCTCTTAGCATAATAACG
>NC_051415.1:20920232-20920454 GCF_015228065.2 Penaeus monodon
TTGCATTAATTTATTCTTACAGAACAAACACCGACAAGCCCTTAGGAAAACAACGAGAAGAGGAGAGAAAGGATGAAAGAAAAGCGAGTCTGATTAAAAACGGAACGTCAAAACTGCCCACTATTAGCCATATTAGAACGCCGTAAATAATTACTCAAGCGCAAATGGCTACGATTTTCCTCAATTTTCTCTCCCGCTTGAACTTCATGTGGGCAATTGCAC
>NC_051415.1:20920767-20922080 GCF_015228065.2 Penaeus monodon
ACGGCAAGATAATTTTTCAAATGATCACCGCTCCGTGTCACGGTAGGCGGCATAGACTTAAAATACTTTAACAGACAAACTATTCATCTTACGTTTGCTAGTTACGAGTTTTACAAACTATCTGCCCTGTCTCTCTCTCTTCCTAATGAGGCTTCAATTAATTTATCAAAAAAATCAGATTCTTATAATCCATTTCTTGCTGATGCGATTCTGTCCGTGTCATTTAATTTAATGTTTTGTCCTTTCTTTTTTGTGAAGGTAATCGCAATTTGAAAATACAAATTGAACGTACAAACAAGGTCATATGAAGGACGTAACTAATCACGGAAAAGTAAATGATTTGCAGTTAAATGATTTCTACGGCTGAGAAGCGTGCATACTTCATTTCATTTCTTTAGAACGGACTTGAAATTGAGATGCCCGAGGCAGTAACTTGTGCTTTATTTTGCATTCGCATTCATGGCACTGTCAATGTCCACTACTATACATTAAACGTTACTCGATCTGCCGCTTTCCTTCCTGTGACACGAGAGCCCCAGCCAGCCCGCGGTCAACGCTCCTGCTGCCTTAAGGCCGAATGATTTCATTCCACGCTGAAATGCAATGAGACAGAAATCCACAGAATATTTAAACTTGAGCCGATATAATTCCTTTCAATTTCAGACGAAAAAATACGGGACATTAAAGCGGTTAACCTTCGATTCCTTCTCCTTTTTTTGCGAAAGACCGACGTTGTTAGTGAGGAACTTCATATAATGTACTTATTAACAAAAGGGGCAACAACGCGAAGTCTCTACGAATTCGAGTGCCTGGGAGAAGTAGGGAACTACTAGATAATCCTATTTCACAATAATTATGTAATTACATATCTCGTAATTTTCATTACTGTGAAATCAGTGTTCATGTAAGCTAGGACTATAGTTATGTTCCCCAAGTATTTATTTACATATTTCATTATATGTAAGACACATGATGACAAGAAAATATTAGATTTGTAATAATGTAGGAACACCAGCTACAACAAGGACTTTCGAATAACATCTGAAAATGAATATGCGAACAGACTTCAAAACATGGCCAAAACGCCATAACTAATTTACACTGATGAATATTCACTTGAATCAGACCGAGTGTTTTGTAACTACGCACGAAAACAAATCTGTCTTCGTTCGGCCCCTACTTACCTATCAACATTTTCATTTCTAAAAGATCCCACACACTCTGGGCACCGGAAGACTTACGAGCAGGTAAGGTTTCTGTGGCATCCTGCTGTTAAGCCCGCGTGCCTGTGACAGTCTGCTTCCGTATCGCGA
>NC_051415.1:20922119-20922244 GCF_015228065.2 Penaeus monodon
AATTTGACAAAATATGCTGTCGTTTATTTCTGCTTCGATGCAATGTATACAGTATTGCAAAAGTAATCATAATCTATATTATTATTTCATTTTAACAGCATGTTATTTTACACTAAAATAAGTCT
>NC_051415.1:20922278-20922476 GCF_015228065.2 Penaeus monodon
AGTAAGATCAACGTCCAAAACTATTTAAAACAGCTAGATGTATACAGCAATGTATCTAGTAAAATATAACAACTATAATAAATGAATTGAAAAGAAAAAGCTTGGAGTTCAGAGCTTGCCTAACGGAATTTCACTGTATAATTTGATTGTCATTCTTCGACAATTAAATAAAACTGTTTAAAACTCCACAGGTAGTAA
>NC_051415.1:20922609-20922735 GCF_015228065.2 Penaeus monodon
CAAATGTTTTTTTTATTAGTTGAAAACTGAAAACTATTAGAGGTAGCTGTGGGCCAAGACTGAGGAGTCATTCTCACCAAGAACGGAAGTAGAGCCAGATAGAACAATTTCAGAACCAACTTCCCT
>NC_051415.1:20922766-20923822 GCF_015228065.2 Penaeus monodon
GTGAGATTAGGAAAGTTCTACCATATCCTTAAGTTCTAAAGAGGGGATAATAATTACAATAGCGGGTAATGACTAGGAACAGACATTAAGACGTTTTGCGTTCACACATAAACCCACATAAAAATTAAGCGGTGCAGCAGTTGGAACAAGGCCAAAGGTCCAAGTTAGCAGGCCGTGTTACGAGAATCAAATCTTGTGTGAAGAGGGTCAGGTAATTAAAAAGTCGAAGTCGCACCAGTTTGACTTTATATCATAAGAAGAACTGATGGTACGTAAAGATTGAATATAATTTCTAGAAGAGAAGTGGGGAGTATTTTTTTTCGATTCACTTGGCAATGTTAAAGAAGAAAAAATGAATATAATTAAACTCGATTTTAAGTTTGCGAAATTATATCTAACCACATATGTAGAAGAAAACACAGGTCTTTGTACAATAATGTTTACCGTCAATGTTTTCCTGAATGTTGAGACAAAAAGAGAAAATGGAAAATATGCATTCGTTTCTGAGGTAAAATAGCGTGCAACGCCGGGTATATAAAACAATTTTACATGCAAATTGTTGATAACAAAGTTGTTTTTTCCTCATAAAACAGGTAAAAAAAACGACTATATTGCCTTTCCTAACTCATGACACTGGATAATAACTGGAACCTGCTGCCGATGAATCCGTGAGAAAAACCTCAAAACTCATTTCGGTGTTGCTGGTATTGCAAGGAGAGTTGATCGTGTGTGAGGTCGCCAGATCTCAGATCCAAACCAAAGTATTTTATAATACCTTCTGTTATCCACGACTGTTGTTATTCACTCACAATCTCTCCAAATGAAGTTGAATTGAAGCAAGTGTTCATCATTCTAGTATGCTGATATGTTTTAAAATATCACGACAAAAAAAAGCATTGTTAGATAATAATAGTAATAAAAAAGAAATATACATTAAAAAGACAAAGTCTCCTCTGTCTTAAAGAGGGAGGTACGAAGTCTCCGCAACCATTGAAAAAAATACTAATGGCAATATTTTCTCGTACCAGAAGAGCTCACACTTGGTCGTCTACAAAC
>NC_051415.1:20924606-20924821 GCF_015228065.2 Penaeus monodon
TTTGAGCTGACTTTCTGCTGCCTTGCATTAACCCTTAACCCAGAAATTTCCCCTTTTCACTATCAATCTCTCCCGTGGAATTGCTAATTAAGAATTATGTTCTCGAATGCAGATTTCTTAAAGCCTTCACTCACGTAAGTAAAATGGGAAATGTATTTCATTTTTTTCCACAATACAGTATCATTGGTAGGAATAATCATCATAAATCCGGGAGA
>NC_051415.1:20927949-20930263 GCF_015228065.2 Penaeus monodon
TGAAACGCAGCAGGGAACACGGGTCGCAACACCAAGTGGTCGGGAAAGCGTAGCGAGGTGTAGGAGATGTGAGCGTGAAACGGAAAGCGCGGAGACTATAGCGCGTGGAGAAGACATTAGAGTAAGTTGAGAAAAAGGTCGGGTGCGCGGAAAGCTGTGGCGGGGAAATTGCAATTGTTATGCGCCATTCAGGTCGAGTAGGTGTGACGAAGAGGATATATGCTTTTGGAGGAGTCTGCCTTTAGCGTGGAAGGAGAGAAATAAAGGTGTGGATGCGTGGATTTCAACGGGGCGGGATGAAGACGGCGAGGGAGTTTGGTGCGGATACAGAATGGAGAAAATTTGAGTGTGGTGGGGAAATAATGTCTCAGACGAAGTGACATGCAAATAACGCGAAAAAGTGTGAAAACAAGAGAGAATTGTGTGCTGGGAATGTGTAGGAATGACGGTGAAAATGCGGGCGTGGTGAGAAGGTTTGGACTAATGCAGATAAATAGGTTATGTAGGAGGCTGGCGTGCAGGGCGTGGCTCTATTCAAAGCACTTTGATTTAGGTCCGGGGGGAGAGAGTGGGCGTGGTGGGGGTCGTTTGACCGCCGCTCTGCTGCTGCTCGGCCAAGGGAGTTGATACGAGCAAAAGACATATACATAAGTAAACACCGAAATGTACTTGCATAAATATACATGTTTATGCGCGTGCAAGCAAAGGCAAGTATAATAATCAAAGTAAAATTTTGTGACTGACCTGCGACTGCAAGGAGGAATGTGCAGAGGACCCTCAGTGTTGCCATGGTTGTTACAAGTATTCCCCAAGTTTGTTGCAGAAGTCAAGAACAAGCTGAGTGTTAGTTGTTACGCCCTGAATTTACTGCCGTAACATTGGTCGCTAAGAACTCAAAAGCAAAAGCCACTGCGAACTCTTCACATTTGCCTCTGTTGGGAGTCATACAAGACACATTCACTTTGTCCAGTATGTACAATAGTTTCCACAGAGGCTTTTACACAGTGCGTGGAACCGTGTCCTCTTGGAACCCGGATGTGTTAGGCTGTGCAGAAGGCGTTCCAACCGGTCTTCTTAGAACGCATCACAAAAAAGTATGAAAAACCTTCATGTCGCACTTACTGGGGGCGGGAAATCTTAATCAACTATGGGGAACACGTCTTAAAAAAACGGATTACCTTCTTAGAAGGGAACACCGAACGGTGGGTTCACTATGGAACACACCTCAGGCTGTGCGGAGAACTTTGCTCTGACACAGTGAGTGGCTGAGTTTCTGTATCATGCCTGTGTCAGGTACGTCACTTGTAGGCACTGATAGACGATAGACAGGCAGTATGTAGATCATAAGGGACAATGTTTTGCAGGAGTACATGTAAAACGTCTCTGCCCCAACAGGAAGGTCAAGGTGACCGGCATAATGTGAGAAACAAGTCTTTTGCGTTATCGTGTTGCTCAATCCTCTTTGAACAAGTTCCTTTTACATTACAACGAGCACTCCCTTAACACAGTGATTGGTATACATACACCTTTGATAAACTATGTGGAATTTCTTATTAAAAAAAAAAAAAAAACTTGATTCGATAAGTCCTCACTGATGGAATTTGATCACTGCTTCCGGTCTCAGCTCTTGGTTAATGTTTCACTGTGGAGATTATGAAGTTCTATCAAGAAATATTATCAAGACATTTCATTTGCCGAGTATTTCCTTCCTTAAGCGTTGGTGTTATTCAGCCTTTAGTATACAGCTGCAGGAGCTGAAATATATGAAGGTGTAGTTATTAGCATGATGAAAATAATAGTAATATAATTAATATTTTAGTACACTTTCAGTATGAAAACTATTTATCGTCACTAGTATTAAATGTTGTTAAACCAATACCAATACTGCCTTTTCATAATTTTAAATAATAAATCGAAATCTTCGCTTCCAAAATAAATCAACAATGCATGATGTACACTACAAGGTGCAACAATGATCTACATCCCCAAGATTCTGCTATTCCAGTATTGCTTCTTTAATAACACTGATATCTGATAAGTAATAACTCTGCATATATCAGTTCGTGCCGGATTAGCAATAAAATAGTCTTTAGATTTGCTTATTGCAAATTATCTGAGTCAGTCTTTATCACAACGGTCAATTGATTATTCCTGTACCTCTTTCGCAGTCTTATAATATGAGCATGTTTACAAAAGTTTGCTTATTAATGCTTCTTTATATCTTCTGCACCAATGCAAATGTCCTTTTGCACGCGAAGTTCCTTAGGAACTACGAGAAAAAAATCTGAAAAAATCTCTCTCAACGTTATTGAAT
>NC_051415.1:20930728-20930793 GCF_015228065.2 Penaeus monodon
CAAAGTGAAGCGTTCGACTCACAGAACCTAGACCAGGTCGGTTCACATTGTGATTTTTTAGAAAG
>NC_051415.1:20931158-20931286 GCF_015228065.2 Penaeus monodon
ATACTCCTTTCCGGAATAACTTATAACAGCGCCAAAGATCTGGTTTAATCGAACAAGAGCTGCCTTTTCTTAAATAACTCTATTTCGAAGTATATGCATTAAAACAAACACCCCAGCTTTTCTTACCT
>NC_051415.1:20931307-20932291 GCF_015228065.2 Penaeus monodon
CCTGGAACAGAATGGCGTTTCAATCTAAACCCAATTTTGAATATATCCCTTTCCCAATCATCCTTTTTACCTCTTTACCTGCCCATTAACCTATCCATATATCAACTTGCTATCGTATCTAATTTATTAACACCTCCCTATCTGTACACATGCGTGCGCCCTTGTAAATACGTTATTGAAAGTGTACATGCAACGAGAGAGCGAGAGAGTGATTATATCCAAATTCTATTAAGCGTTCCTGCTACATATAGTACACTGTAAGTGCTAGTCTCTTTTTTTTTTAAATAAAAAACGTCTCTTAGTTTAGGACTAATTTGATAATAAATCATCTGAAGCAGCCGTAAAAATGGCCACAGCAGCGATACCGTGATATTGGTGGTAGCAGACCCCAACACGTCGAGTTAAAAAATCCCTAATGGCGACACTTCTATGTCTCCACTGTTTGTATTATAATGAAATGTTTTCGAAATATTGCTATACAAGATAACCATTTGGTCAATCAACGGTGTTTAACGAGTATTGCTACTGTAAGCAATCGTAAGACAAGGTTATGCTTCTAACCCAGAACTTGCCGAAAGATTTCAATTTAAAAGAATCATCCTCTTAATTGTGAAATATCTAGTGCAAATTCGTCGCATCGGCTACATTTCCACGCCGTAATAAGTGCGATCGAATCGGTTACTTCTCTTAAAAAAATATATTTTCATCACGCAGCAGTAATCATTTTGCCAAAACGTAACTGACTACGTCCCGCATAGAATAATCACATGTCAGCACAAAGTTGGACCAGCGGCTTCTGAAGACCATCGGCTGCATATTGATTGTCGTCAATCCTTTGGACAGGCGGGTGATGGCGGTGCGACGGACACGGACACTCGGCAAGACACACTGAGCCCAAGGAAACGGGTCACGGATCTATTTCACTTTACGCGCTGGGAAATGCGGCCTTCCATGGTACTCGTCTTTATCTAAATGATTATTATT
>NC_051415.1:20932400-20932616 GCF_015228065.2 Penaeus monodon
AATAAAGATCGTATCAATAACAACAAAGATACGGCACGGTTAGTAAAAGTAATAATGAAAACACTGATAATGGTAATGCCGATGACTAATAAGTGACAATAATCAGGACTGTTTCAAGGCATACGCGGATTCAGAAGCCACTGTATACCCCCGCGGCCTACAGGACACACCTCGGAACACTTGTAAAGATCGGAAATTTGTCCATGGTAATCATAC
>NC_051415.1:20932697-20932890 GCF_015228065.2 Penaeus monodon
GCTACCCACACTGCGTAGAATTAGGCAATGGCCGGAGTTAAAAATCTTCACAGCGCCGAAACGTTTGGGAAGACTAAAACAAAATCCTGCTTAGGACTAAAGATTTCGGCTTCGGCTGTCAAGGTTTGTGATGATTATGGGGTTAACAAATTTGACATTTGTAAATGAAGACGATTATTCACAAAAGCAGCCG
>NC_051415.1:20933784-20933985 GCF_015228065.2 Penaeus monodon
TAACGACTCAGGACAAGGCAATCTCGTAATGAATAAATGGAAATTTGCATTTTGATTCGGCAGATTACTTACCCTTTTAGGCCTCTATGTTTTCGGGTACTTTCGTATCATTTCGTTAAGTTTATACTGGGATATTTATAGCGAGAGAAGCAAACACTTGGGTTCCGAAAAGCTAGTTTGGATAGAGAACGCTTGTTTAAG
>NC_051415.1:20934412-20935484 GCF_015228065.2 Penaeus monodon
CACATGTATACAAACACGAGTGACCGACAAGAGAATGTGCACACGCTAAAAGTGATCTTTGCACTTCTTGTATCAGCTGACGATAATGCCCATGCAATCACCGTTTGAAATATTTGTCCCCTGGTAAAACGAAGGGATATCATATAAATGGTAAAAATATATCTTAATGATATATCTTATATCTACGTACTCATATGATAATAGTTTTCTATTGTGTTTAAGTTTCTTATATCGTGTGATAAATAAGCATATTAGTGGGAAGAGAATTAAATAAATCGCGTTTGGACAGTAATCCAAGTTTTGCATTTAGTTAAAAACAAAAGAAGAACATCTTTCAAAACCTGGAAGAAATTAAATATCGAAAGTGGAAATTAAACCACTTTTATTTCTTATATGAAATCACTATCAATTTCGATATTATACTTTCACCACAACAACGTCTCACATGTAGCACATTCGACTCACTGACATACACTGCTTTCCCAGTTGGTGTATTCTACCGTCTTGTCTGTATAGTTGCCAGTGCCCAGCTGCAAGATATCTTATGTAGAGGCAAGAGTCCTTTTTCTTTGAGAGATAATTACCCCCCAAAAAAGTAGTCTACTACATACTATAAACCAAATAGTATAACGTACATATATTCCACGTTGATAAATTATTGAAAACTGAACGAATTCATCTATTTTGTAAGGAAAGTTTTGTACGTCTGGCAGGGCTGTGGCGGGACACATGACGCAGGACTGCTTATAACCGCACACACGATAAAGCGTTTGACATACCTGAGGCGGCTGCGAGAAAAGAAAGTGTATGCAACATTCTCAGTCGAAGAAAGACCATATAGCAACATTTAAAACTAGTATCTGATATAAATGTAAACTGAGTATCATCACTTTATTTCTCCATACCTGTTTCGTATAGACGGTTAAATGACTGCCTTCGAATATGTTACGAACGCGAAGAATGTACTTTTCAGACTTTTTTTTATAAAAAGCATACAGTACACATAACAGATAATTTGAAAATACAAGACGATAACCAAACATTGATCTAAAATATGCACGACGCGGCAGAA
>NC_051415.1:20936111-20936475 GCF_015228065.2 Penaeus monodon
GAGTAATGTATAGTGCACTTAATGCTTTCAGATAATGAAGAACTCTACATGCTTTATTATTTTTCAACCGTGTCAGCGCAATCGTATCATGGCCACGGCGCTAAAAGAACAAAACCTAAAAAAATCTAACTCAGCTCTAATTCAATACTCAAGTCGTGATATCAGTTCACTGTGCTGTTCATACATGTTATACATTCCAGGCATTGTTATGTGTAGGGGTATCAGTCCTCGTTATTATTAATTCCACATTTCTTAGATAACTCGGAGTCTTGCATTCCCTCGCTGAAATGTGGTTTACGTTTTCAGTTTCTTTGTTACTGCTAAATCATGTTGTCTTAATTTCGTTACACAAAGAACAAAAAAT
>NC_051415.1:20936564-20936641 GCF_015228065.2 Penaeus monodon
GTATTAAGGTATGAATATAAAAAAAATCAAATCTTTGTATGTGTGTCCTTCGTTTCACTGCAACCGTATATGAAGGA
>NC_051415.1:20936691-20937084 GCF_015228065.2 Penaeus monodon
AACCTCGACCCGTTGTCTCTGCGTAAAGGGAATATTCTCCCCCCCCCCCCTTTCCCATGTCACTTACTGCAGGCTATCTGAGTGTTGGTCGAGCAGCATGCCAAAGTTTGGCTTAACTTGTGTACATTTTAGGACATTTTCTTACTTCAGCAAGTTCAAAGTTCGTTATCTTTTTAATCTTCCTTTCCTCCTGTTCTCTTGATTGGTACATAAATTTTAAAATGGATGTCTTCCGTTAAATGATGATTTACTTTCACTACAACGAATTGGATTTGCCGTTGCAGTCGGTTTTCAGAACAATACGAATGTACGTTTCTTATTATTTGCATAAACTGTGCATATCACCACAATGCCCTTTATTATCTCACTCGATCTAACATTGTCAAGATGACT
>NC_051415.1:20938148-20938337 GCF_015228065.2 Penaeus monodon
TTTAGGAAACAAGTATAAAGGCAGCATAAAAGAGGGGAAAAATGGCAGCTTTCGAGAAATCAAATCACCGTAGATACCTGAGCGGCCATCTTGTTTGTTCAAAGACATACCTACCGACGGTGGCGCAATAATTTTCCCTTTAACTCCCTTTGCACGGCTGAGCAAGTGAAAAAGGGCGGGGTCGAAAAG
>NC_051415.1:20940414-20940512 GCF_015228065.2 Penaeus monodon
ATTAGAACTCAAAACGATCTTTTGTTACTTGCAACTTGCTCATATGGGAAGAATACCGAACATCTCACTGTATAAAAACTAATGATGATGATGATGAG
>NC_051415.1:20941000-20941361 GCF_015228065.2 Penaeus monodon
TGTTGTTTGAATCTACATCCTTCTTTTCACAATTTCCCAAAAATCTTTACTCAAAGGGATTTGATTGCTTAGGCTCATAACAAGTGGACATATTATCAAAGTGTCTACAATGTTTTTTTTTTTCCAAATACTGTAACCGCAAAGTACAGAATAACAAATTACATAATATCGATGTAAAACAAGTACTTTGACCTAGAATTCCTCGACACTGTCACATTTCACCCGTTCATTTCTATTTTCCTGGTTAAATGTCCATCACCGCCTTTCACGCGATTGATTTGTTTACAGATGATCAGCTCTTGCTCCGTGTCTGTCTGATTCTGATATGTGTATGCTGAGCGTGATGGTTTGTGACCTTTAT
>NC_051415.1:20941410-20942275 GCF_015228065.2 Penaeus monodon
AAGGAATCTTTTTCGTTAGGTCTTGACTCGTGCTGGTTTCTGATATATAATTAATCTTGCGTGCATGTTATCTTGACATACTAAATTAAAATTCTATCATGTACAGCCAATGTACATACTGAAACACCCTAATCATAATGCAATTCCAAAATCAACTTGTCGTTTGTCCTGTTAATTTATCCTAACTTAATTTCAGAATCGCATCAACATAATACGCACGAGTTAGCAACGAAAATTTTCGTACCAACTTTAGCTTGCCAGAAATCCCCGATCTGCTTTTAAGGTTCACCTTGCTTAAATTCGTCATATCGTGCAACGCTTTCATTCTGACGCGTTGCTTGTCTGACCACAATGCATTATAGCCGACTCTGCCGTGCTGGCGTCATGCGCCTTGTTATACCCTGGGGTGCAAGTCCACGATACTTGTCGAACATGTACCTTCCCTTACTTCTTCCACATTGATACATATTAATACGTATCTGATATCCGCCTTTTATTCAAAGTGTGTGAGAGCGTTTCAAATACTGTTTGAAACATCAACACTTCGCCGGACGAGAAATTAAAGCACTAAAACTTCTCATCTACTCCGTCAACAAAGAGAATCAGCCATGGCAAAGCCTTTGTCTCGCTAAATTCGATTAAATTGTTAAATAAATTTAACTTGTTCCTAGTTCATTAAGCGAGTTATCTAAACTGTTAACGTTTCCAGTTATTGCAATATATTAACCTTCAGATAACTTTGGCTTTCTTTAACTATTTCTGTAGTCAAAATAAGAACTGCTAACTTCAAACAAGGAAATATGACGTGAGCACAGATGAGGGCAATCAGACATATATTTTGTCAATGAAATATATCAAAACACAC
>NC_051415.1:20942631-20943022 GCF_015228065.2 Penaeus monodon
TCCCTGAGCTACATAGCAGCTGACAATATGCCGGACCACAAGCTCCTCTAGAGTCAGTATCGTTACCACGACCATCTAGAGAAGGACGTAAAGAACATCTCAAGCCAGAACAACTCCCCAGCCATCGAGGCGCAATGCGAGGCGAGATAGGTACGTAAGTTATGAGGTTATCTCCGGCAAGTATCCCCTTTGTAACCGGAACTACGTTAGCTCCTTATCGGGTAGACCAGCAGCCGTAACGTGGTTCCACTCACTCGAAAATGCCGGATCACGGGTTCTCATTTGTCTTTTCTTCTGTTCTATTCCTTGATGGTATAAAACCGATCTTTGATCATTCCTTGAGTTTTTTTTATGTACACTATACTTGTTTCGTAATTCGTTGTCATACACC
>NC_051415.1:20943054-20943244 GCF_015228065.2 Penaeus monodon
TGTGACATACATGTTGTCTGGAAATATTCAAATGAGGATTGATTTTCCTGGAATAACACTCAACACCTGAACGGTTGCATGGATTGTTTATTTATATGATATAATAGATCAGCAATTTTTAACCCACTTTTGAAATGAATAATGCATTTCCAGAATACTCAAGTGCGTGTGTTCGTGAGTGTGTATGGGA
>NC_051415.1:20943443-20944003 GCF_015228065.2 Penaeus monodon
GTAGGTGTGTTTTGATATATTTTGTGTGTACCAGAATTTCCTGTCGCTTAATTCTGGTGGTATACTAAGTCCGGCAGTTGAGAGGTGTATTGCAGCATCTCAAGAAACATAATGCTTCGAAAAAGTGATATCCAGCGGGGAATGTCTACTCGCTGAAGCCGACTAATGTATAATAGCACATCTTGGCACATGGCACCCTGTGAATAAATTATTACAGGAGGAAGATTCCCGTAGAATCAAGTTAAAGAAAAAGTTCGCCAAAGGAGACCGAAGTGTAAGAGCAGAAGATGGTACACAATTTCGCGAGAAAGTAGAATCCGTTGAAAGAATCCGAAGAATTTTCCCCCAAAGAGAAGACTCGTTTAAAGAGACCGATGTAGCAGAGTACATAATGACTCATTATCCTGAGAGTAAGTTAAACACGGCGGAAAAAAACCGTAGAGTTCATCGCAACAGGGGAAATCGATTTCACAAGCAGGTAAGCTAACAGCGCATCATGGCACAAACTCCTGAAACTATATGAAACCCGGCGGAACAACTCGCCCTGAAGCATGATGCTG
>NC_051415.1:20944023-20944654 GCF_015228065.2 Penaeus monodon
GGGGGGGGGGGAGTGGGTGTACAGTGTCCATAATCATGTTGAAACTACAGTAATCTAAACTCCATATTTCTAAACTTCTGAATGCATTCCTGCTGCTCCATTCTCAAAGATGTGAAATAAGACAAGGGGTAGTTTAGATCATAATTCAGACTTAATGTTCCATTTTCTACTATCTTCATCCACTTTCTCATACTTGGATTCCAATAGAGCTGATTAATCATGCCTTGTAACAGAGAATTCGTAGTGTTTGGTTGTGCCGAAGAATAAAATCCTGATTACAAGGTAAAGGATTTAATACTGGGGTACTAATGTTCTTACGATCTAATCTCAGTTGTTTTTGCCAAGAGGGAAATGCAACTAAAATATATTTACAAGCCCTGTAATTCCTGTTTTTATGAGAAATTTGTATTATTTTAGGGTGTCAGGTACGGGGATAAACATTTTGGTTGACATATATGATTATATTATGTCGAATGTATTTAAGAACTGGCTAGCCTCATTTTAGGCAATTCAATATGTTGTAAAATTTCGAGCACATTTGCCTGGCTTTACCATTGATCAATATGCAACCATCGCTGTCAAAAATACAAGTTGCAATATTAGGCTAATAAACCGTCAAGAATGACTTTTA
>NC_051415.1:20944717-20944781 GCF_015228065.2 Penaeus monodon
GTAATACACCTCTCAACTGCCGGATTTAGTATACCAACAGAATTCAGCGACAGGGAATTCTGGT
>NC_051415.1:20944882-20945216 GCF_015228065.2 Penaeus monodon
TGCATGCATAAAAGGGTAAAAGGATTATACACCAAGCAACCGCTGTTAACATCATATTTCTAGTTTTTATTTATATGCTTATGGTGAATCATTAATAAACAAATACTATGGACCAGAATAGGTGTACTATAACAAATGAGCGTAAATGACATCCTCTGGAATACCTTAAACAAATGGAATTCAGGCCAAATATGCGAAACCATACCAGGTACCATATTCGGATTTAATCATGAAAATAAAAACAGTATTGTCTGCATCATATAACGAAGCCTCGCACATATTATCGTTCTAATTTCCTCGATGTGAGTTAGAAAATATATGTCCCCGTCTATGA
>NC_051415.1:20945288-20945729 GCF_015228065.2 Penaeus monodon
TGTTATAGAATTTAGTATCGTAATCAATACCATTTTGTAGGCATTGCTTAACGTCAGAGATAAAGAAAAATAACCTGGAAGTACCATGCTATGACATCTGCTGCTACTTTTGCTATTTATATTGGCATTAACAACGGTGGTAAATGATGGCTTATATATATGTATATAGATAAACGTGTGCCATTGTATCACTCGGAAATTTCTCCTTACTATTTCTAAGACAGTTTGTATGTGAGTCATTGCATATTCGATTAATCTTGAAGTCAGTGATGTGGATATTATCCTTCTATCCCCTACAGAAACCGGCTTTCCATGGGTGCTGTCTGTGAAAGCCCCCCCCCCCCCTTCCCCAAGAAACTGTTAAGTTGTCTTTTCTCTCAAGCACTGTTCAGGAAGGCTTCGGGTCTTCACTTCCTGCCGGGTAAAAGTAAGCAGTGGAAG
>NC_051415.1:20947288-20948238 GCF_015228065.2 Penaeus monodon
ACTTTATTAGACACCAAATCTCATACATAAGAACAGATGTTCTCGTATCGACGTATCCGAGCATCTAAGGTCGCGAGCCCCCATGGTTGAAAGTCCACTCCCACTCCCTGAACGTAAGTGCACACATCTTGGATAATGATAGGATGAATCGCACCAGTCAGTTTCACATAGACAATAAACCAAGGTTGTGGCAATACAACTTATGCGGGCAAGGGTGACATATGACTGCCGTATATTTTTTTTTTTCTTTAATGTTGCGGACGTATGTAATTGTCATGAAAATGTAGTGGCCACGTGCTAATTACACATTCCATGGTAGTATAGTTTAATCAATTAACAAATTTTTCTATTAATTTTCTTACATTTTATCTCCGTTACTGCTGCAGAATACACAGAAATCACAGAGTATTAAGGCATTATTCTCTAGAATACCTTCTGGCTTTAGACCATAAAGCCCCTCTTTCTACACCATGCCTCCTCTCACATAAAAGCTAATGTACCATTCAAGCCACGTCGTTATGTTTATTTCTTTCACATTTTAGATATGGGACACTACTCTTCCCTCTTTCTCGATGGGGAACTGCTCTTAAGCTGCACATATTAAAGTTTCTGTTCCTTATGTCAAATCCAGCTTTTATTCTTTACAAAGGGAGTTATGCATAACCTTTTTCACTGGCTAGATGTTTCTTCCTCCATCTCTTTCCATAAAATCCTCCTTAGGTAAACATTAGTTTATTCTTATCACCTGTTCCTCCTCTAAAGCTAGTTCTGATATACAAGTCGCCCTTACTTTCCTCTCTCTTAATACACCTTTCACAGCTGATGATGATATGCTGTATATCCCATCTACTCCTCCGTTCGTTATCATCGCTTTTCTTATCTTCCAGTCTATCTGCTCTAGTTTTCCTTAATCCAGCAGAATATTACAGAACCGTGCGATCCAGATATCG
>NC_051415.1:20948485-20948733 GCF_015228065.2 Penaeus monodon
CATAAATACATCATCATTATCCCTATCGCAATCACCATGATCTTTCCAGAGACCGGAACACAGCGGTATCCATAGTTACTGAGAAATAGAAATCTACCTCAGGGACAAGTTACCCGAACTCGTTCGTATAAAATATTATTGGAACAAGATATCTACTCCCGTGGGAAATCCGTGCCTCCCAGCGACAGTGATATATACGAAACTCGATTTTCTAAATAATGCAAAATATTATTCCATCTATCTATTAC
>NC_051415.1:20949525-20950959 GCF_015228065.2 Penaeus monodon
GTCCCCACCTGGCCAGAAATACTCTTTAGGGGTATGGCCATAGTAGGCCACCTTTCAGGTGGCCTACTTGAAATGTCAAAATCCCTTATTGTGAATATTTTTTTTAGTCACCTTAACGCCTGTTTCGGGTCAGTTATGATTATGCTCGGAAAGTCATTTCTTAAAAAAAAAGAAAAGTAAAACAAATACGAAACTCAGATAATAGTTCAGTATCAGAGAGCAGGATAAACTATTTTTCTAGACAATCTTCAATAAAGCAAGTGGCTTTGGTTGAACATGTATTTACAAACAGCACTGTTTACAACTTCTTTATTTCCAAACATTACGACCAAAATACTTAAAGAAAGAAATATCCTAATTCTGACTTATCTATCAAACCATAAAACTTTCTTTGCTAGCCTAAGTTAAGTCATCCAGAGACCGACATTTATACAGTAAAACTGGTTCTTCGTAATAAAGGTTGAATGCAAAGTGATTGCACCTTACGTACGTGTTCTTGGCAGAGCAGCCGATGCCTAGGTCATTGAAATGTCAAAGTGTGTACCGAACCGCGCAAGGAATTTATAATACAATGCACTAGACTTTATAAACAACTCTTGGATCGATAAAAGTTCAAACCTATCTATGTACAGTACGTATCTGTTTATATCTCTGTCTATTCGCTCCATCTATCAACAATATTCCACTGGAGATCTACAATAAATATAAATCTCTCTCTTTATCTATCCATCTATATCGTTATGTATTTATTTATACATTTTTATCTGTATAGCAATCTATATGTGCACCTTTACACACACAAGAAAAAAGTTTTATTTTTACAATTCACATTACTAATCATAATGTTATATATAATTGCTGCTACTGAAATGTGACACTTTTTTTTACAATTTTTCCAAATCTAAATAAACTTCTTACACAACAATGTCTGATTAGACGCCTATTTGCAGTGTTGAAAATGGACATTGACAGAGAATGGATAAAACTGCTGCAGTCAAATCTAATCCGACTTTAGGGAATCTTATCAGAACTTCAGAATATATCATCAACAACAAAGAAACAAAACTAACCTATATTTCCAATGACTGATATTTCTCATCTAAGTGTTGCACAGAGTTCCTTGGCAATGCCAGAACAATATCGTTATGGTCACGGAGACAATTAGGGTGGCTTGGCCTTGTGATTACCACGGCTGTAATGAGTGTGATGCGAAAACATCAGTCTGCTGTCCATGACACTGACTTTGTCTGTAGCCTAATGCAAGCTGAAAGATACACCCAGGCATTCAGGAAGAAAGTTATTTGAAAAATATATTTCACTAGAAATTACTTGTCATAAGGCTTAAATATTCTCGTTCGGTATTACACTTCATGGACCTGGGTCCGATATCAATCAGTCAATATGATTCTTTTTATATATTGCGTCGTGTGCAGG
>NC_051415.1:20951490-20953072 GCF_015228065.2 Penaeus monodon
TTTAGACAGTTTTTGTATCATCCCTCTACACTGAGACATATAGTGTGTTCAGTAGAACACGCGCTTTTCCTTACAATTTTATTTGAAAGGACAAAACAGAAATACAATGGCTAGCCTGCTACATCTCGTTTTTAGAAATCTTTTTAAAAATCTATACCGTAGTCCGGGACTTTTCCGCGTGTTACAGTCGCTGCTGCGAGTCCCGGGAGTATTGACCCGGGAATCCATTAACAAGGGGAATGGTACGAGGAGGGCGGGGCTGTGCACGTGTCTGTAGAGTTGGAAGTCTCTCGAGATGATCTTCTAACTTTGAACTCGTTGGCTTTCCAAACAATCCGAGAAAATATAAAACCGTTTCTGGGAATTGAAGTGACGTTACTGTTACTGTTCCTATTCCGGCTAAATATAAAGTCTAGAGTTTCAGGGGAAAGTTAATATCGGTGAAGAGCACTGATGGTGTGACGAAATGCAAAATGTTCCATTGGGGTTCTCCTTGGTATCTGCTGTGTTGACATAAATGGCATTACTCTGGAAGAAAATTGTTGAATAAGTAAAAGCTTTGTGTAAATGCTAATTTGTTGTATTCTTATTCGTTTACATTTAAATTTTGCCAATAACTATATTTTTTGTTTCCTGGAAACGTGCAGAGGCTGAAAGTCTGATAATGCTGTGGATCCTATTACTTAAACAGAAGTAATAATTCCGTTGGCAAAATCTCGTATTGACCTAACTAAGCTCTGTACACCATGGTGGTTTACTCTATTGACAATATTCTGTTACTGACGTTATGATCGACTCGATCTCTAGTCAAATAACTTCAAAAAGTATTATAAGAGTGAACACTGGGGAAGTTCGATTTTGGGAACTTTGTGTGTTCTTAAGGAGTATTTTTTTTATCTAAAATTTTAAGAATGATGATTTTGAATTTTCAATGAGTGATACTGGAAATCAATCAAACTCCTTAGATATACGTTCAGTTGACATATCAAAATTGTCATGAGTATCAATGTTCCAAGAGTCGCAGCATAACAACACAAATTAAATCATGACGTCAAATTTAAACATGATTACTGATAGCATTTGAGACTTGCATAAAACCGGGGTTGCTCTTGTGCAATTGACATTTCCTTGGACGAGAGTTTTAAAGACTTTAACGTCTGCTCGTTACTGGTTCTATTACAGTGCTTTTGGGCTTTGCTAGCGTAAGGAAGTATGAACTGCTCACATGTTTTATTTTCATGTAAGAGTTATACCGTTAGTGTTCGAGCGAGTTCACATTTTCCTAATCATATATGCTAGCACCGCAACATATTTACTGCACTGTAGATACGTCAATATGAGATTTGTGTGTGAAAGAGATGTTCCAAGCATGCCAAGACCCAATGGTTCGTTAGTGGTTAATGAAACTGCCAAGCATGTGGTGTCAAAGGATTCTCATTAATATTTCTCCGGTTCAAAATTCCCTTTTTCTTAGAAGGCATCTTCCAGAAATCCACGTGGAGCCGAAGTATAATAACACATATCTATCAAAGCGCAATAGGGGAGTTAAAAGAGATATCAAGATCCATGGCAGAATTAAAAG
>NC_051415.1:20954150-20954967 GCF_015228065.2 Penaeus monodon
TTTCGATTGTTCTTTAATTGCACAAACTGTTGCGTAGCTCTCTGAGGGAGAATATATGAGCCAATATCTTGAATATTTAGATCAGCATACTTCTACATAAGATAAAAGAAACAAAGTATGCATTAATTCCTTTCATTTACACTTAATTTCAACTATTGCTCGTGGACTCTGGGTGAGGCCAAGGCGCTTACCGTATGTTATCATACATATTCTCATCGATATTCATGGGGGTTCACCTCATCAAGGAAAACTTCACTTCCCTTGTCACTTTACTGCCGCCTCCTGTTAGTCTTCCTATAAACACGTCACTGCGTTTATAGATGTACTAGTCTTAGCTTTCCAAAAGTGTGAGTTGGTGAAGGGTGGAGGAGACAGGGTGTTTAATTATACACACAGAAATAACAATAAAATGACCATATTGAGATAAAGAAAAATGGTCCATGTATATTGGCAAATAATATAATATAAACGATAATAATATCTTTCTGATACATTATGTGCTCAAAGAACATACAACACTGCTAGGCCGTTATCAGTTTGAGATGTTACCTTTCCTTAAAAAAATAACAGGCCAATAAAATTCGTGAAAGGAATTTTTTGTTTCGGCGAGAGTGAATTGTTACCAAAGCGAAACAAATCAAAACTATCCTTTATTTCTTCTGAAATACCTTTGATGTTGTTTTTATTTGTGTTGAGTGTTGGAATATGGATTAACCAGACCAGGCACGCGAGGAATCAAACAATTAAAGCATAGGTACTGAATTTTAAAGCGTTCCTTTATCGAATGATAGAGGTAGTCAGACAGAAATGGAGAATC
>NC_051415.1:20955168-20955268 GCF_015228065.2 Penaeus monodon
TTATTCTTGATTCATATGCCGATCCAGATCACCAACAAATTCTATTTAATTATTTTTAGACCCATGAAATCTGATTTTTTTTTTTATCTCATCCTTTTAC
>NC_051415.1:20955447-20955630 GCF_015228065.2 Penaeus monodon
CAACTAGAAAATGGTAATCAATTTTCCCTCAGAATGGAACTAAGCATATACCTTACTCTTTAGAGATCTCTGACCCCGTATGTGGACCAAAGTTGATTAGTCGTTTTATTCATAAGTATACCACTTCCATATTCCTTTTGATGTAACAGTGGAAAGATTGAGTCCCATAAAATACGGACGATC
>NC_051415.1:20955656-20956022 GCF_015228065.2 Penaeus monodon
GACTTTCTATAAGATCTAATTTAATCAAAATAACAAAACATGTTGCCCTAAAAAAAGGTGATAGAAAAAAAAAAAGCGCAAAATTATGAAGCAGACCTTCTCTTTTCATACTTTTGTCCCATCTTTTCTGTACCCATCCTTGACACTCTCTCTCTCTTCGCTCCTTCATGTTTTATTCATGAAATAATAACGAAGGTGCTTTGATTACATGAATTTTGTTCCAATATTTCTCCCAGAACTTTTGTGGCTAAATACGTAGTGCAGAGGAACTTAATCTTCATTTCATGAGCTATAGCTTATTTGAGGTATGATTTGTTGAAAAAGTTGCCAAATGTAATCATTCACAGCAGTTTAGACTACGTTCTG
>NC_051415.1:20956884-20957498 GCF_015228065.2 Penaeus monodon
CTCTTCACTGGAATACGATTTCATTAACAAATTTCTGTAACTCAACAGTCCACATTTTTTTTTATCATAACATTCGCCAGAATTTCTATGGCCAGTCCTTCAACCATGGCTTCGTTTATTTGAGCGCTTTTGCGTGTGTGCCTATATTGGAATATGCTAAACAGTCTTTTGGGTTTAATATTGCACACCATCGTCTATTGCAGGATGACAAACAGGGGTCCCATGCTCACTGCGCCCCATTTGTTTCTTTATATATAGTCTGTGTCTTGTATGATTTAACAACAGGTTTATCTTAGATATATGATATCCTTTTTATTTCGAACAACAATCTGGTTAAGAGAGAAAGAAAAGTAAAATATCTTGAAAATCATAGCTGTAAGGTAATTCATAACTGTAAGGTAATGTCTTCATTATCTTAGGGTAACGAAACACTTAATTCCGCTTGTTTTAATTCTCCCTTTTGAAAAATATTACTCCCCTAACAAGTAGTTGTCTCAGGCAACCTTGAGCGATGTTATCAAATCTCACAAAAGAACACACTGGCAACTCACCCCTACTCAGAGGTAATCGGATTGGCCAACTATCTATTGACAAAAAATAATAAGGTGATGTAG
>NC_051415.1:20957522-20957861 GCF_015228065.2 Penaeus monodon
CACATTTGTTCTTAGTGATACTTCCTTTCCTTTCACAATTCTCATGTAATCTCAGCTACTAAGGATCAGCTGAGTAGAGAAAAAGAGACGTCGAGTCTGGGTACTTCAGGTTTACGAATGAACTGCCATTTCTTTTTTCTTTCGAGATATCAAATTCACTGTGGACTTCGTTCTTTGTTGCTCATTTAAGAATGAAAATAAAAATCTTGACTTAAAAAGCTCTTCTGGACTATTTTGTTGCTCGTTCTCTCGGCTGTGATATTATGTTAATAAAATTGATGTAAGGTTTAATTTGATTTTCTTCATTCTGGGACACGCGATGGTTGTTACCCCCCCCCC
>NC_051415.1:20958519-20960068 GCF_015228065.2 Penaeus monodon
AAAAAAACTCTGAAATGAGTTCCACATTTGTAAACAAACCTCCTTGGATGCTCCCATGTAACGAACCTCCTGTCCTCAAAATTGCATTAGGGGTTCAACCGGCCGTCTGTAAGGGTAAAGAGTCCGAAATGGTTCTCATTGAAAAAAGGGGAGAGATTACCCCTGAAATAGGAATTACGAGAACTTAACTTTTGAAAGAAAATTCAAAACAAGTAAATAGAAAATACTTATTTTTACCAAAATTCCGGGGAAGATGAACCATAATACATTATATTAACAGAAAAGCCAATCATTTTACAGTATATTCTTTTTTTTGGGGGAGGTTTTTTGGGCCAAGGAATGACGGAAAGCAATCTCTTGGCACAGATTACAATTTGTTTAAATCCTAACATTAATAGGCAAACAACCAGAGGATTAAGAAGACTTTCTGGTAGCTATTGTAATGCTATATAATGAGTGTATGGTTGAATGTCGTTGTTTTGAGGCTCCGAACTTTTCAGTTCAGTAAGGAACTTGTAAATTCTTCTCGATCTGGACCATGGCTGATGTCAGGAAGGGTATCCGACCAGGCATTAGTCCAAAATTAGGAAGTCTTAGGCTTAAGATCGCATGGTGCTGGCTGGTTGTGACGTTATCACTGGAGATGCGCGAAGAAAATCTAAATAGTCAAGGAAATGATATTCCACTTTCAGCCCACATCTGGCAACGTGCGTAACATAAAACAGGTTCCAGATTTTACACACACATATAAAAGCACAGACCCCTAGATAGTAAACCGAATAATATTAGCTATCTCACGGAATATTTTCCTTCCATTTCTATCTATATTGCCTGATTTCTAGATATCTCCGCTTGCCATGTAATACTTCCGATGCCCGATACTTGATTAAAAAGGGCAATTGAAGACCTCAGCATTTCAGAACTAAACTATCTCATCAACGCTCTCATCATCCCAAAACATCACCGTCTTACCTCTCTATAGCCCCGTGCCAAAAATCCCTTTAAGAAAAGCATTAACCTTTCACATGATTTCCAGGCGGACTTGCGGAGGTTAGGGAACGTACCCCGGGAGTACAGGGCTCAGATGCGAGTAGATTTTGTGGTAAGTACATAAAATTCGTTCCCGGAACTCTGGATTACGAACTGTGGCGCCCTCGTATGACTCATTCCGCAAGAACGGGGAATGGAGGTCGTACTCACCTCGTGTGTCAAGGTTTTAGCATAATACTGCATTCACTTTTAAACAGCTTTTTTCCAACGTACGGTGAGCATAAGTAGGATGTTTGTCAGCAAGATTCAGTGTTTGTTCCTTTTTTCGTACATCTAGAAGCTTTGTATATCCCGAGGGTTATTGTTACTATTATTTATAAAGTATCGGATTACCTGTTACCTGATGTATGCATTTTCTCTTCTGTGAATGAGAAGTAGATTAATGGAGGTATAATGTTGGATTATCTATACATATTAACACTTTTCAAAAGGGATTTATTGTTTATAAAACATCAGATAATCTTATGAAACCAAATATTTTCCCTTTGCTTTTATGTGC
>NC_051415.1:20961563-20962461 GCF_015228065.2 Penaeus monodon
CAATTCCCTCCTTATTACTCTAATGCGAGTATGGTGTTGTCACTTGGTTGGTTACCCTACCAGAGGGTGTACGGGAATTTCTCCCCGCAATTGTGCCAGTGTGCATTTACGGCTAACACTCTGCCACACGTACGTTGCAACAAATATAAAAACTGGTGCTCCCCCATAATTGGCTCTTCTAGATTTGCATACCTAGTTACGCCTCTAGTTCGGAGCTTTTTATAGCCTTTCCCTTTCCGGTTTAATAGCAATATGAATGTAAATTGCTCAAAAGTAAACAAACATAGAGATAAAGACTTACGTAACGACGACTTTAGTCCTCAATTTGAAAGACTACGCGTTGATAAGGGAAACAGTAAATACCCAAAATTAAAGGGGTTATGGTAAGTAAGAAAAGAAAGATAGGCTCAGTGCAGTAAATGCATACAAAGTAATGTATTGAATAAAGAAAAAATGGACTGAAATCGCATTTTTTAAAAGTAACTTTAAAGGTAGATGCGCAGAAGTGAAAGTGAAAATCTGGGCGATGTATGAAATGCGACTTGTCTTCTCAACACTTGTGTAATATGAGTGGTTTAGCCCACAGAGTAAATTAACAAACTTTGTATGGCTTAATGTGGCTGGATACGACTTACAGTTGCAAATCTTCATAATGAACTTTGAGATGTAATAATGAACGATGTTTATATTTATCATAAATGTGTGTTTATTTCATCGTGCAACGAATCTAACGTAGCGACCAGACAGAAACCAGACAGTCGTTCGAATATAATTTTCGATCTCAGACATGATGCAGTTTCACCAGAATTCACCACATGTACTTACCATCAGTCAAGTATCATAGTGTTTAAATCTAACTGGTGTACTAAACTCTACCAAGTGAAGAGCAAATGAAAGT
>NC_051415.1:20962497-20964609 GCF_015228065.2 Penaeus monodon
AGTTAATCCGTCAGTGTATAGTTTTCATCTTATGGTCCAGTCCTCTTACCCACACAGGAGGATATTTGTCGACCACGTGATGTTGGGAGACGGCACGGGAATACTCTGATCGCCTCTTGCAATTGTGTGACCTCTCTTGGCCTCCCTTGCAAGTGTCGCCAAGGAGCCGCGCGGTCGGAGGATTCACGTCGACGCGGGAAACGAACCGAGGATTTCATTCGGTTGGCCGCATTCGTGGGAGGCAGAGACGAAATGGAGAATGGAAGGACACACATTGACATGGTTGTCAGTAATGGTGAAGGGATATACACTCGACATTTGCCTTCCTGGTGATTTTTGCACTGGTTACGCACGATCCTTCTTCCCAGAATTCAATTGGCCATTGGAGAGCGAATATCTGTACTCGGCATGGTCAGTAATGTACATAACCTATATATCAGCGCTGAACAGGATGTACCTGTAAATATCATCCATACACTTGCTATTTCTCCACATCAGCTCATATCAACTAAGCTAGAATCTACAATGCTAAAAATCGATGTTATATCGCAATGAAGAGCCCCGGAGCATGTCCCCCTTGCAACATTAAGGATTTCTTTTCTCTTTGTTTTCGTCTCCATAGTAAGAGAGGCCAAGCTTTCTTCAAGACTTTTCGCTGCGGTCGTGTGATCCCTTGAGGCGAAAGGGAGGGAGTGGATAAAGAATCGGAGGGAGAAGAGTAACTAAATTCAAATGAAAGGAAGGAGACGCAACGGTATTAAAAGAATGAGTGTTGGGAAGAAGCTGGCGAAGAAATATTGCAAAAGGAGGGAAATCATATGGAGACAGAGAAAGGGGAAGTGAGTTTCGAAGTGTGAAAAGTCTGAGGAAAGGGTGGAGAGGGGAATGAATATACAGTGTTAGTGAAACAGAAGAGGTGGTAAGGTCGGAAGGGGTTCGTTTGGAAGGTCGGCTCAGGGACAGGAAAGGAGTATTTAGGCATTGGTGGGAGTTGATATTAACGGGTCTTTTTTTCTTTGCTTAGAGTATGGAGGATAGAGAGGGTTAGTATATTCACAACAGGTGTGAGTATTCGTGCTTAAAAACTACGAACATATATCATCACTGCCTTCCTTCATTAGGCACTAGTTCCATCTCATTCCTCTAAACGGTTTAGCTTCTTTGTTCATCGGTGCAACTTTAGAGAGAAAATATAAAGGTTTTCGTAAAATCAGGCTTCTCTCTACAGACACCGACCTTAGATTAAAGAAGCAAACTTCCCCTAATACAATAATGCCGAAACAAAGGGTGAGTTCGCGCGGGAGCATCTGAGAAGGGGACCGGCCATAGCGGCTACTAAGAGCAGAGAGAGTGCTCATCTCCCCGAGTGTGTGCCGAACCGGGCTACGTTAAGCGAATGCGATGATATCACTAATGTTGTGTAAACTTCCCTCTTTGACAGTCGTACTCACAGAGGAAGTGTAGGGGAAGGAGTCAGCAACAAGTTCTATTATATGGGGAACAGCAAGGGCCTACGAGAGGGGGTACTGGGGTTACCCACTCCCGGACCCGGCAGTCAAAGAGGAATTTCCGGGAATCTCCAGCGTACCTTCTCTCATCTTCCCGAAAAGAAATTTTCTACACGCTGATAAAATTCCTCTCGGAAGCTCTTTGTGCAAAGAATTTCGATAGACACAAGGTACAAGGAAAAGAACTTAGGATCATGATGAATATCCGCTATAGCAGTCACAGTATGCCTCGTCCCATGTGCAATCTCTGCGAAGTCTTAAAAATTAATGGTGATTGCTTTATTTGACTGACCATGTATATTGTATACATATATACCTTCACTGTTATCCTGCTGCGTCCTTGCATTCTAACTGACCATGCCGTGTGCAGATATTCGCTCTCCAATGGCCAATTGAATTCTGGGAAGAAGGATCGTGCGTAACCAATGCAAAAATCACCAGGAAGACAAATGTCGGGTGTCCATTTGCTTCCATTTGGCTCCATAGACACAAGGCCCAAATCTTTCATCTAAAAAGCGAAGTTAACTCATGAATGCGTTTGTTTCGCAACCTTCCGGGGCAGTTCGAGAATTATCTATCACCGAGTAACCTACACACGCACGCG
>NC_051415.1:20964702-20964999 GCF_015228065.2 Penaeus monodon
GATAAATACAAATATAGGTAGATAGACAACTCAATCATGTTTATGAAATACAGGAAGTTCCTTTTACTACTTTTGCTTTTCTCAGAACCCAATCTATTTTAATGAATTTCCTTTTCTGCGTTCGTTCGGAGTCCGGTGGTTAATGTTTTGCAAGGAATGAAGCAAGCAAGGAATTAACTTATTTTGCAAGATCGTTGCAAATGTTGCCGGAATATAATCTTGCGGGGACTAATTCATGTTTTGATTGGTCTCTACGGCAATCATTATTGTTTAGATTTGTTTTAGCGTTTTCCTCTC
>NC_051415.1:20965161-20965434 GCF_015228065.2 Penaeus monodon
TTATTATAGCTTCTTTATCATCATATTATTCATTATCGTGTTCATATTGTGTGAACTTTAATTTTCTCGTTCATATGCTAATGATTATTTTCATCAACACTTTTCATGATCATTATTTTCATTATCTACAAAGGCATACTACCCAGAAGTATGGAATTGCTTAATTAATTTTAGCTGTCAGGTCATGTGAATTACTAATCACTCGTAATTAACATTTACTGAAATATGTCGAAAACAGTAATTGAAACCTTCTACAAATGTTTCATTCATACC
>NC_051415.1:20966956-20967379 GCF_015228065.2 Penaeus monodon
CTTCCATTCATCAACCTATGTATGGTTCTTAGCTCTATTCCTGATGTATTTCCCTTTTATTTTGCTTTTTACTTTTTCACTTGTACCTCACCTGACAAAGTCAATCTTCACGCCCACGTTTGTTAGAGCCTTCTACGAGAACTTGCTTGTTTGGAGAGAAAAGTAAACTCATAAATTGCTCAAATGGGCTGCTGTACATTTCCCTTTCTGAGTAAAATGACGTTTCAAATTGGAGCAGGGAAGCCCCATTTGGATCTCCGGTTATATATGTATACAGAGACACCAGTTATATTTTACTCTTGTCTGAATATTGTTTTGAGCAAAAGATGTATGCGAGTTTAACAAAGCAGAAATGTGAACTGGAAATAATTAGTGTTTGGCTTTGGCCAAGGGCTCTGTATTCAAGTCAGAGTACCCTTACGA
>NC_051415.1:20968643-20969206 GCF_015228065.2 Penaeus monodon
GGAGTAAACACTTAATTGCGCTGTTACGAATAGGGTCGCCTTGTAATTATTCCTAATTATTTCACACTATCTTTATTCAACGTATATGGAATATACATTAGTAAAAAAATCCATTCACCTCTTAATCCCCACTCTTACCGGCCTCTGGGAATACAAAATCTTGGCGAAGAATAAAAGAAACAGACAGAGGATCTTGTTTTTATTACGGAAGTACAAGACCAATGAAGTTCTTTTAATGCTAACTTGATGCGCAACATGCATTTCAAAGCTAGGACTTCAGGGTAGATTTTACATAGTGGATTTAGTACTGCTTGGGTTATGACACGACGTCTGTCTATTAGTATTTATATATTTAACTTTTTTCCGGATAACAATATTACTGCAAATTAATCTTAATGTGGCCTGTAGTTGATTGCGAAAAAAAACGTAAATAACGTTCGATTTTATTTATTATATTTTTTTTATCGTTTTTTTTCTTCATTTACCCATTAGCTTTGTTCCAGGTCATTAGTACGGCCCTTGGGAAAACGGGTATACTTCCAGAGGTTCCTTAGCCGGATAGC
>NC_051415.1:20969251-20969438 GCF_015228065.2 Penaeus monodon
GGGTCATATCTCTTTTAAATCTGCAAATGCCATTGAACAAGACATCCCATTCCACTTTACCATAAGACATATATCTGGAGCATGAATTAGTTAGTGTAATGAAGAATATGATGCATGACTTAACTTTTCCTTCTGAGAAAATATTAGCTTCTTTAATTCTTCATACATTCACATACTTAAATTGCTT
>NC_051415.1:20969841-20970067 GCF_015228065.2 Penaeus monodon
GTATATGATGTCATGTAGGAAAATTTAGGAAAATAATTGCTTTAGTCAACGTTAAAGCACTTTAATGTCTCCTCAAAGACAAGTGTTTTGGCTGTATTACGTCTGTAGAACTCAACAGGTTGAAAATGAATAAAACAGACGATTAAGATATAATAGGATTATCTTATCAGCCAAGCCGATACTCGCAGATCAGTTTGATTATCTCAATGTAGCTTTTTAACCAGTG
>NC_051415.1:20972460-20973289 GCF_015228065.2 Penaeus monodon
AACCAGGTCGCCACAAATAGAATTTCACCTCATACAAGTAACAGTGATAGATGATGTGAATAAGTTCCGTTGCCATACTCATTTGCCGTTTAATGGATGGTCACAGAATTAATTAACCGTTCATATATGCGCACACACTATTAACATTCGGCAATCATTAACAACATAAAGAGTTGGAGAGGGAAAAAAAATTATCATTCATTATTTAACTCTATAAAGGTGAATACCTCTATGGATTGCGAAAAAAAGACGATACTTTGAAGATACATTATATGCCTTATATACACCTGCCTCTAAAAGTTCACTTCACTAAGATACCTCCTTTCAACTCCTCTTCAGTATACGTAGACTTTGCCAGGTGTATTCTCTCATAGAACCAGAAGAAGAGACTAGTAACAAGTTTATTCTACGACTTTTCTTACGTGAAACATTGACCAAAAGAATGGTAGATGTTAATAACACTGTCCTCAAAAATCCAAGCTATCAGAAATGTAGGCATGTCTCAAATCTAATAGTTAATAACGCGGAAAAGCGAGAAAAAAATTGTGTCAATGCTTCATTATGATCAACGCAGCTTAATGTTCCCTTAAACAGTCAAAAGTTTAAATTATCGACAACTAAAAAGAGCGAAGGAAACTTCAGCATAATGGACGTTAAGGAGGTTACCTGAGGCAACCGTGTCAGAATCTTAACTGACAGAAAACGTAGGGATAAAAGAGTTTACAAAATATCCGATTTTCGTTGAATTTGTTATTTTGTTCAGTTTTCTCCAAGAACCCTTCCTCGTGAAAGCTTACTTAAGACCCTCTCACATGACAAAGCAGAGAGC
>NC_051415.1:20973657-20974601 GCF_015228065.2 Penaeus monodon
CACAAAAGTCAATATACACTATCAACATAAATAAGAGGCACCGAAAATCATATACTTTCCCATTCTGTTTTTACTCCTTTAGTGCTACAGTTTACATAAGAACTTGGTAAACAACTTGGTAATTAGCACAGTGGCACACCAAAGAAGGGAGGAACGGAAACTTCTAATCTAGAAAACTCTGAAACAAGGTCCAACTTTCCCATTATGGCAGTGCTATTAACGTTACTCTCTCGCTCTACTTGCGTGACATCCCTTGGCCGAATTCGTTCTTTGATAGCTGAGGAAGGTGATCCTGCGGGACGAAAGTGTTCGCCTTCCGAAGAAGTGATCATTTCCACCCCCCAGTTTCAAGATAAACGAATTTTCAATAAAATTTCGAAAGAGAGAAGAAGAAAGCACTTAAAATGCCGAAGGCTTTTTACTGGTTCAGGAACACTGCAGGAACCACTCGCCGGATATGAAAAAAAAACACACATTCCAAATAAAAGAAAAAATAATCACTTTCCATAAATCTCTGATATTGATTCCAAGGCGTAATTCGTCCGACCATGCTTTGCTAAGAGCATTCCATTCGCTGGTGTGATTTTAGTATTGTAGTGATATTCAAGCCTCTAATCACCAAATAGCTATTAGACGCTGCACTTTACGATGACATTTACAAGTTCGTTTATCGACCAGCTATTATCTTCTATTTTTCATCTGTATTCTTTTAACCAAAGTTTGATGAGCTGTTTTGAGATCAATAGTTATCAGACAGGGTGGCGAATGGCTTGGTTGAATATTTCAGTTCTCTATATTTTAACTGAATACTGGTATCAAACAGCATCTCGACTGTCTATAGATCATTAGACTAATTCGGAAATCTATCACACATCTTCAGGATTTTGAATAATGCTAATACTCTAATAGCGATGAGGTCTTTTTAGCATCAACGACACAATGCT
>NC_051415.1:20974651-20974882 GCF_015228065.2 Penaeus monodon
GGAACATTGCTCAGAAACAACTTTTGTAACGAAGCTTATCCTATTCGTTCACATGCTTAGGTTCAACTCCATCAGACTCTTCAATAAAATGCTCTAGATAAGAAAAATTAAATCCATTATCGCAGAAACCCAGACGAGAAATATTAACCAAAGTAACTTGGTTGTAAATAATCTCTTGGTTATTATACTTTCAAATGTACAGCAAGTCTAATTAACCTAAAAAAATATTTA
>NC_051415.1:20975307-20975478 GCF_015228065.2 Penaeus monodon
GTCTCTGCTAATCTACACAACGAGCTCACGAAAAATAAATAGTAAGTGTTGCTGTCGTCCTGAGATTTACGAGTACAGTGGAAAGCCATATAACTCGAAATGGCTTGATATCTGGTTAGATTCTCCTGAAATATACAAACAATAATTCTTACACTTGCCGATCGCCAGAGC
>NC_051415.1:20977241-20978494 GCF_015228065.2 Penaeus monodon
TGAAAAGACTATGATGATCCTGGTGAAAATGAGGAAAGTTTTGAATGTTGAGTATTTGACTGACGAGTCTGGCTAACCTCCACTGATGATGAGAAATGTTCATTGCACCTATTCTAATAGATTATCTTATCATTATTCATGTAATCATTTGAATGAATAAAAGAGCCACCCCATGCGCTTTTTGGCATTTCAAGTCAGAGAGGAACATCATGTATCATCAACTTTCCTCATAGGTTTTGATTCCTTGCTTTCGGGGTAACCAAGGTTTCTGGTTGGTCGCCTTCAAGAGGGATCCGTAGCTGATGGTGCCTCAGGGCGAAGGGCTTCCGTGCAAGGGGATTCAGATAGCGTGGTGGGATCCCTCGCTAAAAGTCCTTTCTTACTGCAGAGTACCTGGTTCCTTATCGTGTAGGTTGAGGTACTCACGCAGGAAACCGGAGCGGATATTTCGCAAGGCGAGGCTCGAGGATAAGGTAAAGAGGAATTCTGCGGTGAGGAACTTTTTTTCACAAGACTGCAGAAGAGCAGGGTACGGAAAGACGAGGTTGCTGTGTGGGGAAAAATGAAAGAAGAAGGAAACGAGAGGAGAGTGTTAAGTGTTAGAGATCAGACAGGATAATGTGTCGCACGAACTTTTAGTGCCTGCGAAAAATAAGTCAGACCTATTAATGTCTGAGCAAAATAAGTTATGCCTGTTAATATCCGCACAAAATAACTGAGATATGTCGATACCCGCGAAATACAACTCAGATCTGTAGATGTATGCGCAAAGTAAATGTTATGACTGCCCACAAAGTAACTCAGACCTGTTAATGCTAGCCCGCAAAACAATTCAATGTCTGCGCAAATTAACCCAGACCTTTTAATGTCCTGTGCAAAATTAGTCAGACCTGTTGATGCCCACAGAATATAAGTCACACTCGTTAATGCTCACGCAAAATAACACAGATCAATTGACGTTCCCGCAGAGCAACTCAAACCAGTTAATGCCCACTCAGAATAACTCAGACCGGTTAATGGCCACGCAAATTAACACGGACCTGTTAATGCCCACTCAACAGACCGGTTGATGTTTAAGCAGAGTAACTCAGACCTGTTAATGCCTCCTCAAAGTAATATAGACCGGTTGATGTCCAAAGGAAGTCAGACACATTAATCAAGTCCCGAACACAAAACTACACCCTTTAACACAAACCGTAGGCAATCTGGACGCTTCTCCCTCCAAAATCCAAGAACAGTGAGAGGAGGAGATG
>NC_051415.1:20978570-20978659 GCF_015228065.2 Penaeus monodon
GAATGTAGAGAACGTGGGGAGATGTCAAGAAAGCAATGAATCCTTCCTCTTTTTCTTCTAAAATTAACCAGTGTTTCGTTCAGGAGGGA
>NC_051415.1:20979019-20979606 GCF_015228065.2 Penaeus monodon
CCATTCACTTCATTATTTTACAACTGAGACTCTTCTTTGTGTTTTACGAACTTTATAAGAGTTTCAAGTCCCAGTTTGTTGATAGAATAAATATCTTGAAGCATGGGCATAAACTTTTTATGAATGGCGGGTTAATCACGGCTTCAAAGACTTTCACCAAAAGTACAATATTCAAAAGATAACATTTTACGAACCCGTAATCTTTGTTTTTTTATGATTTAAAAGTCATTTTGATTGCTATGCTTACAATAAGTCAATAATCTCCAAAGATTCTGGAAAGGAATTTTGAACATTCCTTTCTACTTTTAATAATGAAAATTTTTTTTTGTTATTGCTCTTGTTTTTTCCTTACGAATATTTGGGTCGTTTGCGAAACAGGATTTATTTGACTATAATGGAATAGATTACGGTTTATTATCCTCCCTCCCCCCTCTTTTATATCTATAATGTGTCTGTAATTCATCTTTATTGAGTCTTAAATGCCAGAAATTTTCGTTAGTCATATATGAATAAATAGTATTTCATACATTCTAAATTAAACCTTTTCGAGAGTGCATTTGAATACTTTTAAAATAGATTAAAAGATT
>NC_051415.1:20980728-20981044 GCF_015228065.2 Penaeus monodon
CTTATTGGCCCCATAAAGATCACGTGTTTAATTCGATGCCATCCTCTTCTGGCGTAATGTCGATGTTTAAACACGGACGAAACTGCACGTGTGAACTTTTTACCCAGTGTTTCACGAATTAAAGTTGATATGCAGACACCGTTCCCTACGGTATTATGGTCATATTGTTGAAACACTTTCGTAGAATGGTTCCATTTCTTGAACTTTAGAGCAGGAAGCATTACTATTATTTTTTAAAATCAATTTGGATATTGAGAGGTATCACTGATATGATTACTAGTGACAGGTATGACTCAGAAGATTGCTATTGATTGGA
>NC_051415.1:20981323-20981392 GCF_015228065.2 Penaeus monodon
TCAATTTCGTCACATTGCATAGGATCTTTCTTTTAGTTTCTTTAATGTAAATCGTATTTAATGCCTTAT
>NC_051415.1:20981739-20982068 GCF_015228065.2 Penaeus monodon
TATACCCTCGCTCTTTCTCTGGGCAAAACGTTAGTTACAAAAACTGTAATTAGATTTCACAAAGGCAGCAAACCATCTCGTCAGCAAAATTACATGCGTAAAGGAATTGCAGTCCCATTATTGTGTTTTGCTCTGCCATGGAATATTAATGGATTCTGCTCTTACATGGGGAAGTGAAACCCCTTTTTAGTACTGTGCTTTCTTGTTTTATTGTACACAAAGGGGTACTCTTAATGGATAAATCACGATCCTAAAAGGTATGGAAGAATGTACAGTATGTTTGGAGGACTTTAGGTTACATTTTCTACTGGATGCAAGAAATTTGACAC
>NC_051415.1:20982209-20983827 GCF_015228065.2 Penaeus monodon
CAAAATCCAAGTTGTTGGAAAAGCAATTGTATTTTCATATATATTTATCTAGCTTACAATAAGGTGTGTGATTTTCATAACACACAAACACTGTTGTTTATAAAGACTGCATACGTTCTATATAAGAGATGCACATGGAATCAATTTCACCCGCTCTAGCTGTACAAATGAGCCTGGAGGGCCTGTCTAATGAAAGTTAAACAGTTTTCCTCGCTTCACTGTAGCCGACATTGTCTAGGAAGCAGTCTTCTCATTTACGCTGGCATATCAGCATACATTCGACATTAATTACCTCAAACTGCATGAAAAAGACATCGCATATACACCGGCTTAAAGTATCCATGGCTGATTCTTAATCTAGTTTATGCAGAAGTAGAACGAACTTCTGGCAAGAAGAAATTTGAAGTTATCACCTATACTGTTTACCACTATTTGAGGAAACTTCGAATCCATGGAGAGGATTCAGTAAAGTTTCATATAGTCTTTGTATTTTGTCAGATTACCAATATATGGAAAATCATGTAGAATACTATAACTATTCAGACGAGTTTATAGGTTTAAACTCTTAAAATAAAGAGCTGAATATAGCATATCCAAAGGAGGTGCTTTTAGTATCCTTTTATGGCTGATAACTGGTTTCAGTTTTGTACTCGCAATTGGTAAAAATATCTGAAGAGGGAAGATTAATTATTTGTTTAATGAACTTTGGTCAGGTTTAGAAATCAAGTGGCCTTCACTTCATAAAGGATGAAAGCCAATCAGAAATCAATTATCTTCTGAATGATATCTTTAAAAGTGCTGATTACTCCCAACTTTAAGAGTATGCGGAAAAGAGCACTAAAGCCTCAGAACACTTCTATCACTCAAGAGTCCGCTGGCTTTATCGGGGAAGAATTCTTTTACGTCTTCAGTCGGTGAGAATGGAAACAGGATTTTTCTTGGGGGAGAAATATCACTCGTTGCCTGTCTGCTGGCGAATCTGACTTTCATAAGTGACATTTTCTCTCACTTCGACAAGTTGAACGTAGCTGCAGCCTGGTGAATTCCATGATTTATTAAAGTCAATAAGATCTGTTCATTCAGAAGAAACGAATTTCTTAGCGAAGACGTTCTTCAAAGGAAAAATGTGCTGCGCTGTCTTAAACTGGTTTATATCCCGACACACAATTACCTATCAAGAAATCCATTTTATGACGACATATACGAAACTGCATGATGCTACATGACTATATTCAGGTCTTCTAGAAACAAAAACAAGTAGAGTTTTATTTCGTGATAACAACCCAAATTTTATGTCAACATCCTGGAAGCGAAATCAGTTTTACATTACCTTCCTCTCGGAGCGCTTCCTTTAAAGGCAGGTTCTTTTTGTTTGATTATCATCACGAACAGGACAAGAAGTCGTGTCGCCTCGCTGCATCACTTCAATAATACATGAGCTGAAATACGAAGTGCAAGATTTTAGCAGTTTATTTTTGTCGGTATTACGTGGCATGCAGCGCCACTTGTTATGGAGTAACATGGATAAGATTTTGTAGCGAAAGCTTACTCAGCACAAAAGAATTACATATACGGCAGAATAAATATTAACTATTATCTAGAAAACACTGTATTCCAG
>NC_051415.1:20984504-20984624 GCF_015228065.2 Penaeus monodon
ATCTTAACCAATTATATGTAAAATATAACCCATTACTTTTTTCTAGGGAAGCATAGATATATATATTTTTTCCTAACGTAATAGTAAAATAAATGTTTAAGCAAACTTACATGTATTATA
>NC_051415.1:20984714-20985019 GCF_015228065.2 Penaeus monodon
TTCTCTTTCCTATAACATATTCTTCTTCTGTGTTATGAACGTAATCTTTTTATATACTCATGTGATCATGGCAGGAATGCAGGCGCCATCCTGAGATTGCAACAACCTCGTGTTGTTCAAGTTTACCTGATAAATATTTCATGGCCACTGGTATAAAATTATGCAAGATAATTTCTAGGTACACAGTCCTAGTCATGAATCTAAGGAAAATACAATGCTGAAAACTGTCATTCCTTTGCTTAATTTGATATTGACCTGGCAATGGATGTGCTTGAAAGTGTAGTGCGATTAAACTCAATATTACA
>NC_051415.1:20985972-20986881 GCF_015228065.2 Penaeus monodon
TGATAACAACAAAATAGTATAAGAATATGACAACAAAAGAACGCCTTTATCGCAATCCATAGAGGAAATAATGAGCGTAACAGGAGCTCCAAATGGACAGAGGCACGCAGCCCGCCGGACGAAATGGCGTGTAAGAGTTGTAGAGAAGCGAAGGCCAGGGAGCTTCCTCCGTAACTTTTGTTTATTAGTTACTCGCGTGGGTTAGAGGTAGGCGAGCGTCCGCCCCACGCACGCAACGCAAGGGACGGTTACGATCTGCCAGGAACGAAGTCGAGACACATTTCACAGCAAGAGAAGAAAAAGAGAAGCAGAGGAAGAAAAAGAGATGTAGTGACAGAGTGAGATGTTAGGACCCTCGTGGCTCCTTGTCCCTGCTGTCCAATTAACTGCTGCATTCGGTTCTTCCCTCGAGGCACAGTGCCACATCCCGCCCCGCTGAGACTGTTTATGAAAAGCTGGCACTGCCTCGTGGGGGCGGCGGCGGATCTGCAACCCGCTGGCTGAACCTCACAGCAGCGGCCGATGATTATTAGATTTTCTGGCGTGGGAAGAAGAAGGACGTTCGCAGGGGAGTTTGACAGTGAGGGATGATAAAAGATTATACACGAGATAAATGGATATCATAAAAATCTATGTACAGAAGGACTGAACAAAATTAAGCACATCTGATATAAATATTAGCGCGATGTATCCAAGCTGTTAACCTTACAAACGTCCTATCTAGGTTCCATACATTCAGACATGTTGCAAATCATCTATTGTCGACTGGGCATTCAAGGAAATGTAAAGGGTAACAGACGAGACATCTTTTATGGTAAATTCCATTCCCATGAAGTGACCGCGCACGCGGATGACACGCAATGAAAGAAAAATAGTAAATAAATACACGCTGAAGGCTTGCTGTAAAGG
>NC_051415.1:20987269-20987693 GCF_015228065.2 Penaeus monodon
CGTGCATAATGTAAAGCCTCGATTCATCGCAATTAAGGACTACACATAAGAGAAGAAAATGGCCAGAGGTGGGAATATGAAGGCCCCGCGGATGAATTTACATGGATTGGCTATCTGAAGTTGATGTTTAAAATTCCTCGTATATATTAGCATTAATTCGCCATTATCTATTCTGTAGGTCGTTTGCCTGATTTAGATGTCGAAATATATTACCTATTATCCCACTTAGCATCATTCAAGAGGATTCGTTATAGGAATTCTCAGAGAGGGAGAAAAAAAAGACTTCATCCAAAAATTATCGGTCATTGAGGTCGATGATTTTTCCAAATTCCATCGCTTGGACGTTTTAAATAAGTAACACTGCCACTGATATCGTTAGATTGTCATGACTAACTCTTTTTAAGAAAATCATATAACCCTGCAA
>NC_051415.1:20987796-20987889 GCF_015228065.2 Penaeus monodon
TCGTTTGTAAACGACGGTGTGATGGGTGGCAGCCATTACTGGTGGCGGACACTGGCAGGTCCTTGCACGGCTCATCACGCCTGGCCGGTGGTC
>NC_051415.1:20988305-20988788 GCF_015228065.2 Penaeus monodon
ACAATTCTAACTGTCACTTTAACCTTGTCGCATATTTCATTTTATTCACTGATCGAAGCCAGTAAGTCACTGTAGCATGCATGATTAAACTCCACGAAGAGACTGCATGCCGTACCTGCATCAATTAATCATCAACGATATAGGTAATAGCAACAGAATATAGTATCATATAGTGGCTGAAATTGCATTCATTATTTCCCTCTTCTTACAAAGGTGTGAATATTCTGTATAACTTTCTAAATGGGAGAAACAGATTTAAACAAATCCTGTATCGGTTCAAATAGAAAATAGTGTTCTATTAACTTTTTTTCTGTGAATGATTTGGATATAAAGAGTAAAATATAGCAAAACTATTGACCAAAATAAGTCAAGAGGGATCGGCTATACTGTTATCAGAACGAGAACAGTGAATGATTATTCTACACACATTCCAATATTCTGCATGGCTGAATAGTGCAGTTGATTATCTAGTATGCAAGTGTT
>NC_051415.1:20988821-20988996 GCF_015228065.2 Penaeus monodon
GGAATTAACGCAAGCTTTCCTGGGTAACATTATCATCTCAATATGGAAAGCTTGAATGTTATCTTATCAGATTGAATAAGATTATTTGGTCATGATCCTGAGGCTATATGGGCTATTTACGAAACCAGAGGCTGAAGTTATAACAAAAGGAAAACAGAAAAAAAATATTACGTTC
>NC_051415.1:20989047-20990097 GCF_015228065.2 Penaeus monodon
ATGATAATACCAAGAATAGTTAGATTAGTTGAACTCACTTTGACAATGTATCAATTGATAAAAATATAGCACCAACAGTAATAGGAGTCATGTAAATAATTTACATCATTATAACCTCACTGACGTCATCAATGAGCAAATTGTGGCGCTGGAGCGAAATTAATATCGGCAGTGCCAAAGCCTTATAAAAGACCATATGTTATTCAAACAGGACCATTACCAGCTGAGCGGAATTACCCATGTTTGGCATTTCCGTGACGATGATTACTATGAATCATGATTTTGCATTTTCAAACTTATTGTTATTTTTCACACAAGTGGCATTTCTAAATATTGTCGATTCAATGTGCTTGTCTTGCTTTGGCTTCTGTCTACTAGTAAATAGTTTTTTTTTTTCAGAAAACGTTTATCAGGTAATCTCGAAATGCCACTCAACAGTGCGGCACTATTGTTATGAAGTGATTTTTATTATTACGCTACGGAAATATAAATGTGCATATATATACTTTTTTACCCAGAACTTTCATACAGAAATGGCAACTGTTCTTAATTATTGAAACTTCACTAAAGTTTTTCCCCGAAGAATGACCTCCTGTAATTAAACATTTGATTTAATTTAATTAAGCATTGTAGTATTCAATATGAAACAACTCTTTGACAACAAAACAACAATAACATGCACGAGTTCTTAAAGAAATATCGTATCAACACATCAACACACGTGTATTCTTAATTGTGTACAGAATTTCAAAGACAAAGACGCCTCGACTAAATATTATTTGTTCAAAAGTGTAACATTTTCCAAAATGTGTATTTAGTGCACATTCCTGTACGAAAAAGTTGCCCGACATGGGAACCAATTAACTTCTGCCTTTTTTCGCTGGGGAAGTAAACCCACGTTTTTTGATGTTGTGTAACATTCTTTCGGATTATTTGTGTTTATATTGCATGCTTTGTATGCTTACAGCTAAATTCTCTTTGCAATGATGGGTAAGGATTGCTTGTACAAATACATGCCATAAGCAAAACGTTGCCCGTAAGAAAATACGT
>NC_051415.1:20992666-20992827 GCF_015228065.2 Penaeus monodon
GAGTCTGATATCGACAGTATCTACACGATATTGCCATCCCTTTCCCTGCATTAAGCATTCACTGCGGCCGACGTATTACCAGATGTGAAATATTGGCTGCATACATTCTCTCTGCTTCCAAACCTATTTCAGTTCATCTTGCTTCTCCCAGGAACATCGGA
>NC_051415.1:20992897-20993458 GCF_015228065.2 Penaeus monodon
CCACGACATCTTTTATTATTTACTATTGCTTGAGCCTTTCCTACTACTATGAGACTTTTTACTACCAATATACGTGATGGTCGTAGTGACAGCAGGAAAGTCTGTATTTTCCTCGATAAGTGTACTGAGAAAAATAATTAATTTTCATCGCATATACATGAACGATGCAAAGGATTCTTTATCTGTGAACAGCTATTGTATTTACTGTTCTATTACTAAGTTATCAGTAGATCATTTTTAAAACCTTTTTTCACCAGGTTACGGCATGTTCTCGCAGTGCACGGTATTGATTAATTTACGCGTATTAAATATTGGCTCCACCTAACCCGTAATCAACCATGTGTTTAAAATTGGCTATAACAATAATCTTCTTTCAAATGGAAATTTCGTTCATCCTTAATGCCAGTGGAACATAAACCGTGCTAATTTAATCAAAGACTTTAGGGGACTAATTCCATAATGCATTTTACTAAGCACCAATTATTTCCTACTGTCTGGCTTCTGAACTCGACATTTCATTAATATGTCGTGAAACAAATTTCATAATCAAATACAGATAAG
>NC_051415.1:20995158-20996969 GCF_015228065.2 Penaeus monodon
ACATATATTCTCAGTATGCTTCAATCAAAGTACACTGTGTTACAACTAGCGATATGGCGATCGAAGGGCCGCTAAATCACCGGGGATTTGCTTCGATCGTTCGATGTCCATGCGAGCAAAAGGAATGAGAGCTGAGCTACCTGAAGCAGCATTACCGGATGGTTACTATGGGTACCAGAGCGTTGGCGGTGCAGCCTCCTTAGTCAATTCCCCCTTCTGGTTGTGCCTGGGGGGAAGCCAGTAACTTTCATATCCTCCTGGGGTGAGGGCAAAGGCGGCTGTCATTAGGAGGCCAGGGAAAGTCGGGGTAATTTTGTTCTCTGTGGGAATAATTACCTCTCTTTTAGCGGAAACTCTGAGATATTGACATTCCTCTTTGTTATAGGTGCCTTTGCCGCACAGGTAAATATTTCTAAGCTGAAAGGGCCAGCGGGGCTTTGCATATGGTTAGAGTGCCCGTACATTAGGGCTCGAGGCAATATGATTTGATTTTTCGCGTCACTATTCTGGGCTCGGCAGTGGGAGCTGAGGGTCTGGAAAGGTCAGCCCGAATCCTAGTTTTGCCTCCTAGGTCCAATAGCATCCTCAGTATACCAGGGCCATCAATAATAGCAAACCTATACGGACACAACGCTTCCTTCCTTGGTGAAACAACTACTACATCATTCTGGAAGCGTCTATAGAACCTGCATTAAGCTAATGAGACAGTGATCCGTTGTTCGTAGCCAAGATTGACTAATCGACTCCCCTGACTTACCGGGATCTGACCACATCCCTCTCCGGTGAGCCATCCAGTAGGGAGTCCACATCTCATCTTTTAGGGGAAGCATTAGCTCCACTATCAATACCGTGTTTTTTCAAACATGGCTTCGACATGAACCTTATCACGTCTGCCATACTCCAGAAAGACATCTAATACTTACGATAGCTGCATCAACAGGACACGCTAAAACAAACCATGAAGCGAAGACCTCAATTCTATTTGGCTTCTTCGTTCAGCACAGTTGGAGTCGGCGCAAATGTATGCCTTGTAATTACCCATGACGCTCCCTCACCACCAAAGCGTCCTCGCTACCTTTAAGCCCCACCGTCTTATCAGCCGATCTCCCCGCTTCGATGACCTCGCCTCAACTACATGTCCAACAAGACGTATACAACTTGACCACGTCTCGCTTATTGGGCTGAAACGCTCGCTTTAATACTCGAACATCCCTTCTTACTCCATCCGAAAGGCAACTGCGTGTGGCTACAATTCTCAAATTCGACACTGAAAATAGCCGTCGATAGTCACTGATCAGCACATCTGCATATCGGCGCTCTATCGTTGCCGACTCCAACTCTAGTGACCTTTACCTCTTTGCTTTTACCTTTCATGGCTTTCAAGTACCTGGGGCTTACCATCTTCTAGAAAGTATTTCTACTGACGGTAACATATTGTAGCATCTCTGCAAGAACAACTAATGAGGACAGGATAAATTATTTGAACAGGTTGTCTGGTACAACAATAAAACAATTTCTGATTTTTGCTGATAACCAGATTTTGTGTAAAGTTATGCATGCACGAAAAATTAATGAAAGAGGCATGGCATCGATGGTGGTACCTCGAGGGTCCAGTGCCGCGGCTTAAAATATATATTCGAGCCAAGGCTACATTAGTCAAGAGAATCACCCAGCCAACTGAGCGCTCGCAGAATGAAAATACGGCAGCCATTCTGCCACGTAGGCGATGGCCGCATTAGATTAACTTTCTCGACTTTTTACGACCGAAGCTTCAGCAGTGAATATTCTATTACTTTATGAAAATCTATTCC
>NC_051415.1:21001243-21001817 GCF_015228065.2 Penaeus monodon
TCTGAGTGACTTGGAGTAAAGCTGTCTAGGCTGGGTGATTCAACAATGTCATATTTGTTACTTATACCCTTGTTTTTGACTAAAAAAACAACGTCAATGATTTAGTGGAACAGTATTAGCGGTGATTAACTGGTATAAAGATGTAGCAATACCGGGGCGTATTTCTGGCTCTGATTTTTTATGCTGTTAGTTACTTTGGTAGTGTGCTAGTGTAAAAGTGGTAATCTGAGATTACTTATTACTTATAACAAAGCAATAAGGGAGGCTTTAGCGAGTAGAGTGCAGCCACGTCATACTGCAGTGGTGTGTTAGCATTAATTAAATCCGTGATTGATCTGAGATTATTTATAACTTATAACAGTAACTAGAGTGTGGAATGCAGAGACTTCATCCAGTTGGAATCTATAGTGTTGTGGCACTCCTGTAATGGCACCAAACCCGTTGAATCATCGAAGGAAGTAACCCGTCATCTCAGGATCAATAGCTATTCCTGGCTTGGCTCTTATCCGCCAAGGATTTTGGTCTGACACTCCTCCAGGACGGGAGGTTGTGTGCGGGAGTGTATGTCTATTTC
>NC_051415.1:21001908-21002023 GCF_015228065.2 Penaeus monodon
ATCGTGCGCGCTAGCGCTGAAGTGTGGGGAAGAAGGGGGGGATGTCTAAGCTTACCCCTGTGTGTAAGTACGACCCTGTGTGACTGTATAATAAGTGATTGCGCGCGCGCGCGTG
>NC_051415.1:21002091-21002366 GCF_015228065.2 Penaeus monodon
TTGTGTGTGCTTTAGTATCCCACGAGACCCCCCCGTTTCCGTTTCTTTCGTACTCAACGACTTCCAGGAAATTTGCAGCCGTCACTTGAGCGGTCTAGAGTTCTTGGGAGGAAATATTTGATAGCTGTCTTCCTCGAGTGCAACATAAGATTCAATATTTGGACAATGCACATGCCTCGATAATGTTTGGACGACATTGTCCAACGCCGCATGTAAGTGAAGTGTGAAGATGTGAAGATGTACAGACAAATCACTTGATATACCTGTGCTTATAG
>NC_051415.1:21004978-21005173 GCF_015228065.2 Penaeus monodon
TTTCCCGACCCCGCCCTTTTTCACTTGCTCAGCCGTGCAAAGGGAGGGTTTAAAAGGGGAAAAATTATTGCGCCACTGTCGGTAGGTATGTCTTTGAACAAACAAGATGGCCGCTCAGGTATCTACGGTGATTTGATTTCTCGAAAGCTGCCATTTTTCCCCTCTTTTATGCTGCCTTTATACTTGTTTCCTAAA
>NC_051415.1:21005823-21006255 GCF_015228065.2 Penaeus monodon
TTCTTTTTTATATTTGTTTCATTTGAATAGCATCGAAAGTCATCTTGACAATGTTAGATCGAGTGAGATAATAAAGGGCATTGTGGTGGTATGCACAGTTTATGCAAATAATAAGAAACGTGCATTCGTATTGTTCTGAAAACCGACTGCAACGGCAAATCCAATTCGTTGTAGTGAAAGTAAATCATCAGTTAACGGAAGACATCCATTTTAAAATTTATGTACCAATTAAGAGAACAGGAGGAAAGGAAGATTAAAAAGATAACGGAACTTTGAACTTTCTGAAGTAAGAAAATGTCCTAAAATGTACACAAGTTAAGCCAAACTTTGGCATGCTGCTCGACCAACACTCAGATAGCCTGCAGTAAGTGACATGGGAAAGGGGGGGGGGGGGGGAATATTCCCTTTACGCAGAGACAACGGGTCGAGGTT
>NC_051415.1:21006298-21006413 GCF_015228065.2 Penaeus monodon
TCCTTCATATACGGTTGCAGTGAAACGAAGGACACACATACAAAGATTTGATTTTTTTATATTCATACGTTATTACAAAATGAGGTAAAGTGATATGCGTGCCCCCCTCTCTCTG
>NC_051415.1:21006499-21006862 GCF_015228065.2 Penaeus monodon
CGTACTCTAGCTGACTATTATTTTTTGTTCTTTATGTAACGAAGTTAAGACAACGTGGTTTAGCAGTAACAAAGAAACTGAAAACGTAAACCACATTTCAGCGAGGGAATGCAAGACTCCGAGTTATCTAAGAAATGTGGAATTAATAATAACGAGGACTGATACCCCTACACATAACAATGCCTGGAATGTATAACATGTATGAACACGACTTGAGTATTGAATTAGAGCTGACTTAGATTTTTTTAGGTTTTGTTCTTTTAGCGCCGTGGCCATGATACGATTGGGCTGACACGGTTGAAAAATAATAAAGCATGTAGAGTTTTTCATTATCGAAAGCATTAAGTGCACTATACATTACTT
>NC_051415.1:21008371-21008493 GCF_015228065.2 Penaeus monodon
TTTTAAGTAATGTATAGTGCACTTAAGCTTTCAGATAATGAAGAACTCTACATGCTTTATTTTTTTTTCAACCGTGTCAGCCCAATCGTATCATGGCCACGGCGCTAAAAGAAAAAACCTAA
>NC_051415.1:21008674-21009082 GCF_015228065.2 Penaeus monodon
CACTATGTGTATTCTTTCTCCTTTCTATTACGCTTCGGTAATTTCCAACACTTGAGCTTCAGAATTTTTACCAGAGATCCACCGTTTCCCTCGCTTGCAACGCGCGCTCTACCTGCACAGCCGCGGACATCTGTGATAATTGGCTTCTCGGACGCCAATTCCAGCAAGAATCGGTGGAATCTGAGAGTTATTTCTACCAATAATCTTTTCTTCGAGAGGAAGCGTGTACGAAAGTGTTCACGAGAACTTCCTCTTGCCTCCGAGATTGTCTTCGCTTGGGTTCGGATTAAGGGGAAAATTTTTCGAGATCTTGTTTCGTAGAATGTCGTCGAGACTGCCGAAAGCCTTTGGTCTCTGGGGAGTTCGCTGAGAGACGACGGTTTGTCATATGTATACATTGATAATGTT
>NC_051415.1:21009323-21009613 GCF_015228065.2 Penaeus monodon
CGTGAACAGAAAGTGAGTGAAAGAGAGAATCTTTATTATGAATGCAGATATATATATATATTTTTATTATTCTGATTTAATCTCGGATACTTGGAGTAATTCCCTGATTGCCGTACATGATGATATGGCTCTCCATCCGCTTAACTCGCCACCGACAGGGATGATGAGGAACCGATAATCTCCGTTTACGTCCAAGCTAAGTCAGTGGGACAAGAAGCTCCTATAATTGGGTACGTAACAATGGGCCAAGGGGCAGATAACATCTAAGTATCTCGAAGTAGCATTTCTCA
>NC_051415.1:21009660-21010061 GCF_015228065.2 Penaeus monodon
GAAGTGGAAGTATTAGTTTGAGTTAAAATGAAAGTCTTTTTTGTAACTCTATTCTTTAAAGATAACAAGATAAACTTTTTTTGTGTATGTAATTACAACGAAACCTTTTTACAAATTATATATAAATAAAAAATATTTTCATGATTCAGTAGAGCAAAGTTCGTTCACGCATGATGTGCTATTGTCATTGTCAAATATATTTTCATATCAGTTATTGGGAAATGTTTATAGTCTCGATTTCTGAATTTCGTTTTGCAAAATATCGCAAAAAATGTGAAAAGCCAGAAGAGCTAAGTACGAATGGAAGTACTTTCCTGGTATATTTTCCTGTGCAATATATAAACTTTTATATTACAGTAGAGAAGTTAAATGGAATAGACTAGAGAAGGTTAGGTTGATCG
>NC_051415.1:21010382-21010768 GCF_015228065.2 Penaeus monodon
TCTCTTAGAGGTGAATTCAAATTCCATCTTATATACTATCTCATAAAATCCGTAACTTTATACGAATTATCAGATATAATTACTAATAGGAATCAGTTCTACAAAACTGACCTTCTGACAGAGCTTTTGCTATTTCTTGTTTCAGGAAAGATAGCTTCGTAATCCAAACGTCCCCGGGAAAAATCTTACCAAATAGAGACGATCCCTGTGGCCCCTTTTACAAAATTTTGGGGACCAAAACCTATCAAACCCCCGGCCGCAGCGCACCGGCCGCTTTTAAATTCCTTTTCGCATAAAGGTCCCTGAATTGTAAAAAAAAGGGGTTCTCTTTGCGGAAAAGGTTTCTTTCTATTTTTGTATCCTTTTGGGCTTTTTTGGAAAGTAAA
>NC_051415.1:21013036-21013131 GCF_015228065.2 Penaeus monodon
GCGTAGCCACACTGATATAGATAAAAATACTTTCCCCCACTTTAATTTACAGACAGCCAATCCCTCCTAAAAGGGTTTCCCAAATAACAGCATTG
>NC_051415.1:21013198-21013499 GCF_015228065.2 Penaeus monodon
AGTAGTTTTGCGTCACCCTTGGGGAGGATTTAGGTTTTTTTTTCGGATAACTGAATCCGGATTGAAAACGAGGAAGCTTTAAATCCGGTCATATTCGATTTAAAGTCAATGTATCTGAAATTTTTTCCCCCCCAAAAATAGGGATTTTTCTAAGAACTTTGGGAAAAATTTTCCCCCATTGGGATTGTTTTTGGGCCCATTGTTAAGTTTTACGGGGAAATTTCAGTGGGGTTGAGGAAGCAATGGCTGGTATTTTAATGTGGGAAAAACCGATAACACACACACACACAAAGAAATAATA
>NC_051415.1:21014010-21014338 GCF_015228065.2 Penaeus monodon
GGGAAAATTTATGATAATTGTCGGGGCAGTATGTCATAAATACAATATTTTGTTTTTAGTCTGTATGCAGCCAATGTTCGGGGCGTTGTATATGGGGAAAACCCTTTCCCGTTCCGTGGTTGCTGGGAAAGTGATAAAAGCATTTCCCATCCCCTTAAGTTGCTGGCGTCGAGGGGTGAAGAGGAAGTGATAATTTTACACGCACTTCCGGGCTGAATCAATGGCCCCCGGGAAATTTTAAAAAATAAGCAGGGTCAGTAACGAGAAGTCATCTTTTTTTGAATTTTTAGAGTTGGATGGGGGTTTTCCCCATTTTATTTAATTTTAT
>NC_051415.1:21016294-21016367 GCF_015228065.2 Penaeus monodon
TTAAAATTTTTTGGTATTTTTTCATTTTTACTGTGGCTGTTTTTCTTTTCAATTTTTAAATTTTTTTTTTAAT
>NC_051415.1:21016424-21016651 GCF_015228065.2 Penaeus monodon
AAAATATTTTAAAAGAACAAAATTTATATTTTATATATATATTTTATAAAATATATTGAAAATATATTTAAAAAATATATATATAAAATATTTTTATATATATAATATATTTTTTTGGGTTTTTTTATATATTTATATATTATATAATATATATATATAATATATTTTATTATATATATTATATTTATTATTAATATAAAGAAAAAACCAAGTAAAAAATGAAAAAA
>NC_051415.1:21016800-21016901 GCF_015228065.2 Penaeus monodon
AGGGGGTAAAATATATTTTATATTTATATATAAAATATTATAAAAGGGGTATTTTTTATATAATTAAAAATATATATATATTATTTTTAATTATTAAATTT
>NC_051415.1:21016953-21017084 GCF_015228065.2 Penaeus monodon
AAAATAATATAGAATTTTATATAAATTATTTTAAAAATAAACCCAAAAATATATTTAAAAGATATATATTTATAATATAAAATAATAGAATTTTAGAAAATATTTAAAATATATAATATATATATATATAT
>NC_051415.1:21017115-21017839 GCF_015228065.2 Penaeus monodon
TTTTAAAAGATAAAATATATATATAATATATTGGTGGGGGGGGGTTTTTTTGGGGGGGTGGGGGGTTTTTATAAAATATAAAATTTTTTTATAATATAGGTATATAAATATAATTTTAGAATAATAAAGAGAGGAATAATTTAAGATATATATATATTATATATTTTTTTTGGTTGGGATATATAATATATATATATATAGAAAATATATAATAATATAGAAATAAAGAGATATATAAAATAATTAAATAATAGATAGTAAGAATTTAAATATTAAAATTTTTAAAAATAATGGATATATATAATTAATTATATTATATAATATATATATTTATAATTATATATATAATAGATAGAAAATATATATATTTTAAAATAAAATAAAATATATTTTATATATATTTTATTTTAAAATATATATATATATTATAATTTTTATTTATATAAAATTTGTGTGTTTTTTTTGGTTGTTTTATATATAAAATATAATTAAATTTTGAGTATAAAAAAGACTATTTTATATATATATTTTAATTTTATATTAATATATATATAGATAGAGGGGGGGGGGTTTTTTTTATGATATATATAATATAATATTAAAAATAAAAAAAAAAAAATATAAAATATAATATATAAATTTTAATATATATATAATATATAAATTTTAAAAATTTTTTTTTAAAAAAATATATATAAATTAATCCTTTTTAATAAGGAAAATA
>NC_051415.1:21018168-21018394 GCF_015228065.2 Penaeus monodon
ATCAAATTAATCAAATAGGGAAAAACCACATACCGAACTCTATAAATTCATGCAAGATGATCTCGTTACTGAGCTGCTTAGTTTATGAACTTCCGGTGCCATTGATTCAGCCCGGAAGTGAGTGTAGATTATCACTTCCCCATCATCCCTCGACGGCCAGCAACTTAAGCGGATGGGAAGATGCATTATCACGTTCAGCAACCACGGGGAACAGGAAGGCTTCCCC
>NC_051415.1:21019029-21019412 GCF_015228065.2 Penaeus monodon
CGGTTCTCCCACAGTAAGTACCAGCCATTGCTTCCTCAGACTCACTGAATTCCCTCGTATACATTAACAATAGCCAACAACAATCCCAATGGGGAAAGTTACGCCGGAAAGTTCGTTAGAAATATCCCTATCTTAGGGGAAGAAACTTTCAGATACCATTGACGATTACTCGAAGTATGACCGGATTAACGCTTCCTCGTTTTCGATCCGGATTCAGTTATCGCGAAAAAAATTCTAAATCCTCCCCAAGGCTGACGACAAGACGAGGCTGCTGTCTCTGTCCCTGTCTTTCCTTTAGTCCTCTTTAGCACTTCTTTAGCAATTACTTATCCTTCACTGCTTGTTATTTGGAACCTTTGTAGGAGGGATTGGCTGCTTCGTAA
>NC_051415.1:21022527-21022783 GCF_015228065.2 Penaeus monodon
GCACACAGGGTGCATGAAAAAAATTTCCCGGATTTTATGTGTACGACAGCGATATTAAATATTAGAAACAAAATATATTCACCATATGTCCATGGATTATATCTTTCTGCAATATATTGTAAAAAAAACGGTCAACACAATAACTTTTTTCGAACATTGATTACCCACAAAAACAATAGTGGAGAGGAAGGGGAGCCGTTGCTGGACCTTTGTCTTCTCTCTTGAGTGCACCACAAAGTTACAGCAACTTCAGGGT
>NC_051415.1:21023199-21025220 GCF_015228065.2 Penaeus monodon
GTAAAAAAAAAACGTTATCATGGCGACGTACTACTTTGGATTTGATTACAGCTATTTTTGTATTAAATTACAGCTATTAACTTTAAATTTCGAAATGTGGAAAAGCCCCGTGGACTTTTCTTTTTCAGAAAGAAACCTCGGCGATTCTATTAATATTGTTTTTTCCCATCCTTTTGTTGATTTCAGCTTTACTGCTATTCCTGCTACAATTACCACTTTTATTGGTATTATTGTCAAACTCTAGAACTAATATTACTGTTACTCCTGGTATTTATTACTTTACTTCTATCAATATTACTCCTTTTAATAATCAATGGGATTGTTATGATGCTATTTTAATACCAATCATGCTACTGTCACTACTATTAGTTCGGGTAAGATGCAAAGCATGGTACAAGATGCAGTTGTTTAGAGTTGAAACCAAAGCCCTATATGAAACGTTCAAATACTAGTGTGGTATTCTTGCAATTTGTTATTGTTACCATTAGTTCGACCACCACTAATATCCCCAATGTTATGTGCATTTTTGTTGTTTATTTACCATTCTTCCTTTCATAAAGTGATAACAGCCAGGTAGTATTTTACTGGTAATCAATAAGGACTTAGGAAATGCCTATGAATAGTCTACAGCTGGATTATAAAATTTGGTTTTCGAAGTCTAGTTTCCTTTTATTTCAACATAAGCCAATGACATGCCCTCCTTGATTGTATGAAATTATACATTTTCATGTAAACCTCAAAATTCTAGATATCATCGGATGGGAGGTATTCTAACCATATCACCATTTTTTCAGTAAGGATTTTATGGGAAATATGTTCTACCGCCATTGAACATTACCAATGTCTACATCAACATAGATCGAACATGACACAGCGTTTGTTCCCGTTCTGGACTCTTGCGCTCTGCGAATTACATTTGGAATCTCAAAATAATAGTAAGATTTGTATGTGCAACGGCGCAGAAGACGGCATTTGGCACTAAACGATCCAGAGAAGATCCCCTCTCCATGATGATTCGGTTCTCGATAACAGATTCTCCGGGCATAAAATGACGATACAAGGCTTCAAGTACAAGTATTGTATCATCGGAAGGAGAGAGTTGCACGATTACAGGGTGGGGCCGCTCTACAGCAATGAGTTTTATGTTACGGTAGTACAACCGAAGTCTATGGATATTTTGATTGTCCCATTAAAAATATGCTTCCTTGCAACCTTTTGTAACAGTCATTGGGGATTTATACAGCTTCTATTGTATAACTTGCTCTCGCGATTAAAGATTGATCCCTGGTCCGAGAAAGAGAATGGGATACAGTCTTGTGAAAGCTTTGAAGTAAAAAGGCCGGGAAATGGAAAACTTCGCTATCTACCCTGAATATAAAAATGTGATATATAAAGTGCTCCATTTAACAAAAATCACGTAAAAAAAAAAAGACCACCATATCTTGCCTAGGACACGTGTCTGTCAAATCGCTGCACTTTGGTGTTTTATATTTCTGCTGGTTATTCTTATTTTTTCTGTTATATCAAAACCTCAAGCTACGGAAATATTACATAATTCAGTACAGAACATTGTGGAAGCAATAAGATGGAAAGCAGATTGAGGCTCATTATAAAGGATATAAAACCCAGTTTTCTTTCAGAGCCTATAAACCTAACAGATGTTTAACCCCATACTATGAACTCAGTTGAGACAGACAATTGTCAATCATAAAAATCATGTGGGTCTGCTATGTCATCATAGAGTATGCTAACTGGCTGTAGCAATATAATCACAAGACGCGCCTTACGAAATTCAAGCAAGAGGAGGTGGAAGGCACAGATGATAATATAAAGACAATAACTGATAACATAAAGAGGATAACTGATCTGATATATTTGGGGTAATAGTGAGTCCTGCTCTGAAAAGGCGGGTGGCGTGATATTACGTTTAAAGTTCAGAGGGGTAGAGGCTTGCCGCTCCATGTCAGCCGTTGATGATTTGTTGATAAGAAAAGTATAATGATGATTATGAAAATATGGTG
>NC_051415.1:21026246-21026446 GCF_015228065.2 Penaeus monodon
AATTCTCTCTTTATTTTTATTTTTTGAAGTATATTTCGATTTGTCGACTCGGCTGAAACCATTAATTGACAACCACTGGAATATCAACTTTTCTTACTTACAGATTGCTTTTCAGTGTGGATTTTATTCTATTTTATTTCTTTAGCATAATTAAAGGAGCTGGTGTGTTGGAATATTGTGGAAAGAAGCTTAGATGCGTA
>NC_051415.1:21026522-21028507 GCF_015228065.2 Penaeus monodon
TAGTTATCGTACTCTTTGGCTAGTGAGATAACCGAACACATAATCAGAAAGTAGAATATTTTTACAGAAGATAAATAAACCTATTAACATTTCCACTGTCAGAAATGACTAACCTCTTTGAGAAAAAGCCAAACATTTCGGAAATCATGGACCAGAACACTTATTAAAAACAGCACGCATAGGTTAACATTGACAGTTTATGCTAGCGACATCCAAAAACTGTAAGGTAGTTTTGAAAGTTATACGCGTCATTTTGTAAGACAAATACGCTACAACAAAGCTATAAAAGTCTTCATTCTCGTAAGAGACTGTTATCAGTACTCTCTGCCTTCTGCTAACTTTCTAAATTCGCTATTCCTTCTCCTTTACAATCGTATTCCTTTCCCAGTTTGCTATCCAACGCGGTAGACTTTCCCGTTTCGATGGGAAGTCTTTATAAAAATACGATGAAGATTTTTAAAATGTATGTATTCACTTCCTTTACCTCCAAATATCTCAGGGATGGTATATGTTACTTCATCTAAAATAGTTCTGATTTTTCTTTTGCTTCCCCGACTATTTTCTACAGATTTGTGACGTTCTGTTATCCACTCTGGACTCACATACCTCTCTCGTTATCACAGCGACACCCCTTCTCGGTTGTCTGCCTTGTCCGACCTTCCTTAAAAGTGTCCACGTAAACGTAAAAAAAATGGTTTCAAGTATGTCTCTCGAATTCTTAAATCCTATTATGTAAACTTGCGTTCACCCCCTCCACCACCCAACCCGTTTTCCCACAAAGCAACCAATATCTCGGAACAAGAATCGATGTACTTATCTGTTAACAGTTATCATTTTGATAAAAGATGACTACTAGCTGTTCTTTCTTTTCTGATATTTCTTTGTGAATGTTCATTTTTCAATGAATTTTCAGACCTAGCCGGTGTATAAGAATAAACCGTTCAATCTGTTTAAAGGAAGCAAAATTCAAAATCTACTTCCGAACTCTGATAGAACAGAAGACTAATGCAGATCGCGTTAGGAGGTAATAAATGGCGGAATAGATCTTGCTGCGGACAAGGGCGATGTAGTGCTTGGGAGAGGTAGAAAAAAGGAGGGAAATTTGTTGGCGAGGGAAATAAATGCGCCGTGATAGAAAAGCTGCTCTCCATCTTGCAGCGTAAAATTATTACCCCGCTAAACGAGTCTGATAATATGATTTTAATGACCTTCTAAAGTACTTTCTAAGGGTTGGGGTTTCCCTATGACGATGGAGAATTCTTCAAGGGGTATAAAAAAGAGTTAGTTGACCCAAATTTCATTAGTGAGAATGAGTGATCTTTTTCATTAATCCTGGATCTGATATATTACGATATTTTATAATCCCACTATTACCATCACCTGTAACCTTAGCCTTATCTTCAGATCGTTTTCAACATCATAACCTATTAGTAGATCATCACCAACATCACTGTCATTATCTCTACCGCTATCACCACCATGCTTGCTCCCCTCCAAAGGGATAATATTTAAGTATTCTGGACTCCCTCGCCCGCGGTTCGTTATTTCCCAAAAACTATGATGCACGGCCCAGGCAGCACCATCAATTTTCCTGAACTTGGAATAAATCTTCGTTCCTTCAAAAACTGATCGGCTGCATCTGTAACCCAGAATAATTGAGATATAAAACTCGACATCCCTCGTTCGGGGAGCTTTGTATGAAATAAATCTCTTGTTGAAAGGTTTATTTACAAATGAGATATGGGAAGAGGGATTTGTGCTTAAATGAGAGCTTCTTCTGGTAATAATGCTGAAAATTTGTTGTGAAATAGTAATTTATGCGAAGAATAAAGGTCATAATTATTGATTTTACGTTCATCAAATGAAGAGAGATTAAAACAATGTCTGACTTTTTCCTATCAGCATCGTAGAACTTTCGGATTTGTGTGTTGGGCGTGTCGTGCGTTTTATGTATAGCAGCAGATAAGCACGTTTTGTGCTCCATA
>NC_051415.1:21031808-21031886 GCF_015228065.2 Penaeus monodon
GCTTGATAGACACCAAGAATTATAGATTATCGTGATCATTATCATATCTGAGATACTAATTATATGTAAACCTGGAAC
>NC_051415.1:21032128-21032198 GCF_015228065.2 Penaeus monodon
CTTTAATGTTTTTTTTTCTGTTGACTTTAATAAGTGAAAAAAAAATGAACGAACATCAAAGTATGATTGG
>NC_051415.1:21032589-21033125 GCF_015228065.2 Penaeus monodon
TTCACGATATAACCCAGTGGATTTCTCTTTCCATGTACCGTGGAATTAGATATCGTATACATTTTTTAGAACAACTACCGAAAGCTGAGTTGCAATATGGCTTCTCATTTTGCTTAATTAATTTCGCAACAATTTTCTGGGCGCTATTGATTCTGCTATCTATTCGCACACTCATTCAGAAATCCCTTTGGTGATTACCTTTTTTCCCACAATATCACATCGCGATTAATAAAACGACGATAAAAAACGTATAATTTGCCTTCGTCCTATCGCCCATTGATGAAAATGATAATAATGAAAAAAAGGCGAAATATCCACATATGGAAAAGTTTCGGTATTTCACGCCCGCGTCGAGTAGAGTCAGTGTTTTTAACTCTTGACTTCTGGCAGTATATTCCCGGAAGATACTGCGCTCCTGCACTCGAACTAAGAATACATTTTTTTCTCCGTTTTCCGCCGCGAGATTGAGGCTGTGTCTACATTCTGCCGCCTTGTTTCAGTCAGGGAATCCCAGAAACGTCGGCGCTTGTAATTGC
>NC_051415.1:21033194-21033530 GCF_015228065.2 Penaeus monodon
CGGGAAGGAATTTATATAAATAAGAAGAAGAACGTCCTGGCTGGAAATACTCGTGAATTATTATCAATCATGTTTTATTGGGCAACATTACTTTGTTTTTTTTGTGTCCTGATGTTCACAAAGTACACACACGTTGAAATATGTGCGAGGATTTATTATCAACATTATATTTTTATTCCTGATTAGTGTCCTTCATATGTGTAAAAAAATAAAATATATATTTAAAACAATATTACAGTATTTCTTGGAGAGTAAAAGGTATTTGTGATACTTTGTGAACTCAACCTGCCTGCATATCTGACAATCTTTTGTATGGTAAACTGACAAGAAAAAACG
>NC_051415.1:21033856-21034138 GCF_015228065.2 Penaeus monodon
CGTCTAGCACACATTGGATAAATAATTCAGCCTCAGCAGCAGCACACCTGGTAATGACCGCGATGCATCGTTCCCCCTCTTGGGTTAGCCTCGCAGGTACTCCAAATTTATCACGACAATTTGTGGGGATCTGGTTCGGGAGAGATTACTGAAAATGGGGATTTATTCTCGGTGCGTTTTGGCTAGTAGAGCTCTTTCTGAGATTCCACTTCTTTTCTGTGTTTGTTTACTTTCGTAGCGCTTTTTTTTGTCTATCTCTTCTTACGTTTCCACGATATGTAA
>NC_051415.1:21034775-21035403 GCF_015228065.2 Penaeus monodon
GCAGTGAACATTATCTAAATATCTAAATAATTTGTTAAAGAAAAGCTTTAAGAAAAAAATGTTAAAATGACAATACTAAAAGTCAAATTGTCATCCGAATAGAATTATGCGGATTTTTTTTTTCAAATGAGATACAGGATTACAAATGTCTCAGACAAAGGACATTCAGGCCAACAGTTTTCGGAGCATCTACTGAAGATCAGTCGCAACTTAGATATCTTTATTCAAATCAGTTACTTTCTCCCATGGTTATAAGTTTAGTTCTGGGCAGACATAAACCTCGCAAACATTTCCTATTGTGTTCTTTTTACGAGTATCTGCATCTGATAAATTGTAACTGCAAATCGGAAATAGGTTTAGGTGAAAATCTGCCATCTTAAGTAAGTTCCAAAATTCAGATTTTTTTTTTACCATGTCTGACGTAAATATCCCGAAGGTTATAAATCATGAATGATACAAACTATCATATTCCATGAAGTTTTGTGTATTTATCCATTGCCTGATTTACTATTTCCGTTTTGTATGTCTTCTCAGTTGTTTCAAAAACATATGAGACAGCGATAATGCATGCGAAAAGGAAAAAAAAAGAATTAAGGGGAACATCAGGAGAAAATTTAATAGACGCAAG
>NC_051415.1:21035421-21035557 GCF_015228065.2 Penaeus monodon
ATAAAGGGGCATCGCGTACATTGAAGGAGGAGCCTAAGCTATACAAACAGGAAGCTGCGTATGTATTTGAGTGTCATTTCCCCAAAGGGAATATTCGTTGCTGGTCTAAATATTGGAGGAGTTTGTCGTTACCCTG
>NC_051415.1:21037593-21037896 GCF_015228065.2 Penaeus monodon
AGCGGCTGACCTATCATATTCATTTCAGAATGTCTAGGACACTTTCACATCACTTATAGAAAAAAATATTCTACCAGAATACATCTGAATTTAACATTCATATTTCAAAAAATTCCCCGGTATGATGAAATACGTCTTACACCCCACACTAGCTTTATACAGTTTTACGTTTTTACCATATTAAAGACGCTTCGAATATGTGTAGGCTTATGTCATTCTACTGCATTTTCGAGGAAATAAGTGGGCATGTATGCGTGTGTGGATAGAAAATAATGAATACTGTATTTATTACTTTAACATATA
>NC_051415.1:21037987-21038267 GCF_015228065.2 Penaeus monodon
AGAGAGAGAGAGAAAATAATGAATATTGTATTTATTACTTTAACATACGACTATAATAATCCACAGTGAGTACCTTTTGGTATGATTTTCGCTGCAGATGATAAGAATTCATGATTTCCTACGTAGAAGCTCATATTGCTTTCTTTTTAGGAATCATTCTGCGATATACCATTAATAATTTTAATAAGTTACAAAAATTCTATGTCGTTCTCTATCTCGTAAATTCCGGGATCTAGCTTCTCGCGGCTGGAATTTAGAGAATGGAATTTGACACAGCTCT
>NC_051415.1:21041052-21041482 GCF_015228065.2 Penaeus monodon
ACCCCTTTATTTTTCTCTTTTATTTTTTAAATTTCTTCTATCTCCTTTTTTTTCTCTCTCCCATTCATTTTTAAACTCTGTCTCTTTTCCCCGAGGGTTTTTTCACAACCCTTTGGAGGGTTTTCCCCTTCCTCTTGTAAAGATGTATGACGAAGCATCTCTGAGTCCTTGGGATCGCCCCCCCCCCCTGCTTTTTCCCATAGAGGGGGAAAAAGCTGAAGGAGTTTTCTCTTCAGCGCTGTCCACCTACTTTTGGGATCGTCTCCTCTTCCCCATGTGCTCTAGGGTTTTTTCATTGTTCATAAGGAAGAGCGATTCGGGAAAATGCCCCTGAGTGTTCAGTGTACCTTAAAGAATCTTGCCCCTTGCGCTAGGGGGGAAACAGCTGCTGATAACGTGGACCCTTTAGACTTAAATGTCGGGCAGCGTA
>NC_051415.1:21041686-21041970 GCF_015228065.2 Penaeus monodon
AATAATAATAGAAGTAACATGATGGAATAGAAATTTGAAATCAATTTGATATAAGAGAACACCAAACTAAAAAAATATCAGCAGTGTATAGCCTATTCCTGCCTCCGCTTTTATGCGAAGCGAAAGGCCCCGTTGAGGAAGTATAGCTAAAAATGATGATGCTCATAACTATGCGAAAAACAGATAACAGTAAAGAAGGATTTTCAAACCAGACGAGAGACTGAATAATGCGTTTATATCATATCAAATTAGATCACCGGAATCGATATCATCCGTAATTTCCC
>NC_051415.1:21042002-21042091 GCF_015228065.2 Penaeus monodon
TGTATAGAATTACCTGTGTGAATATTAATTACTAATTGATATTCGGACGCTTGTTGTCACCATTTTAAACAGTGGGAGCTCTGTTAGAC
>NC_051415.1:21042871-21043275 GCF_015228065.2 Penaeus monodon
TTTAAAATTTTTTTTTAATTTAAAAAAAATTTTTTTTTTAAATTTTAAATTTTAAAAATTTTTATATTTTTTTTAAAATTTTTAAAAATTTGTATTAATTATTTTAAATTTTTTTTTTTTAAAAATTTTTTTAAATTTTTTTTTTTTTTATTTTTTTTCTTTTTTAAAATTTATTTTTTTATTTTTTTTTTTATTTTTATTTTATTTTTAATTTATTTATAATTTTATATAATATTAATTATATTATTATATTATAAAATGTGAATTTTTTTTACATATTAATATTATTATTTTATTATTTTTTAATTATATTTTTATTTTTATTATTTTATGGGGGGAAAAATTGAAATATTAGGGAAATTTAATAATATAATTATAATATATTTTTTTTATTATTATTATTA
>NC_051415.1:21043315-21043584 GCF_015228065.2 Penaeus monodon
AAAATTATTTACAAATTTTTTTTGTGAGATTATATTTTTTTTTTATTTTTATTTTTTTTATTAATTTATTTTTTATATTTTTTTTAATTTTAAATTTTAAATTTTTTTTAAAAAAAAAAATTTTTTTAAAAATTTTATTATTTTAATTATTTTTTCATTTTTTTTAAATTATTTTTTTAATTTTTTTTATTTAAAATAAAAAAATTTTTTTATAAAAAATTTTTTTTAAAATCACCAAAAAACACAATTTTTAAAAACACAAAAAAAAA
>NC_051415.1:21043656-21043953 GCF_015228065.2 Penaeus monodon
CTACCCCCCTTTTTTCCCAACCTTGAGTTAAAATTTTTCCCAAATCCATTTTGCTAACCCCCGGGTTTACCAAAACCCCGGGAATCGTAAAAAAAGGGCTTTCCCCCCCTTTCGGGGAAAAAATTATTTTAAAAAAAAAATTTTTTTTAAGGAGCTGTGAAATTTTCACAGTTTTCCCCCTCCGGACCCCGCGGTTCGGATTAAAATTTTTCGGATTTTTTTCTAAAATTTGGGGGAGTAAAGCCTTTTCCGGGGAGTTTCCTGGGCCCGGGTTTGCAAAAAAGGGTAAATTTTAAA
>NC_051415.1:21044191-21044481 GCF_015228065.2 Penaeus monodon
GGGGGGTTTATGTTTTTTTTGCAAAACAAAAAAAAAAAAACTTTAAATTATAATAAAAATATATATATTTTTATTATTTAAATATTATAATTTATTTTTTAAATATTTTTATTTAACTCCCCCCACAAAAAAAACCAAACCCCCCCCAACAAAAAACAAAACCCAAAGGGACAAAAAAACCCCAACAGAAACACCAAACCAAAACACCAGTTTTGTGTTTTTTTTTTTTTTTTAAAAATTTATTTTTTTAAAATAAATCTTTTTTGAATTTTTTTTTGTCGTTTTTTTGG
>NC_051415.1:21044511-21044587 GCF_015228065.2 Penaeus monodon
GGGGGGGTTTGATATTTCTATTTATTTAAATATTTTTATATAGTTATTAAAGTTTTGTTGTTTTGGGTTTGTTTTT
>NC_051415.1:21044624-21044725 GCF_015228065.2 Penaeus monodon
TTTTTTCCCTGGTTTTTTTTCCCAAAAAATAAATTTTTTTTAAAGGGGAAAATTAAATAATTAAAATTAGGTTTTTTATAATAAAGAAAATAATAAATGTT
>NC_051415.1:21044967-21045162 GCF_015228065.2 Penaeus monodon
CCCCACAACTTTTGTATTTCGTTTAAAAATATTTTAATAAAAAAGGAAAATTTTAAAAAAAGGGAGATTTGGGAATTTTCAAAAGGGATAAAATATAAGGGCCGGGCCCCCGGGTTTTAAATTTTTTAAAAAAAACTAAAAAGGTTTTTTTTTTTTTTTGGGGGGGGTTTTTTTTTTATCCATTTGCGGGGGACG
>NC_051415.1:21045310-21045480 GCF_015228065.2 Penaeus monodon
AAAAACCCCCAAATATATTAATAAATTATATATATATATATATATATAAATAAAAAATAAATTAAAAAATTTTATAATAATAATATTATATATTATATATAATATGGGAAAAAATTATAAGATATAATTTTTATATAAATAAAATCTATATAATATAATAAAAAATTTTT
>NC_051415.1:21046319-21046560 GCF_015228065.2 Penaeus monodon
GATTTTTTTTTTTAAAAAGGGGGGGTTTTGGAGGGTTTGGTTTTGTTTTTGGGGTGGGTTTTTTTTTGGGGGTTTTTTTGGGTTTTTTTTTTGGGGGGGTTTTTAAATGGAAATTTATATAATATATATATATAAAAAAATTTAATTTTAAATATAAAAAAAATTTAATATAATATATATATATTATATATAAATAAAAAATATAATATATAATATATATAAAAATTATTAAAAATTTTTT
>NC_051415.1:21046830-21047244 GCF_015228065.2 Penaeus monodon
TTTAATATTTTTTGCGTACCCACACTGTTTAAAGATAAAAACATATTCCCACATATTTACGACAGCCAACCCCCCAAAAGGTTCCAAAAAACAGGGGAAGGAAAAGAATTGCTAAAGAAGTCAAAAGAGGACTAAGGAAAGACGGGAAAAAACCAGCCCTCGTCTTTGGGGGGGGTTGGGATTTTTTTTAAAAAACAAATAAAAAAAGGGGGTAACCGGTATACTTCAGAAGTCAATGGTTCTGAAAGTTTTTTCCCTAAGATAGGGATATTTCTAAGAACTTTCCGGCAAAAATTTTTCCCCCTTGGGGGTTGTTTGGGTATTTTAATGTATACGAGGAATTCAGGAGTGAGGAAGCAATGGCTGGTATTTCTGTGGGAGAACCCATACCCCACAACAACACAAAGTATATTA
>NC_051415.1:21047694-21047973 GCF_015228065.2 Penaeus monodon
ATTGTCAGGGAAATGCATTAAATACACATAATGTATATTCATGTCTGTATGCAGCCATAGTTTTGGCGTTGTATTGGGGGAAACCTTTTTGTTCCCCCTGGTGCGAACGGATAAGCATTTCCATCCGCTTTTGTTTTGCGTCGAGGGAGAAGGGAAATGAAATTACACCACTTCCGGGTGAATCAAGGCACCGAGTTAAAACTAAGAGTCAGTAAAGAGAAGAACCTTGCATGAAATTTTTGGGGTTCGGAGGGGGTTTTTTTCCATTTTTTAAATTTT
>NC_051415.1:21048167-21049002 GCF_015228065.2 Penaeus monodon
GTAATTTATTTGAGAGAAAAAAAAGATAGTTTTTTTGGTAAGAAAAAAATATAGAGGGTTTTTTTGGTATAAAATAGAAAATTAAAAATTTTTTTATTTTTGAAAAAAAATAGTAAGAGATAATTTTAATTAAAAAGCAAAGGGAAAGATGTTTAAAAAAATAAAAAATATTATATCTTTTAAAATTTTTTTAGAAAATAAAATATTAATGGGAAAAAAATAATAAATATGAATATTGGTTTTTTAGATAAGAAATGGGGTTGGAATGTATAAAATTTTTTATTGTGGTTTTTGGTATGGGGTGGGGGGTTGAAAAAGAATAAAAAGATTGGAACGTTATATTATGGGATTTTTGGAAAAATTTATAATTTAGTGTTTTGATAAAAAACGAAAATATATAAAAAAAATATATATGAAATAAAAAATATTTTATATATAATATTAAGAAATATAATTAATTTTTATATATAAAAAAAAATAATAATATAATAATATATTTTGGGGAAAGAATATATATATAATTTTTTAAAAAATAGATATAATTATATAATATATATAATAATTTTTAAAATAAAAATATATAATAATAAATATATAATAAATAAATAATTTTAAAAATATTAATAAAAAAAAAAAAAAAAAACAAATTTTTTTAAAATTTTTAAAATATAAATATAATAATAAATAAAAAATATTTTTTAAATTATAAATAATATATATTAAACAAAAACACAACACACAACACACACACAAAAAAAAATATAAAATAATATAAATAATATATATATATTTAATATTTATAATATATAAAAAAAAAAAAAAAAAAAATAAAAAA
>NC_051415.1:21049319-21049505 GCF_015228065.2 Penaeus monodon
GATATAAATAAAATATATATAAATATATATATAATATTATATATATATTATAATATTTTATATATAATTTTTAAAATATATATTTATATATATAATAAAATATATATATAAATTTATATATAAAAAAAAAAAAAAATTAAATAAAAAAAGATATAAATAAATAAAAAATATTTTTTATTTTTTTTT
>NC_051415.1:21049634-21050020 GCF_015228065.2 Penaeus monodon
ATATATATATTATAAAAAAAAAAAAATAAATATAAAAAATTTTAAAAAAAAATAAAAAATTTTTTTTTATAAAAAAAAATGTTCATTTTATTCGTTGTTTTTATTTTATAAAAAAACCCCAAAAAAAATTTAAATTTTTTTTAAAGATATATATTAAAATAATAAATTTTATAAAGAAAAAATTAAAATTTATAATTAATATATTAATATTTTAAATTTTTAATTTTATTATTATATATTTTAATTTTTATAATAGAAAAAAATTAATATATTATAATTTTTATTTATTAAATTATTTTATTATTAATATATTATATTATATACTTTTTTTGGGGGGCTTCTTTTTTTCAATAAATTTTTATAAAAAATTTATAAAAATAAATAAA
>NC_051415.1:21050043-21050263 GCF_015228065.2 Penaeus monodon
ATAATTATTATAAAAAACAACGCTTAATTAATTATTAAATAATAAATTAAAAATTATAATTTTATTATAAAAATTAAAATTTTTAATAAAAAAAAAAAAAAGGGGTTTTTTTTAAAATAATTAAAATTTAAATAAAATTTTAAAAATATAATTTTTTTTAATAACATAATATATAAATTAAAAATTATTTTAATTTTATATAATTTATTATAAATAATAA
>NC_051415.1:21050361-21050542 GCF_015228065.2 Penaeus monodon
AAAATTAAATTTTAAAAATTTTTTTTAAATTTAAAAAAATTTAAAATGGTATTTTTTTAAAAATAATTATTTAAAAGTTATATTATTATTTTTTAATAAAATAATTAGATAAAAAAAAAAAAAAACTTTTTTTCTTTTTTCAAAAAAATTGTTTAATTTTTTAAAAATTTTTTTTAATTTT
>NC_051415.1:21051070-21051341 GCF_015228065.2 Penaeus monodon
TGAAATCAAAATCGTCAGTCCATTTTTCAGTCATAACGCACCATCTGTTGTTGCTCATATCTTCTCGGCCATAAAGCGGGATGTAAACCAAGTGCTTTAGCAAGAGACCGCAAGCCTTATAAAATCTTTCTTTCTGTTAGAAAGACTTTTATATTACTGCTAAAAGCACTACTAATTCCAACATGGTTGCTTTAATCAATACTGATATGATGATTGGTAGTTAGATTCTATCAAGATTAATATTATATTTGGGAATATTAATGCACTTTCT
>NC_051415.1:21051469-21051744 GCF_015228065.2 Penaeus monodon
ATTCACCGTTGACTTGATTACAGTACTTCCTACCATCATAGATTTAATTTTATAAATGCCAGAGCATACTTATGACAAAGTATAAGTGTAATGGTCTTCTTTCTACTGAATACACAACGAAGTTAAAATTATGTACAATTATAATTATCATGCGCATACAATAAACAACGTCTTTTATGCATTTAACCTATCATTAAAATTACATATTAAATGTCTTCATCAATTTTTGCTATTTGATAAAACCGTAATCATTCTCTTAACTAGACAAAGAAGAA
>NC_051415.1:21051793-21052353 GCF_015228065.2 Penaeus monodon
CCCGGACTGTACCTAGAAAGGACTATAGATTTTGTTCTCTGAAGCTTAACGGCACGTAAGCTAGTACGGGCTAGCATGCGTGGAAAGAATATTGTACCACTCTTTATTTCTATTTATTACCTGTAAATACGCCGTCATATTACAGGTTTTATGTGTTTATTTTGCGAATCTATGTTGTGATTCTTATTTTTCAAAAGATGTATTTTCTATATTCTTATGTACCGTGCACAGCGTATGAAATCTTATTTTCAAACTAAAAACGTACCAAGCAATTACTTCTGAATATCGCTTCAGCACCTACCACGTGCCTATGCTTTTCTGGGTGGAGAGTGCATGACAGGAAACCATTAATCTGTAAAATATGAAGCTCGAAGTAGTGGTTACACGGTTACAGTTCAGTTTAGTTCAGTGTTTTCATAAGGCATAATATATGATAAAAACACACCCGAACAACTTCAAGAATTCAGATATTTTGTTTGCATTGGTTAATATAATGTGTAATAGTCTTTTCGGTGAGAGGTTCATATACAAACATGTAAACGAATACGCACATACGCATG
>NC_051415.1:21052559-21052699 GCF_015228065.2 Penaeus monodon
GTTGTATATAATCATTTTTATTGATAATGTCATTTTTTAGCATTTTATGTTAATGGTAATGACTACTGATAATTATATGCAAACCGATTTTTTTTTCCGACATGAAATGTGAATGAGTTTTTGAAGGTAAAGGGAAAGCC
>NC_051415.1:21052784-21052971 GCF_015228065.2 Penaeus monodon
TCTCCCTAAAAACATGTTATAGATTTATTTATAGTTTGCGCTACATCTACCAACAATGAAAAGGAATTTCTTTATTCGCCATTAAATCAGCATCAAGATTATAGTGTAACTGAGTGCATGGTACTGCTCCATAAATAACTAAGACGGTTAATCAATGCAAGTCTTTTATAAACTTTTACTGAGTAGT
>NC_051415.1:21053020-21053109 GCF_015228065.2 Penaeus monodon
TGATAAACAAATGCGGGAAGTGATTACTTAAGTGGCAAAGTTTGGCAATGATTGGATGGTTCCAGTTATTATATGTTATCACAGTACTG
>NC_051415.1:21055139-21055461 GCF_015228065.2 Penaeus monodon
GTAAAATGGCCGAGAGAGAGACCAATAACTGGATACTCTGCAGTAGTAGTTCTTCAAGCAATTAGACTGACCCTTCTTTTCATAGTCATAGAATTGTATAAATGCCCTCCTGTTTACAGTTACATTTTGGTGAATATTTCTTTAAGTTCGTAATGTTTTTATATGTGAAAAGGTTATAAAAGAAGATCCCATTATAAACGCAAAAAATAAAATGCCCCTAGAACTTCAGCTTAACTTTTTACTTTGATTTGTGAGAACTAATACGTGCCATTATTATACGTTGCAATTTTGTCATATATCTGCTTCGTTGAAAGAAGTTCGT
>NC_051415.1:21055609-21056265 GCF_015228065.2 Penaeus monodon
ATCAGTCTATATATCTTTTTGGTTACTTGAATAGTGACCACGAGCTTGTTACAATATGAGATTGAATCCTGAACGAACATCACATATTCATTCTCCAAAAAGCCATATTATAAGTCTGAAGAAGGTAAATCATAATAATCTTGAAAATACAAATATCACGTTTGACAAGCCATTCCCTTCTTGCAACTGTGTGGCCCTGTCAGATGTGGGTAATCAAGAGGAGAATCGGAATTTGACATTTAGTAGACGTGTATAAATGGAAGATAGATATCTCCTTTAGGTCCAATATTGCTTGAATCCAATGAATAATTTATCGCCAGTGCCAATGGATCATCCTTTGTATTTTGTAGAGCCTGTCACGTCCATTTGTCACAGTAATCGGGGAAGATTCATAATGGTAATCTTGCAAAACTGGAGGAAAAGGCAAATTAGAAATACGCTTTTCGTAGCAACATTAACAACGGCATTGCATGATATGGAACTAAGGAACGAGAAATAATAAGATTGGTTTAGTCATCTTTGAATCCCAACAACAATGACAACGGCATCAAACGTAATCAAATGATAATGGTTTTGCGACAGATATCAGTAAATAGTTGGAGGATGTTTTATTAATAAAAGAGAGAATGTGATTATTTGGACTCAGTTGGATGTTT
>NC_051415.1:21058143-21058288 GCF_015228065.2 Penaeus monodon
CATATAAATCAACAAAATAATTAATTGAGAGACGTTAAATGTTTTGTTTCACTTTGTGACCCATAACCGGTATGGTATTAATTTTTTCACATATCACATATAATGTCTGAGTGTTGTGGCTTTATTCTCACTTTTTTCATCTGTT
>NC_051415.1:21058398-21058575 GCF_015228065.2 Penaeus monodon
TCGTGCGGTCTTGTACGGGCGCACTTGTGACGTGGCACGGCACTTCTCCACTCCACACCGGAAACCCTGTCAAGTGTTATATACCCCTACTTTATCTCGTTCTTTACTTTATTTTATGTTCTTTGTCAAGATCACTTTTTCAAAGTTTGTAACAACTCGCTTTCCTTACCGAGGATG
>NC_051415.1:21058989-21059217 GCF_015228065.2 Penaeus monodon
ATATGGTTCTGTAGTCTCGAAATTCTGGAATTCTTGCTTTCTCGCTTAGAAATGCAATTCAGGTAGCGAAATACATCTTCAATATGCCAGACACCACATTTTGAGACGGAAATTGAACACAAGGGACTTTACATTTCATTACCAAAATCTGTTAATGTCTATTCGAGGAGAAAATAATAATCCTATTTGTACAAGCTGCACACAGTTAATCATTCACTACATTGTATG
>NC_051415.1:21059338-21060301 GCF_015228065.2 Penaeus monodon
CATACAATGTAGTGAATGATTAACTGTGTGCAGCTTGTACAAATAGGATTATTATTTTCTCCTCGAATAGACATTAACAGATTTTGGTAATGAAATGTAAAGTCCCTTGTGTTCAATTTCCGTCTCAAAATGTGGTGTCTGGCATATTGAAGATGTATTTCGCTACCTGAATTGCATTTCTAAGCGAGAAAGCAAGAATTCCAGAATTTCGAGACTACAGAACCACGCAAACTTTGACATCCAAGTCAAACGTACGACACATTGAAGTTATAATACATTGGTGTTGTCTTCACACGGAATACTTGAGGAAACTTTGCGACCAAACATTTTGGATAAACTTTATCACGCTATTATCATGCTATATTTTCATTCCTTATCGCTTGTTTTACTTTTAGATTTATTTCCATGTAACGAAGACATAGAAATACATTTAATGTGTAGAAAAAATAGTGAGAATGAGTCGGATTCTATGCATCCTTTCTTCTAGTGTTTATCATACGTTTCAAAGATGAATAGGAAGTAAACTTTCTAGAAAGCGCTTAAATACATCCTTTGTCTTACTCCTACAGATAAGTCTTCAAGTAATCTAGCAATATACCTCCCATTTTTTCTCTTTCTTCTATTAAATATTCAAAAAGGAAAATAATCTTCCACACAGCTCTTCAACTCATTCCATCTTTTGCTCTGAAGGCAGATTATGAATCAAGCACGAAATGATATTTGATTAAAATACCGCTTTATGTAGTTCGCTGAGACGATTCATCTCCCACATCTTTCATCCCAAAGCTAATGCCAATTTATTTTGAACTGCGGCGTGCACATCCGCAGAGTTTTCTTTCCCTTGCTAATCAAATGAAAACAACACAAAGAAAATGGCGGTCTGTAGTTTGGATCTTTCAGAATGTGGGGTTTCTGTGAAGTAACTATTTCAACCTTCGCGCTTAACATTACTGATACCATAAT
>NC_051415.1:21061250-21061548 GCF_015228065.2 Penaeus monodon
TTCTTATATATATAGTGTCAATTGCCTAAGTATAAAGAATTTTGATATTTCGAGGTGCAGAAAATGCAATGCTAAATTCAAGTCTAGTGTATTTTCACCCAGCAACCATAAATTTTGTCTGGAGGCGAGATGTCCTTTGTGGTTTGGCAACTGACATGCTGTTTTTTCTTTCTTTCTTGTTTTAAAAAATGCTTACCTTTATTTCTCCTTTAAGTTGTGTTTATACAACGTAACTTGCATTACGCATCTATGTTTGTTTGCACACCTACACAAACTAGTAAAGAAATGTGCACGCGCG
>NC_051415.1:21061726-21062138 GCF_015228065.2 Penaeus monodon
TACCATCCTAACCCTTTCTCACGCACACTATTTTTCCTCGTACACCAGGATTTCTGGTAATACGAGCCAAGGCACGGGATTCCCTCCTCTCCTACAGGCACTGAAGGTCAAGTCAGTGCCAGCCAGTCGTATTGCACTGTCTTCTCTCTCGTGGGACTGAGTGATGAGTGAACGCAGCCAATCCGGGTCGAACTGTGCAATTGCAGGCCGCCTAGTCTCAGCTTACTGAACCATTTTCTGTTTCCCTTTTACTTGCTAGGATGAGCGTTCGATGTTATGTATGATTATAGGAATCTGTGATTTTGGAAATGATCAGATGGTAAATAAAGATTGGGAAAGATAAACTGACTGGACGGTGTTAGATTTAATCTATTTGAACCGATTAGATATTATGTTGGATTGTTATTCTCAT
>NC_051415.1:21062449-21062761 GCF_015228065.2 Penaeus monodon
CTCCCCTCTGAGTGAATGAGTGAGTAAATCCATAAGAAACACAAACGTAAAACAAATTCCATGCAACATCTACCTTTCAAAATTCCTTACACTTGTCGACAATTCCCTTCCTGCATTTATTATGTATGCAGTAGCAATGCGGAAAATGCTTGCCTCAAAAGCTATGATTTGCATATGGCGGCTGGATCTTGAACTCGAATTTTCCAGGTAGCCTCTGATTTCCATGGTGGCGCAGAACTGATCACAAAGCCGTAAGTCACATTCGAAAGATCATAGTTTCCTGTGACACGTGAAGTAGATCAATGTAGGCTC
>NC_051415.1:21063183-21063524 GCF_015228065.2 Penaeus monodon
GTCATTTCAAGGAACAATGTCTATCTCCCGCTATGTAGGCCATGCACCCATTTCTGCTTTTTTTTTTTGCGAGTGCTTGCGGCGTGAGAGCTCCGGCGCGATCTTGCCAGAAGCCGTAGAACAAGCAGGAGTCAAGACCACCTCATAATAGCGAACTGCAGGATCTTCAGAATGCGATGTGCTTCAACATGCCAATCAGCCATGCAATTTCAACATTATTGAGACCCTGACTGTGAAGGGAGATGATTGAACTGCATGTTGCTTGTGAAGTCTGCGTACTGACTGATATGACCGTAATGGGAATTTACGAAAATAGAAAATTGCATGTTTTCGTATTTCTG
>NC_051415.1:21064869-21065420 GCF_015228065.2 Penaeus monodon
ATTCCGTACAGAAGAAGCAATATGCGCATGACTAGCAATGAGAATTTATGTCTGCCATTTATGTACATATCCAGAATTCCTACATTATCGGCGGTCGTTACAACCGTGGCAAATTATCAGACCTTTCCAAAAGCCAATGGGAAATTCAATGTCTATTCATGTTCTAATCTCCTCGAATTGTCAAGAGAGGACGGAAGGGGACGAGATCTCTTGAAATTTCTTCGAGCGGATTGACAGAGGAGACGTTAGAAGATGATTTTATTGCACAAAATATGGCATTGTTAGAATAAACTAATTGCAGGGTAAACGGACACAGTAAAAGCGGCGGTTTAAGCATATCTCTTGTTGTGTGATCGAGGAAGCTTCATTACATTTGACTTTGATTTAATCTATTGGTAGATAAATTGCTGTAGATGTAGACTAATTATTAGATATGGAGATCTAGGAAGAGATAGATAAACTGATAGAGGGAAGGGGAAGGGGAGAAGGAGAGAGAGGGAAGAATAAGACAGAGAAACTGGGATGGTGAAAGTAAAGTAATAGCTCGATCC
>NC_051415.1:21071214-21071290 GCF_015228065.2 Penaeus monodon
ACTCTTTAAAATCTTATGAACGAAAAAACGAAAAGAGGAGATTAAGCTAAACTGGAATTCCTGTACGTAGGACAAA
>NC_051415.1:21071317-21072625 GCF_015228065.2 Penaeus monodon
CTCGTAGGGTGGGGGGGGGGCGGTGAGCGCATGGAATGGGGTGCGTCATGATAGAAAGGTATTTGACCCAAGATAAAGATGGAGGAGAAAAGGAGGGAGGAAGGGGGTGATTTGTGCAGTCTGTACAGTTCAAACATATATCCTTATCAGTTCAGACGGTGTTGCATAATCAACCGCCTTTGAGTATGCAGAGAGGGCCAGTTCAATGTCATACGGAAACAAAGAAATCATTTAAAAAGAAATTCACAAGCATAGTCTTGGGCTGGAGGTCGGTCATCCCCTTTTCTAAACTACATCCCCGGCGGAGCTCACACAAAAATAGTGTCGCAGTGGGAGGCTGTTCCTGGGCAAGCTGGCGCACTGCAAGTCACAAAGGACAAGTCACTTGAAAGAGCGCAATGATACACGGTTCTGCTTTAGATATTTACGTCGACCCGTGTACCGCTGCTGCAGACATGAGGATAGCAATTTAGCTGAGAGGGGCGAGTCAAAAGAACTCAGGTAATCTAGCAAGAGAAGAAAGAAGGAGTCGTGTATGACATGTAACGAAGTGTGTCGTGTATCTCAGTATCTGATGAGTGAGTAAGGCATGAGAACGTGACAGGGAGACACGCCCGTCCTACATCACCCGACGTAGCCTGAAAGTGTAGCGATTTTTTAAAAAGCATCTTTTATTCACATACAGTGGTACTCAGTGGTTTACAAAATGACAACTTCATTTCAGAAAACTCTGAGAAAAGGCGAAGCATACGTTTAAAAGATACTCATACACAGTCGCGTGTTGTCTCTCTCTCCCTCCGTCCAGAGCAGCCATCGATCTCCGTCTCTCGTACAGGAAATCCTTGGGTCCTTAGGTTGGCTTTTTTCTGAGATGGGAAAACGTGATGTGATAGTGTTGTCAGGCATGAATTCCTAAAGAGATCTGGAGCTCCTTCCAAGAGACTTGTGGACGTGATTCCTGGAAGCATCGGCATACAGTGCTGTCTCTTATCCCCCTCCATCCCCTCTGTTACATTTGATGCGATGTGCATTCTCAGCAACATCAGTCATCAAAGGATTGCTAACCGCCTATACACTTCCTGTGTTTAGAGGAAGGAAAAAAAGTTAAATTGATCAGCCCTTGTGACGCGCATATTGGAAGTGGATTTGTTTTAAGTCAATGTGATAACTGCCAAAGTAGGATTCCACAACTAAACAAATCAAATATACAATTCGAATGAATTACCGGATGACATCCTCCATTAATATGTAATCTAGCTGCAAATAGTAGTAAGACATTTCACGCGTCGAATCACAGTTCCCCCCCCC
>NC_051415.1:21077097-21077499 GCF_015228065.2 Penaeus monodon
AAACATGCATTTACAGCAGCGTCAGACACACCCTTGCTCATTTCCAAGACACCCCGTCAGATGCAGCCGCCCACGACCTGAGGGCATGAATGAAATAAACGAGGCAGACATATAAACCCCCATTGCAGAAAGCCTAATAAAAGGGTGCTGTACATCACGATACACTATTTCTCTCATTGATTAGTTCCATTTGCGAAAGATAAAACGATGAAAGAAGAGGCAAAGGTGCACTATGTACAGATACCCAACAGATGTCTGAAATATCTAGAGCATTCGGGCAAAGGGATTCAGTAATTTGGAGATGCTTTTGTTAGCTGTTCCATCCGTGCGCTCACACGGTTAACTTAATCATCTGATGACTCTGCACATTTCTAGCATGGAAGGCATATTCTACTGCACCAC
>NC_051415.1:21077796-21078012 GCF_015228065.2 Penaeus monodon
CTCAGCCATAAAACATTTAGTGCTAGTTTTGTTTTGCGTTGAATATACATCAGTGAGACTACCGAAAGAACTGATTATCTGCCACTAAAATGCAAAGCAAATAATAAAGTCTGTAATGTCCCATGAAATGCCTTATTGTTAGTCAGCATGTGATCTGCGAATCGCGATAAAACAAAGCAGAGCAGAGACATCACACGGGAACGGGAGGATGACAAA
>NC_051415.1:21078166-21078437 GCF_015228065.2 Penaeus monodon
TAAATAACTGTGTATGGCTGGTACACATGAAATGAAACAGACTTTAGTATCGCCAGCAGCGTTACCAACAGAACCTGATCGCGGTGAAGATAATCGCAGCGTAATAAAGCCAGGCTGTAAATCATCAAGAAATCCCGTTATTCTTAAGTAAACAAAAGGTGTGTTCAATCCGTAGCTATATCTCAGGGAACAACAGTGTTTTCCAAGATACTTGAACAACACACTGTGGTCCTGTTTATATCAGTAGTGATAAGAAATGTTGTTTAATGTT
>NC_051415.1:21078664-21079132 GCF_015228065.2 Penaeus monodon
TCCTCGTGGCATTAAAAAAAATCATCACGACGTTACAGGTATTTGTTTATTGGTCTATTCTTTCTGATCTTCCTCTTCCGCTTTTGTATCCCGTGGATTTAACTCATTTTTTTCTTCCTCCTTCTCCTTGGCATCTGACCTCAAGAATGTTCCCATCCATTTTCGAAAATCTTCCTCGTTGCAGCACGTTGCACAGATTTGCAAGCCTTTCCTAACAGCCAGACCCGTCCCGCAGCAGCAATCCCAGGCGCTGTTGGTAATCCTTGCGAAGTCAGACACCTCGGCAAAACACTAAAGATAAATCCTCCATTGGCCTTGCATCATGGTAACAGCTTGTCTCTATTGCCTCCTTGGCTCCTTTGTCCCCTCCCCGCACACATGCACATTTTTGTTATACTAGATATAGAGCAATGAAATAATCGCAGGTTTCACGTTATTGATTTTTCCATTAAAAAGAGAAGAAAAATG
>NC_051415.1:21079267-21079790 GCF_015228065.2 Penaeus monodon
CTGGAAAAAAAGCAAACCCCAATCATCCCATTCTCTCACCACTGGCTGTTCTTCAGGGCAAAATTTCTCTAGCCATGTCTTGGAAATAGGTCACCGAGGATTTACGTCCGGGAAACCGTCGTCTCCCCTCGTGCGGATTACAGTCAATACATAATTTCCAGGTTATGTGTTTTGGGCCCCTTTCCCCTTCGTGTCTCATTTTTACGGGTCGCGGCTCTGAGAGGGCCACCCGGCGCCCGTTCAACCGAGAGGATTCGCTCTTATGATGACAAAGGCAGCGGCGGGTAGTGAGGTTGTGCGACCTTATTTGGCTCGCTGACCGCCATAGCACCGCTGGGGTACATCCTCGTCTCCTCTTCAGAGACAAAGCCTGTATTGTGAGGATAAGATCTGTTGAAAGGGGGACTTAACATTTATGTGACGTCCCTTCCCTTCGAGAGCCGACCCTGCATGGCACGAGTCGCTCCTCGGGGCCGCGGGATCGGGAATGCCATGAGGGAAGGAAGGGCGCCGTGACAAAGGT
>NC_051415.1:21080418-21080633 GCF_015228065.2 Penaeus monodon
TTGCTATTGCTCGTTCCCCATACTTTCTACACTCACTAAAGTAAACGAAGCACCGAGACGAAAATAGCAAGCGAAAATCAAATCAAGTCAAACCCCGCTGTTCATTCTCAAAACGCGATCTGACCTTAGCTAATTCATTGATTGAACTGCCTCTGCCCTCTCCTTTCATCCCAGGCGAGAGGCTGCTTTATCTCCCTCATCTCCGAGAGCTAAGT
>NC_051415.1:21080676-21080761 GCF_015228065.2 Penaeus monodon
AATCGAGAGTAGAAGCGTTTCGAAAGGAAGATGAAATGGGCCGAAAGGATTTTGGTTTTATTAGGTTTATTATTAGGTTTCGATC
>NC_051415.1:21080790-21080855 GCF_015228065.2 Penaeus monodon
AGGTTCGCTTATCATTGTAATGGTGAGTGTAAGATGAGGACCTTTTTTTGTTATATAGCCACATA
>NC_051415.1:21081064-21081326 GCF_015228065.2 Penaeus monodon
ACTTCTTTGCGAATTAACGTATCAGTTGTTTGTCTATCTCCATATCGATTTTTACAAAAGGAATTAAGCAAAGATAGCATGTTTGAAAAATGAATTATGTATTAGGGTTGCTGGAGAATTTTTTCAATGAAAATTCAACATTTTGTCAAGTAATAATGACCCGTTTTATAATTAGGCAAATATTCATGGAATGCGTTTTTTTTTAATTCATTGGGATATTTTTTCTTTAAACATCGTGTACAAAACCTGCTTAACTCTAAGC
>NC_051415.1:21081419-21081918 GCF_015228065.2 Penaeus monodon
GAGTTTGTTGTAAGATAACTTTTGATATATTAAATAAATATTATATGATCATAAAGAATTATATTGTTATTTTATATCATGTCTATACTGCTGTCATGTTGCACTGATATTTTGATATATCTTATATATAGTATATATGAAAATATTATATATTAAATAATGCAGATATGTGAAGAGTAACTTTTGAATTATTAAATAAGATAGAAATATGTATTCTGCTGTTGAACTGCTGCGTTGCATGTTTTTCGCATATTTGTACATGTGTATCGAGGAATATATTTTTAATGGAAGCGAGTGAAGGCGTGTATTTCGAAAAATATGATTGCAATGCTGCGTATGTTTGTCAATTAGAAACGTGATAATAGAAGATAGTATTTTCAACAGGGTTAGTATGACACGCATTTAATAATATTAGCAGGGTATATACAGGACTGAGGTATATGTTCCATAATGGGGCGCGACCATAACATATGAGAGAATACTAGACGGGATAGAGATC
>NC_051415.1:21082059-21082574 GCF_015228065.2 Penaeus monodon
TGTTTACAAATACATTCACCCCCTCACTACTCACTCATACACTCATTCCTGTACAAGGCATCACGACTCTTCATCCGTTGAGTCAATTGAGGTCAACAGATGAACCTTATGAACGCGAAACAGACCACAGAAATGACCAGGAACTTTAAGGAAATCCTGTAACTTTGTAGCTGAACACGATGTTCAAATAACGTGGTAAAATAAACGGTAATGGCGATGGTTTCGACGCGATTGGTAAAAGAGCAAAATTCAAACAGGAGCAGAAAAAAATAAAATGGTTTCACGAGGCCTCAAAAAGCTCGGCGTGTTGCATCCACAACAAGGATATTGCATCCGGAATTTCTGAGAGAAAAACAAACCGTTATGGCTTGTGTGTGCGTCAGGCGGCCGAAATACGTGTAAAGTTAAAAGTAAATCTTATAGGAAGTATGAACACAGATTTCAATGAAATTCGGAGATGAGTATCTAAGGATGAGAATATTTTTCTAGTAACTAGTTTTGCATTTCAAGTGATC
>NC_051415.1:21083544-21083911 GCF_015228065.2 Penaeus monodon
CCCCTACTCCTGCACGTACCTCCCGGCGCAAGGGGCGAGGCGCGCCGCCACCCGGAAGGCCAAACAATGAAATTAATCCACTCAGACAAAGAGGGTAAAACTTCCCTCCGTCGGGCGAGACACGCGAGGTGATATTTCAGCGCCGGCGAGGAAGAATACCGATATCGGAGCCACTCCTCGGTAAGCGACTACAGCTGCTAAAATGTTGCGCGGATGTTGCGGCAACGCGAGATAGATGGAAGTATTGGGTAAGCGCGACATTGTGTGTTCGAATGAGGTAAATCCGCGAGACAACATCTGTGTATAAATCTGCGAGGTGTTCGCCCAGCAGGAGAGACTAGGAAGAATTGGGTCCCGGTGGAAGCAT
>NC_051415.1:21084254-21084323 GCF_015228065.2 Penaeus monodon
TGTGGTTTTCTTTGATACCCAATCAAGGATTATTTTGGTTTTTTATTCGCAATTAAATTACCAAACAAT
>NC_051415.1:21084530-21084856 GCF_015228065.2 Penaeus monodon
CTTAACAATCAACTTTTAATGTTAACGGTGCTATCGCCAATGATAAATAGCCAATAGCAATTTCCTTCGGTTTTTGCAAGTCGCATAAACCTCCAACTCAAAGAGCAGAAATTGCAGTATATCACAAGCAGAGGCGTGCGTGTGACTCTATGCAATAAACCAATGCAAATTTCATACATTATAGTTTAAACGAAAAACGAGAATATGGATGGCTTTTCAGGTGAGACCATTTTATATTCATTGCTGATAATTTATTGATTATTACAATATTTTCTGGTCTTTTTTCTGTTCTGTGCTATGATTTGATGGTACAATAATTAATGTTC
>NC_051415.1:21084932-21085198 GCF_015228065.2 Penaeus monodon
CAATATCACATCACTTTCATCTTTATTTTAAATCAACCCTTTTTGCACATGGACCTCTCCTTCACAAATATCCCCTCGCTTTCGAAATAAGATGATAAAGGGGGGGAAGAAGGAATAGAGAAAGATAGTGAAAGGAGGAATAAAAGCCAGAGTGCCAATAGGCGTGGAAATGCGTCATGTTCTGCAGTAGAAAATCGCTTGGAATAAATTGAAGGCTAAAATCTCTTACCAAAGATCGGGATTATTGACGTGTGTTGATAAAATGT
>NC_051415.1:21085430-21085564 GCF_015228065.2 Penaeus monodon
TCATACATACAAACATATATATAAATACAAAGAATGATGAAGATAAAGACGATAATGATAAAGTGATGAAGACAGTAATAACCATGATTGCAATAACAACAGCATAATAACAGATACAATAATAACAATAACGA
>NC_051415.1:21087515-21087633 GCF_015228065.2 Penaeus monodon
GCAATATGATCGCCCGCTGTCAGGAGATCTACCACGATGGTGAAAAATCCAAGGCACGAGTCCTTTTCTACGGCAAAGTGGCTTTCTCACTGCTGATTCTGCTGGCACTGCTAGGGTG
>NC_051415.1:21088061-21088237 GCF_015228065.2 Penaeus monodon
CAGTCATCAGTACCTTCCTTAAATGATCATTTTCTAAAGCCAAACACCTAACTCTCTCTCTAACACGTCAAGCCTTTTTGTTCCACTGGTCTGGAAAGGAGGGCGAGACCGACCCTTACACACCGCGGCCATTGAGATAGGATCATATCGAACCCATAAAATCTTTTGTTCACATC
>NC_051415.1:21088715-21088805 GCF_015228065.2 Penaeus monodon
ACCTTTTCTTTCGTTCACACTGATCGAACTAAACCACTAAAGTGCGAAAAGAGGACAAGTAAGGAGCAGAGAATGGAGGGAATGAACGAC
>NC_051415.1:21088871-21089110 GCF_015228065.2 Penaeus monodon
CGATTTCCCAATGAAGCCAAAAGTAATAACACATTTCCTTTTATATCTTTTTATGTTGAATGGTCTCACTGTTGTACAGGGAGTTCGTTGTTCCTAACTATTGTCAGCTGTTTCCTTATAAAGACAACTCAGAGGTAATCTGAGTATCATTACAGCTTTCCGAATATTTATTGGGTCATATAGTTTGGGGAATAGGGTATGGAACACATTAGGAGAAGGGATAACAGCCTGTGGAATTC
>NC_051415.1:21089147-21089317 GCF_015228065.2 Penaeus monodon
GCAGCTCCCGACATGATATTGGCAGGTAACTCAACATGCCATTCGTGCTGCTCATCTGTTTTTCACACAAGAGAGAAGGGGTATGTGAGCGCCTATACATAACGTAGGTTCCATTAATAACAGGAATGCTAACAGCAGCAGGGGTAATAGCAGAATTATTAATGGAAATA
>NC_051415.1:21091352-21091644 GCF_015228065.2 Penaeus monodon
CGATAAGTTGTTGTCAACAAAGTATAAAACTGTTTTAGGCAGACTCATCTACGCGTATGGGTAATTTCCATTCGATATTCAAAACGGGACATCTCCGGATATTATACAGCAGCTCTTTATTGTTCTAAAGGTGCAGGAACGATAGGAGTTCACTTAATGGTAAGCTCGCATATTACGAAAGGCGCTCTACAATATCCACCAAAGGGAACCGCTGTATTCTACATTAACACCGGTTTCCAATATAGGAAAGAGTGAAGAGTGAACTGTACATTTTGAGAGTCAGAAGAATGGT
>NC_051415.1:21091725-21092270 GCF_015228065.2 Penaeus monodon
AGGTGAAATGCATGATAAAACTCATATAAACTTAAAGAAAATACTCCTAATCCTTTCTGCAAGGCTTAATGCTGCAGTTCCCTTAGGCGAGTTAGGAGAGGTCTTGGTGGAAGAATAAAAAAGTCCTTTCTTTCTTAGCTCTAGCTTTAAACTTTCTCGATTCCGAAAAGGAACTGCAAGTTACAGTTCTCGCAGACTCGTTTTAGCATCGCTATTCTGTCCACTGATGCACGAGAGCCGTTTCACTATACAGTGGCTTTTGCATGCATGGATGTGCCTGTACATGCCTAGGTTGATGGCTTTCTATTGATGAGTAAATGCAAAGGAGAGTTTTAATTGTCAAGGAAATGCACGGGTGACATCAAAGGTCTTATGTCCTTACAGATCAGGAAAGATGAAGTTCTGCTTAAAATGATATCGCAACATTCACGACAGCCAAAACCAACGGTGGATTTCATCAGAAACAGACAAAGGAATAAAGTATCAGGCTCTAAGACGTTTAATTCCTACTTTTCTTTAATGCATGCGCCCAATATCCCATCCCT
>NC_051415.1:21092599-21093290 GCF_015228065.2 Penaeus monodon
ATTTAATTGTACCATCCACTGAAAATGATGGTTTAAAATAACCTACAAGTGTATATTGATTTCTCACTAACAAAGCTACACCTTATCCTACCTCACTCATATCTATTGTAATTGTGGTTATAAGCATAATATCTGTCTCCGAATTCATACAAATCTTTTCCATTTAGAAAATATACTCCTCCAGTTTTTTCTCCATCGGGACAGGGCGAACCCTTCATGTAAATTTAAACTTAATGCTTAATGCAAACTTAATAACGAATACCGGAAATGTCTTTTAAATATTTTACATGCCTATAATCAGAAGTTAAAGAACTTATAAACTTCTAATTGCAGTAAATTTCCCGGGTCTTTGATAGTAACGCTTACTAATGACTGCAAGGGAAAGGTATACATAAGCTGGCAGACAGGTATGTAGAGGGGCTGCAGAGTGCTTCCGACAGTCCAGTACAATATGTTGTCTCATTTGGCCAATATTATGACTGCAACATGTGGTTCACTAAGCGATTTATGAAATTTGTTGAAATGGCTTTGAACTCTGGTAATGCAGTGAACTCCCTTCATGGCGGTATGGGAAGAATATGGCCGGGGATAATAGCGTGAAGTGGTGCTATATATGAGGTATGGGGCGTTTATAATTGATTTGTCATATCTGATTTGTTTGCGTGAGGGATTTTGATAGACTTATACATGG
>NC_051415.1:21093480-21093747 GCF_015228065.2 Penaeus monodon
AAAATACCAATATCTACGTTAACACTTAACATAATGGTATAGATAAAGGACACATTATCAATGCGCAAATCGTTAAGGGTAAATCTGGTAAATCAATTTAAGTATATGAGATAGAAAGAGATTCCTGCAGATAAGCTCTTCAAGGCTTCCACTACATTCCCTGATAGTTAGCTTCTACCCTTGCGAGACAACGACACAATAGACTCAAAATACCTGCAATAGATTTTCAGGTACGTGATGATATTCTAATCTGGCTGTTAGCGTATT
>NC_051415.1:21093929-21094341 GCF_015228065.2 Penaeus monodon
CGCCTGCCAGCAAGAGTTGCGACTTCCCACGCTCGTTTTGATGATATGGGAGGATCATTAACACTGACAGGACTTTAATGCGACACTTTCCTGTGCTGAACGTATGGAGGTAAGCTCTTCGAGGAGTCACGGGATTATTTGATGGAGTTTCGTTTTGGAACGTCAGCATGTATTAAGGGAAATATTGTTCTTGACTGGAGAAGAGTATTAGAGTAATTTTGTTCTTTCAAATGTTGGAATTAGTGTCACTTATGCCTACCTGAAACCTTCGTGTAGTTACGAGACCAGGATTGGCTTCAAATTCATTAAATATAAAAAAGTAAAGAAGATTAAGTATAAAAAGTAAAGAAAAGAGGATAAAACTAAATCTACATTTTACATTGGCTATGCCAAAGCGAAGCCCTCCCCCCCA
>NC_051415.1:21094671-21094946 GCF_015228065.2 Penaeus monodon
TCCCATTGAGTAAATGTTGCTTTTATTCACGAATGCTAGTGTAAAGCAAGATTAACGCAGAGCTTTGGTAGGCTACAAAGTTTGGTGCTCAGAGCTGGGTTATGTAAGTTAACAGAAGACCGCAACTTCCTTTTTCCACACGTCAGCCAATACAATTACCTTTCAACAACTAATAATAGAGGCGGTGATGTAGGTTACAAAGATAAAGGTGATGGTGATGGCGACAGTAACGGAAACAACGGCGATGATTATGACCAAGAATTAACATTCCTGTT
>NC_051415.1:21097508-21098130 GCF_015228065.2 Penaeus monodon
CATATACCATCTACCCAATGCATTTGAATACGCAGGCCCAAGAACGAGCGGCCGTTTCCCAGCGCTCGGGGAGACGCGACGCCGATCTGGATCGATGGCTCGCCTCGGTCACTCTTCGCCTCCTCGGAAACGTCGATTGGCGCTCGCAGCAATTACGCTAAGTCAACACGTCTTCCTTTGGTCATCCGATGGCGGACAATTGCGGCTCCGACCACGTGATCGACCTGACCTCCTAACCCCGCTGTGATGAAATGTCAACACACACGATGCCAGATTAACGAGGGAGAAACAGGTATGGGGTCTTAACGATGGAGATGATTAAGGTGAGAATGGAGGTGGGAGATTTGGTGGTGATGGAGGTAAATGAAAGGGATATTGGTAGTGTTGAAAATAATGATAATAATTGTTCTTCATATCAGTGTCATATTGCTGATGAGGATCCCTGTTATATTCATTACAAATAAGATTATATGTGTTTGATATACCGTTGGTAAATCGTTTAGCTGACTGACGTTAATATAACCATGAGAAATTAATTCGAAAATCATAAATCCACTGTTTCTGTTCTGTAGTTATCCTCTTCATACTCTTTGCACTGAACAAACATTGTTAATTAACGTTG
>NC_051415.1:21098532-21099029 GCF_015228065.2 Penaeus monodon
TAAGCTTTACCTGCTGCTTACTAAATTAAGAAAACCCCAGACGGGTTGCCTGAAATCACCCAGATTAGGAAAAAGATGACTGTATCTCATAGTGAACTGATAGCACTGACATATTTTTTAGGCCTATTTATGCAGAGTTTAGATCATATAATAAATACCCCATGCTTGTAGCATGGTTTTCCCTTTTTCGGGGTGGGGTACTCTCGCCACTGCATCCCACAATGGGTCATCCTCAAAAATCCTTTTCCGAGGGCGAGCAAGCTAGGCTTTGCGAAACAGCTCTAGCACAGCAACATCAAGGAGGCAACTGAGGCACTGAGCGAAAAAGTATCAGTTAATGAAGCGTGCTGGTAACGTGTCTGGTACAACTGTGTGTGTGTTTGTGTGACGCTCTGATGGCCACGTCTGGTACAGCCTTCAGTGGTCTGTCTTCCCTGTATACTTTAAAAAACTGCTTAGTAATAAAAGTGCACACTAGATTAATTGAACATAAAGAG
>NC_051415.1:21099810-21100368 GCF_015228065.2 Penaeus monodon
CACAGTACATATCTAGGTTTAAAAAACACAGGAATGGCACCAATTGTTATGTCGATGTAACTGTGACACTGTCAGCCATATCGACTTCACTATATACATTGCCTGTTACATTAATGGGGAATTGCATTATTACTCTGGCCTTGCCATCACGGTCAATAAAAATATTCTAATATTCTCAAAAATAGCTAGTACCATATGCGTCGTATTTAACAGGTACACTTAAACGGAATCATACAGACTTTCAGTATAAATAATCATGCTATTCATTGTAAATGTATTGCTCTCAAGTATCAATAAAGGGGAAAAATAAGACTTGGTATTTGCCGTGAATAATAGAAGCAATAAACTATATGAAAATAGCCATTTTTGGCGGTAGCCTTTGGCTGCAATCCCCTTGGTTTGGGAAATGAGAGCTTGTTTAATAATCTATGAAGTTGTATTTTGTTTTCGATAATAAGATATAAATTATGTGTGAACCTTAAGCCAGAAAGGTGCATCTGCATAATTCATTGGAGGTAGAGCATTACTCTTAATTCTTAATGCTTTGATTTGATACTG
>NC_051415.1:21100426-21100644 GCF_015228065.2 Penaeus monodon
TAGCCAAGATACTCAATTATGTAATTACATAATATTACGCTTTAAATTTTGCGTGAGCAGTGTAGCCTGCAAATGTTCCAAGGAAAGCTAAGGGAGGGGAATTGTCTAAACATAACTTTTACGTAGGTTGTAGTCATAATTGGAAGATTTATTTTGGGAAACAGAAAGGGAAAAGAATTATGGCGTTTTCAGCTCTTTGTACATTGGGGCGAAGAAAC
>NC_051415.1:21101322-21101458 GCF_015228065.2 Penaeus monodon
TATGCATTTAGCGATTCAGAACAACTTAAACCTACTTGAAAGTACTACCCTTTGCTCCCTTATTCATTAAGTTCCCTCACGCTTTTAGTTTAGAAGGAATAATAATGAGTTAATTTCGATCAACTTCCCTTACGTT
>NC_051415.1:21101496-21101688 GCF_015228065.2 Penaeus monodon
CCTTTAGTTCAGCTCCTTGTTATTCTGTCCGTTATTCCTCTCAGCATTATCCATTTAATGAATATAAAAATTCTCTCATTACAACCTTTAAATCGTAACACAATATAAGATCTCGATTCACGATATATATTAAAATAGCTGTTATCCCCAGCCAAAAGGAAATGACTTTCTGTATATCCATTTTTAAAATGT
>NC_051415.1:21104744-21104975 GCF_015228065.2 Penaeus monodon
CGGATTTTATGTGTACGACAGCGATATTAGAATATTAGAAACAAAATATATTCACCATATGTCCATGGATTATATCTTTCTGCAATATATTGTAAAAAAAAACGGTCAACACAATAACATTTTTCGAACATTGATTATCCACAAGAACAATAGTGGAGAGGAAGGGGGAGCCGTTGCTGGACCTTTGTCTTCTCTCTTGAGTGCACCACAAAGTTACAGCAACTTCAGGGT
>NC_051415.1:21105418-21105621 GCF_015228065.2 Penaeus monodon
CATGACATTGTGGTAAAAAAAAAAACGTTATCATGGCGACAGTACTACTTTTGGATTAGATTACAGCTATTTTTGTATTAAATTACAGCTATTAACTTTAATTACGAAATGTGGAAAAGCCCAGTGGACTTGTCTTTTTCAGAATGAATCCTCGGCGATTCTATTAATATTGTTATTCCCATGCCTTTTGTTGATTTCAGCTT
>NC_051415.1:21105802-21107271 GCF_015228065.2 Penaeus monodon
GTTCTGGGTAAGATGCAAAGCATGGTACAAGATGCAGTTGTTTTAGAGTTGAAACCAAAGCATATATGAAAACGTTCAAATACTAGTGTGTTATTCTTGCAATTTGTTATTGTTACCATTAGTTCGACCACCACTAATATCCCCAATGTTATGTGCATTTTTGTTGTTTATTTACCATTCTTCCTTTCATAAAGTGATAACAGCCAGGTAGTATTTTACTGGTAATCAATAAGGACTTAGGAAATGCCTATGAATAGTCTACAGCTGGATAATAAAATTTGGTTTTCGAAGTCTAGTTTCCCTTTATTTCAACATAAGCCAATGACAATGCCCTCCTTGATTTGTATGAAATTATACATTTTCATGTAAACCTCAAAATTCTAGATATCATCGGATGGGAGGTATTCTAACCATATCACCATTTTTTCAGTAAGGATTTTATGGGAAATATGTTCTACCGCCATTGAACATTACCAATGTCTACATCAACATAGATCGAACATGACACAGCGTTTGTTCCCGTTCTGGACTCTGGCGCTCTGCGAATTACATTTGGAATCTCAAAATAACAGTAAGATTTGTATGTGCAACGGCGCAGAAGACGGCATTTGGCACTAAACGATCCAGAGAAGATCCCCTCTCCATGATGATTCGGTTCTCGATAACAGATTCTCCGGGCATGAAATGACGATACAAGGCTTCAAGTACAAGTATTGTATCATCGGAAGGAGAGAGTTGCACGATTACAGGGTGGGGCCGCTCTACAGCAATGAGTTTTATGTTACGGTAGTACAACCGAAGTCTATGGATATTTTGATTGTCCCATTAAAAATATGCTTCCTTGCAACCTTTTGTAACAGTCATTGGGGATTTATACAGCTTCTATTGTATAACTTGCTCTCGCGATTAAAGATTGATCCCTAGTCCGAGAAAGAGAATGGGATACAGTCTTGTGAAAGCTTTGAAGTAAAAAGGCCGGGAAATGGAAAACTTCGCTATCTACCCTGAATATAAAAATGTGATATATAAAGTGCTCCATTTAACAAAAATCACGTAAAAAAAAAGACCACCATATCTTGCCTAGGACACGTGTCTGTCAAATCGCTGCACTTTGGTGTTTTATATTTCTGCTGGTTATTCTTATTTTTTCTGTTATATCAAAACCTCAAGCTACGGAAATATTACATAATTCAGTACAGAACATTGTGGAAGCAATAAGATGGAAAGCAGATTGAGGCTCATTATAAAGGATATAAAACCCAGTTTTCTTTCAGAGCCTATAAACCTAACAGATGTTTAACCCCATACTATGAACTCAGTTGAGACAGACAATTGTCAATCATAAAAATCATGTGGGTCTGCTATGTGATCATAGAGTATGCTAACTGGCTGTAGCAATATAATCACAAGACGCGCCTTACGAAATTCAAGCAAGAGGAGGTGGAAGGCACAGGTGATAATATAAAGAC
>NC_051415.1:21107308-21107457 GCF_015228065.2 Penaeus monodon
TATTTGGGGTAATAGTGAGTCCTGCTCTGAAAAGGCGGGTGGCGTGATATTACGTTTAAAGTTCAGAGGGGTAGAGGCTTGCCGCTCCATGTCAGCCGTTGATGATTTGTTGATAAGAAAAGTATAATGATGATTATGAAAATATGGTG
>NC_051415.1:21108387-21108591 GCF_015228065.2 Penaeus monodon
AATTCTCTCTTTATTTTTATTTTTTGAAGTATATTTCGATTTGTCGACTCGGCTGAAACCATTAATTGACAACCACTGGAATATCAACTTTTCTTACTTACAGATTGCTTTTCAGTGTGGATTTTATTCTATTTTATTTCTTTAACATAATTAAAGGAGCTGGTGTGTTGAGTATATGTGTGGAAAAGAAGCTTAATATGCGTA
>NC_051415.1:21108667-21110025 GCF_015228065.2 Penaeus monodon
TAGTTATCGTACTCTTTGGCTAGTGAGATAACCGAACACATAATCAGAAAGTAGAATATTTTTACAGAAGATAAATAAACCTATTAACATTTCCACTGTCAGAAATGACTAACCTCTTTGAGAAAAAGCCAAACATTTCGGAAATCATGGACCAGAACACTTATTAAAAACAGCACGCATAGGTTAACATTGACAGTTTATGCCAGCGACATCCAAACTGTAAGGTAGTTTTGAAAGTTATACGCGTCATTCTGTAAGACAAATACGCTACAACAAAGCTATAAAAGTCTTCATTCTCGTAAGTGACTGTTATCAGTACTCTCTGCCTTCTGCTAACTTTCTAAATTCGCTATTCCTTCTCCTTTACAATCGTATTCCTTTCCCAGATGCTATCCAACGCGGTAGACTTTCCCCGTTTCGATGGCAATTCTTTATAAAAATACGATGAAGATTTTAAAATGTATGTATTCACTTCCTTCACCTCCAAATATCTCAGTATGGTATATGTTACTTCATCTAAAATAGTTCTGATTTTTCTTTTGCTTCCACGACTATTTTCTACAGAATTGTGACGTTCTGTTATCCACTCTGGACTCACAAACCTCTCTCGTTATCACAGCGACACCCATTCTCGGTTGTCTGCCTTGTCCGACCTTCCTTAAAAGTGTCCACGTAAACGTAAAAAAAATGGTTTCAAGTATGTCTCTCGAATTCTTAAATCCTATTATGTAATCTTGCGTTCACCCCCTCAACCACCCAACCCGTTACCCACAATGCAACCAATATCTCGGAACAAGAATCGATGTACTTATCTGTTAACAGTTATCATTTTGATAAAAGATGACTACTAGCTGTTCTTTCTTTGCTGATATTTCTTTGTGAATGTTCATTTTTCAATGAATTTTCAGACCTAGCCGGTGTATAAGAAGTAAACCGTTCAATCTGTAACTGAAGCAAAATTCAAAATCTACTTCCGAACTCTGATAGAACAGAAGACTAATGCAGAACGCGTTAGGAGGTAATAAATGGCGGAATAGATCTTGCTGCGGACAAGGGCGATGTAGTGCTATGGGAGAGGTAGAAAAAAAGGAGGGAAATTTGTTGGCGAGGGAAATAAATGCGCCGTGATAGAAAAGCTGCTCTCCATCTTGCAGCGTAAAATTATTACCCCGCTAAACGAGTCTGATAATATGATTTTATGACCTTGCTAAAGTACTTTCTAAGGGTTGGGGTTTCCCTATGACGATGGAGAATTCTTCAAGTGGTATAAAAAAGAGTTAGTTGATCCATTTCATTAGTGAGAATGAGTGATCGTTTCATTAATCCTGGATCTGATATATTACGATATTTTATAATCC
>NC_051415.1:21110140-21110581 GCF_015228065.2 Penaeus monodon
TGCTTGCTCCCCTCCAAAGGCATAATATTTAAGTATTCTGGACTCCCTCGCAGCGGTTCGTATTATCCTAAAACTATGATGCACGGCCCAGGCAGCACCATCAATTTTCCTGAACTTGGAATAAATCTTCGTTCCTTCAAAAGCTGATCGGCTGCATCTGTAACCGAGGAATAATTGAGATATAAAACTCGACATCCCTCGTTCGGGGAGCTTTGTATGTAATAAATCTCTTTGTTGAAAGGTTTATTTACGAATGAGATATGGGGAGAGGGATTTGTGCTTAAAATGAGAGCTTCTTCAGGTAAATAATGCTGGTAACGTTGTGAAATAGTAATTATGCGAAGAATAAAGGTCATAATTATTGATAGTACGTTCGTCAAATGAAGAGAGATTAAAACAATGTCTGACTTTTTCCTATCAGCATCGTAGAACTTTGGGATT
>NC_051415.1:21114055-21114133 GCF_015228065.2 Penaeus monodon
GCTTGATAGACACCAAGAATTATAGATTATCGTGATCATTATCATATCTGAGATACTAATTATATGTAAACCTGGAAC
>NC_051415.1:21114756-21115712 GCF_015228065.2 Penaeus monodon
CTAATTGTTCACGATATAACCCAGTGGATTTCTCTTTCCATGTACCGTGGAATTTGATATCGTATACATTTTTTAGAACAACTACCGAGAGCTGAGTTGCAATATGGCTTCTCATTTTGCTTAATTAATTTCGCAACAATTTTCTGGGCGCTATTGATTCTGCTATCTATTCGCACACTCATTCAGAAATCCCTTTGGTGATTACCTTTTTTCCCACAATATCACATCGCGATTAATAAAACGACGATAAAAAACGTATAATTTGCCTTCGTCCTATCGCCCATTGATGAAAATGATAATAATGAAAAAAAGGCGAAATATCCACAATATGGAAAAGTTTCGGTATTTCACGCCCGCGTCGAGTAGAGTCAGTGTTTTTAACTCTTGACTTCTGCAGTATATTCCCGGGAAGATACTGCGCTCCTGCACTCGAACTAAGAATACATTTTTCTCCGTTTTCCGCCGCGAGATTGAGGCTGTGTCTACATTCTGCCGCCTTGTTTCAGTCAGGGAATCCCAGAAAACGTCGGGCGCTTGTATTTGCGAACGAAAGTGAAAAAGAAAGAAAATTAAAAAAAGTAAAGAATGTATATAAAATGAAGAAAATGGAAAAAAGTGAAACGGGAAGGAATTTATATAAATAAGAAGAAGAACGTCTGGCTGGAAATACTCGTGAATTATTATCAATCATGTTTTATTGGGCAACATTACTTTGTTTTTTTTGTGTCCTGATGTTCACAAAGTACACACACGTTGAAATATGTGCGAGGATTTATTATCAACATTATATTTTTGTTCCTGATTAGTGTCCTTCATATGTGTAAAAAATAAAATATATATTTAAAACAATATTACAGTAGTTCTTGGAGAGTAAAAGGTATTTGTGATACTTTGTGAACTCAACCTGCCTGCATATCTGCATAATCTTTTGTATGATAAACTGACAAGGAAAAACG
>NC_051415.1:21115956-21116254 GCF_015228065.2 Penaeus monodon
CGAGACCCTAAAAAGACACGTCTAGCACACATAGGATAAATAATTCAGCCTCAGCAGCAGCACACCTGGTAATGACCGCGATGCATCGTTCCCCCTCTTGGGTTAGCCTCGCAGGTACTCCAAATTTATCACGACAATTTGTGGGGATCTGGTTCGGGAGAGATTACTGAAAATGGGGATTTATTCTCGGTGCGTTTTGGCTAGTAGAGCTCTTTCTGAGATTCCACTTCTTTTCTGTGTTTGTTTACTTTCGTAGCGCTTTTTTGGCTATCTCTTCTTACGTTTCCACGATATGTAA
>NC_051415.1:21116790-21117556 GCF_015228065.2 Penaeus monodon
CTAAATAATTTGTTAAAGAAAAGCTTTAAGAAAAAATGTGAAAATGACAATACTAAAAGTCAAATTGTCATCCGAATAGAATTATGCGGATTTTTTTTTTCAAATGACATACAGGATTGCAAATGTCTCAGACAAAGAACATTTAGGCCAACAGTTTTCGGAGCATCTACTGAAGATCAGTCGCAACTTAGATATGTTTATTCAAATCAGTTACTTTCTCCCGTGGTTATAAGTTTAGTTCTGGGCAGACATAAACCTCGCAAACATTTCCTATTGTGTTCTTTTTACGAGTATCTGCATCTGATAAATTGTAACTGCAAATCGGAAATAGGTTTAGATGAAAATCTGCCATCTTTAGTAAGTTTCAAAATTCAGATTTTTTTTTTACCATGTCTGACGTAAGTATCCCGGTTATAAATCATGAATAATACAAAATATCAGATTCCATGAAGTTTTGTATTGCTTATTTATCCATTGCCTGATTTACTATCTCCGTTTTGTATGTCTTCTCAGTTGTTTCAAAAACATATGAGACAGCGATGATGCCTTCGAAAATGAAAAAAAGAATTAAGGGGAACATCAGGAGAAAATTTAATAGACGTAAGGTTTTTTTTTTTTATAAAGGGGCATCGCGTACATTGAAGGAGGAGCCTAAGCTATACAAACAGGTAGCTGCGTGTGTATTTGAGTGTCATTTCCCCAAAGGGAATATTCGTTGCTGGTCTAAATGTTGGAGGAGTTTGCCGTTACCCTGGAAACGTAGCGG
>NC_051415.1:21119749-21120001 GCF_015228065.2 Penaeus monodon
CACTTATAGAACAAATATTCTACCAGAATACATCTGAATTTTACATTCATATTTCAAACAAATTCCCCCGGTATGATGTAATACGTCTTACACACACACTAGCTTTATACAGTTTTACGTTTTTACCATATTAAAGACGCTTCGAATATGTTTAGGCTTATGTCATTCTACAGCATTTTCGAGGAAATAAGTGGGCATGTATGCGTGTGTGGATAGAAAATATGAATACTGTATTTATTACTTTAACATATA
>NC_051415.1:21120092-21120341 GCF_015228065.2 Penaeus monodon
AGAGAAAATAATGAATATACGACTATAATAATCCACAGTGAGTACCTTTTAGTATGGTTTTCGCTGCAGATGATAAGAATTCATGATTCCCTACGTAGAAGCTCATATTGCTTTCTTTTTAGGAATCATTCTGCGATATACCATTAATAATTTTAAATAAGTTACAAAAATTCTATGTCGTTCTCTATCTCGTAAATTCCGGGATCTAGCTTCTCGCGGCTGGAATCTAGAGAATGGAATTTGACACAG
>NC_051415.1:21122347-21123452 GCF_015228065.2 Penaeus monodon
CTACCATTCTATCTTAAGCTCTGTCTCTCTTCCGATGGTTGTCACAAGCCTGACGGTTTCCCTTCCTCTTGTAAAGATGTATGACAGAAGCATCTCTGAAGTCCTTGGGGATCGTCTGCTGTTCCCATATGAGTAGGAAAAGCTGAAGGAGCTTCTCAGTCAGCGCTGTGCCACCTACTTTTTGGGATCGTCTCCTCTTCCCATGTAGCTCTATGGTTTCATTGTTCATAAAGGAAGAGCGATTCAGGACAATGTCTGAGTGTTCAGTGTACCATTCAAGAATCTTGTCCTTGCGCTGAGGAGGGGACATGCTGCTGAGTACGTGGGACCGTAGACTTCATGTCTGTCAGCGTAACCCTGGATTTCGTCAGCCTTGTCGCTCAGCCACTTGTCTTGCATCTGCGCAGCTTCTACAGAACAGTCCTACGGATAGTGTTGTGCACATCCTTCTTTGCAGCTTACTTGGGGTTGCTAAGGAAGGCTTTATTAAGACGTCGTTTCTCCTCCAGAAGCTATTTAATTTCCTCGCAGTTTTCATAACAAAGTTTCTTGGTCCTTAGCCTGAGGATCTCTGTGGCTGCAGACTAGATCAGCTCGCCGATCTAGTCTCGTCTTCCAGTTGGTCTCTATATCCTGGCAGAAGCAGACTCCAGACTGACTTCCATTCCCGTTTGATGATAGGGATTTTCAGTTTCGTGATGTTGAGAAGCTTCGGAGCCTTCTGACCTTGAGGGCGTCTTTTGGGTTGGATTCGAATGCTGAGCTTCGAGACTATAAAGCGATGGTCTTTCCAACACCTGGCGCCGCACATCGTCTTCATTACACGCACTTCCTGTCCCGCTTCCAGACGATGACGTAATCGATAAGATGTCAGTGCTTTGGGCGAGGGTGCATCCATGACGTCCTGCTACGGGTAGGGAGGGAGAACACAGTTCTGATGATCAGCAAGACACTCCGCACAGGTTTGAAGTAGTAGTCCACTGTTGTTGCTGTGACCCACACCATGCTCTCCAATCACTCCTTCCCAGGCAGCGTTGCTAGAGCCGATTCTTGCATTAAAGTCGCCAAGAATGATGAATGACCAAGTGGAAGTCCTCGTAAAACT
>NC_051415.1:21123689-21123829 GCF_015228065.2 Penaeus monodon
TCCGCTACTTGCAGTAGGTTCATATATAGCATTTTCTTATTCGAATGAAAACGGACACTGTCACATATATATTCAACGATCAGGAATAAAACAAATCAGTGTTTAGGAGTAGTGATGGTATATGGTAAATCTGACTGAGA
>NC_051415.1:21123870-21124024 GCF_015228065.2 Penaeus monodon
ATGCATTTGACTGAAATATTGATACAGCTCTCCTTTTACCTATTACTTCTTATCTTATCTTCTTTTTAACTCGCATCCATCTTTCTCTTCCTCTGCAGTGATAGTCAGTCCTTCATCTCACCGGTCATTTCTTTTCTACACTCTTATCCACCCC
>NC_051415.1:21124062-21124854 GCF_015228065.2 Penaeus monodon
CTTCATTTCATCACAAACCTTTGACTCGCATACGGATAAGCACAATAAAACAAGGAATGGGAGGAGGGACAAGGGGGAGCTTGAAATGGAGAAACACGCAAAAAAATGAAAGAAAAAAGAATCTATATCTCTTTGTTTTTATTAGCTCTACAATTTCAGACATATTTCTTTTTGTAAGCGAAATTTATGTCCCTTGGTCGAAAAGGGGGACGAGACATGCTTGCCATAAAATTCTTGGCAAAATATTTACGGTGAGTGTGTGTCTGGCATTGCAGTGTTCAGGGGGGTCGGGGAGGCCTCAGATCAGGTGCAGATTTTACAACAGCTTCTTCAGAGATGTGTGCTTTCCGAGTGTAGCACTGCCGTGGGGATACGCTATAATGTCTTGAAGATATATTGCTCTCTTTTAGGTGGGGATTCTAAGGGGTCTAATAAGCGCATTTACTCGTTTTAGACTGAGCAATTCGGTGTTCACTTGTTCCTATTCATCTTTCTTATATTTGTCATCTCACATGTCGCTTGCCTTTTCTACTGTTTCGGTATTCTTTCGATTCTCATTTCCCTTACTTTTGTCTTTATACAACGTATTGTTACCATGTGTGTGTGTATACACATACATATATGTACGTACAAGTTGGCAATAAAAAGTACAGCTTCATCACGTCATGATTTCCCAGTCTCATCACCGTTTTCCTGATGTACTGGATTGTAAATTAAAAAGTTTAATTTAAAAACTTTTTTGTTTTAAGTTTCTCCTATATGAGTTAATTGCTATCTCAAAATATATGTAAC
>NC_051415.1:21125120-21125199 GCF_015228065.2 Penaeus monodon
TGTAATATTTATTCTTCCTTATTTATTCATGATTTTATCTATCTCCCTACCTGCAGATTTATGCCTGTATCTATTTACT
>NC_051415.1:21125360-21125833 GCF_015228065.2 Penaeus monodon
CTGAAAACTGTAAAAACATTTTGAAATACATGATTAAATCCTTCCTTTGTGAATTATATTGTAACCGACAAGAGGGGGCCGAGAACAACGAAGGAACGAAATTGGTGTTCGAATTTGTACATAAAAGACTTTGTAAATCTTTAAAAAAAATGCATACAAATTTAAGATTGACAAATGGCAATTACCTTCGCCTCGGTAGAGCGATTATATAGATAATGAAAACCTACAAAAATTAAAAGAAAATTAACACGAATGGCAACATTGAGAAATAAACGGTTTGTTTAGATAAATCACCTGATTATTTTTATGGAAAACTTGTGACACTATTATTTTACAGAATAAAAGGAAGAGAACTTAATGAGAATTATTTCTCTGTTGAGAAACTGAACGACAATTCTACTTAATAAGTTAACATTATTCCTCATGGATACTTTCCTGAAAGAAAGATGGAATTCGTGACAGAAAAAAAAAAA
>NC_051415.1:21125858-21126202 GCF_015228065.2 Penaeus monodon
GCGAACAGAATACGCAACAGAAATGTTAAAATTTGTATTGGTTCATGTATTTAGTAGCATTCTACCTACGTCGTATCAAAGGTACGTTTAAATCTCACGTTTGTGAAATATGTAATTTAATCCTTCATTCTGAAATATATAATTTAATTCTTTTTGAAATATATCATTCAGTCCTTCATAATGATATATATCGTTTAATCCTTCATTTTGAAATATATGTATTTATTAAAAATATTTTCAGTTAGGGGGACATATACCAAAGTTCGTCTTGTATTATTTTCATTTTTCCCAAGACCAAACATATACATCAAGTATGAGTCTGGAGCCGTATTGTTACTTAAGGC
>NC_051415.1:21127208-21127305 GCF_015228065.2 Penaeus monodon
AAAAACTTAGTGAGGAGCAATAACTATCACCATGATTTCGTTACATCATTGCTACAATTTAGGTTCCATCTTCTCCCTCAGTCAGTCGGTCTGCATG
>NC_051415.1:21127719-21127863 GCF_015228065.2 Penaeus monodon
GCTTTATCTTGATATATTCCACAGAATAGTTAATTCACACTAGACCACTTCACTTAGAGTTAGGCATCGTTTTTTCTTCTTCATTAACAAACACCATTATGATTGTATATACGTCGAAATCAAATGCCTTTACGTTTCTCTCTG
>NC_051415.1:21128000-21128367 GCF_015228065.2 Penaeus monodon
AATAGCTATCATTCTATATACCTTTATAGTATTGCATCTAACTGATGACCTATTTTATTTTCATTAACACTTTGATAGACATATCAGTAGATAGAACTCAGTTGGTGTAAATGCTAACAATTCCAGTAACATTGTTTAATAATTAAAAAAATATGAACTGCTAATATCGACGAGAAAAAAATAGCTTGGCTTTTATATCTGGCCAAAACTACAATTCTATATACACATCTTTCTACAGCAAGATGGTGGTGGCAACTGCAGGTACAGAAATTACTGTGAAATAAATCCCGACACTCTTATCGTTTATTTCCTGTAAGACCGAGTATGACAAACTATCTATTCCATGTAATCATAAACGACTAACCGA
>NC_051415.1:21128430-21128591 GCF_015228065.2 Penaeus monodon
TATATATTTGACATTTTGAAGTATTGAAAAAGCCAGTTGGAGGTTATGAGAATACAAGAATGTAAAAATTGGCTCTATGTTTTACAGAGGATATTTTAATAGAACAATGTTGCATAGCGCTGTACGGCGTGAGAAATAAGAATATAGTGAGAATTAAACTC
>NC_051415.1:21130895-21131327 GCF_015228065.2 Penaeus monodon
GAATTCCTGTGTGAGTCACAGTCTCTTTTATTGTATCAACTCAATATAGTTCCACTTAAAAACAATAGAAAAATTCACACATAATACCGCATAACACGCACGCGCACTTGGGTGGGTGTGTCTTTATTATGTGTCAGCACCTATGTCTGTCTTTTACACGCCCGACTCACCTTGCTCACTGAACCTGCAAACTTGGCCATATGAATCTGAAACAACAGGCAGGGAGTCAGCTTTTATTGGTAAAAGTGTTTAGGTATGGGGGAGGGGCGAGGGCTGAAGTGCGGAAGGCAGCAAGCTGTGCGGTGAGCCTGTCATATACGCTTAATTAAATCTCTCTGGGATTGATGCGTGGAAGCCGAGGGGCGAGGATTTAAGAATATGGCGGCATTTCTATTAGGTGGGTGGAATGGCAGTCCAGGTCATTCCGTGTGC
>NC_051415.1:21131656-21132052 GCF_015228065.2 Penaeus monodon
TAAGCACCCGACTGACTTAAGCCAATCATATCACGAACCGTATGTAATCTGGCTCAATACTGAAAATGCGTCAAAATCTAAAATTGTGGAAAGCCATGCTATTTCAAAGAGATCGTTATATCAAACCTGTAGCTTTGAAATATGAATGTAAATAATACTGTGTTCTCCTAAAAATGTTATTTAAGAATACAGCTATCAGTGATATACATGTGTCTCGATCTTTTCAAAGGAGAATATACGGTCAATATATTTTTTTATCATTTACTTCTCTCTTTAGCAACCCATACACTATAATCATTTTTTTAAATTCTACAACGGCACGCATCCTTCTTTTACCGTCTGAAATTCAGCGTCTTGCCTTAAGAATATTTCACAAGATCACACGAAAGATGAAGA
>NC_051415.1:21132077-21132245 GCF_015228065.2 Penaeus monodon
AGTATTTGTGCGTCTTGAGGGAATTATACGAGGGCGTGGTCGAACAAAACCTGAATGCCACATTACGACAACACACCTGCTCACGCGCCACGCCTTGTACGTGACTTTTTGATACCCGAAAGCGACCTTATTTCTTTAAGTTCAAATCCACTCTGGCAGGTGGTCTGT
>NC_051415.1:21132791-21133114 GCF_015228065.2 Penaeus monodon
ATTACAGATGACTTTTACTACCAGTCTACCATATGTAAACCACCAATAGCTGTGAGAACTGCTAAACAAAGGCCGTGAGAGTTGCGCTTATATGTGTATTTAAAAATTCCAGCTTACTTAGCAAAGGGAAAGGAGAATCCAGTTTACAGAGCACAAAGACTTATTAATTGAATTCTGGATATCATGATGATACGGCGCTGTAATTTCCGGCATGAAGAATAGGAAGCTCAAGATTAATCCATTCCAATCTTGGGTAATTACATGAAGACTTAAGATATGTATAAAATGATAAGATAAGGAGTAAATGAGTTATTATTTTTGTC
>NC_051415.1:21137420-21138027 GCF_015228065.2 Penaeus monodon
CTCCCAAAACAGAATCATTATAAAACGAAACGTCTCGACATCTTCCTGAAAATCAATTCGATTTCTGTTTCGAGTATAATGTTATTCTTGCCGTTTTTTGCACTGCGGCAACGATGGAAGTGTCTTGTCATTCAACGTAAACCCTGCAGCGAAAGCAAGACTGTAAGACAATGGCTGTAATTGAATATATCAAGAGACCCAGCAATGCACTTATGGCCATGTGCGCGGCATGTGTAAAACAAGGAGAAATTTCAGAAAATGAGGTAAGATGCGACACAAAAGATAATGGTGAAATGGGGAAGTGTTGGAAATGATGATGGGGAAGTTGTGATATGATTCTAAATGTGACACGAAAGAAAAAATAGATATGGAGAAGACAGGATGTAACAACTGAAACCACATCATAAAGTGGCTCCCTGTTCCACAAGATTTTATTAAATAATCTTTAAATAATAAATCAATGACTACAAACTGGCAATATTAATACCATTAATTGATGCAATTCAAGGTTTGAGTTAAATCTTTGTAAAAATCAATACATTTATTTACTGAATATTAACAATGCAGTATAATAAAATTACAATATCAAACTTTATGTAAAAAAAAA
>NC_051415.1:21138221-21138399 GCF_015228065.2 Penaeus monodon
GACAAAATCAACAATATACAAAACTACGTCATATCTTCATGAACCAAATGCTGTAAAACGAAATAGCAATCATTATAAACGTAATGAATTAATCAGTATCTCAAAGTTAATAATGAATCAGATATTACTCAAAATAATCATGATCGAATCTTCGCCATGTTTTTCTATTTTCGGCCCA
>NC_051415.1:21138500-21138711 GCF_015228065.2 Penaeus monodon
ATAAGAATAACCGATTTTTAAAATTAGCGTAATGTGCTTTCAAATAAGATGGGTGTGTTAAAACTGGATATTTCGGTGGTCGGAAAGAGAAAAGCGTGTTGTTATTTAACGAGCTCATGATTATTCTAAATAACGTCCTTTTTTCAGTCTAACAAAAGTAATACATTAAATGTAAAAGTATTTATCCAAACATTGTTTCCCTGGCTTCCGA
>NC_051415.1:21139180-21139648 GCF_015228065.2 Penaeus monodon
TACTTCTTAGGACTCAAATAGTGAACCAGAGAAAAGCAAAAACATAGGGCTTGAAATGGAATAACAGATGAGTTATGACAGAATAGAAGGGCTAGTTACATTATTCACCGTCAAGGCGCTGAGTGCCACGCATCAACTTCCTCTCTTCGTAAGTTTGTGTTTATGGAACGGTGAGAGATAATGTGACTGTTTTCTTCCATCGGATTCGATGTAACCTGTTATGGATGTTTTTTGAAAAAGAGAACAGAAAAATATGATGACATATAAAACATGAGAGAGAAAAAAGTGGGTAGAAAAGGAGAGGAAAGACGTAATAGGATATTCTGAAAAAGAGTTGGATGTATTTATTCAGAGTCCTCGTGTACGGTATTTTTATGTGTGTGAAATTCTCTTCAGTGGAAATTTTATACTCTGCTGTTTAGTTAACCTACGGAATGTGTGAGAGAAAAAAGAGTTACAGGTTTACTG
>NC_051415.1:21140037-21140126 GCF_015228065.2 Penaeus monodon
GTATACATCAGTAAACCTGTATTTTTTTTCTCTCACACATTCCGTAGGTTAACTAAATAGCAGCATATAAAATTGCCACTGAAAAGAAT
>NC_051415.1:21140654-21140998 GCF_015228065.2 Penaeus monodon
TAAAATTGTATCTGCCCCATCCACGCGCACACGTGATCTTCTACGCACTCTACCCTTCCGCCTTCACTTCCCGTCATCACTTTAATCGCCGATGATCTTAAGGAGAAGGAACCTGTCTTAGGGAATAGAACAAAGGAGAGGAACCTCGTGTATCAGCGCGCCAGAGGCAAGTGGGTGTTTAGCGGTGCAAGGCACACGGAACGAAGGGCTGGAGAAGTTAATTAAGAAGGAGAGGGGAAGCGGGGACGGCGCATCACGGATGATAAACGGGGCCATAAGGAAGACGATTTCTTATTAGAACGTCGACGAGGTGTCAGTTTTATGCAGTTTTGATTTTTCACGAC
>NC_051415.1:21141604-21141904 GCF_015228065.2 Penaeus monodon
CCTCGTCAATAGATGAATCAATAGAGTCAATACGCTGATAAGGCGAGCAGTAAATACCATTTACATTAACAATTTCGTTACACAGTGAATGGGACCAAATAATCAATAGAAAATCCTTTGATGACGTCACCATGCCCTCACGGATGGCCTTGTCAAGGGGTGCTATATGCCTATGAAATGAATTACTGTAAATAGTGTTATTTTTTTTTGTCTTTATCTCCCCCTTTTTAGTGCATATATCAATGCTCGGTACTTATCGAATATTTAGTGGATTTGGGATTGATGAATTTCAGGATTTAT
>NC_051415.1:21142221-21142373 GCF_015228065.2 Penaeus monodon
TCACTTGAACAATAAAAGATATGAAATGACTATATCCAAGTTTTATGGATGTGATTCCCTGAATAACTTTCATTTTAGTATTTAAGTAAACAAATAATTAATTCAGCAATGAAAATTAATGCTTGCTATCATAAAAGTAATCATTCAGCATC
>NC_051415.1:21142755-21142974 GCF_015228065.2 Penaeus monodon
AACTCGACGTCCGCCTTAACCTCACGTGACATAACAGACGCTCCACAAAACCCACACAAAGAAACCACCATCATCGGTCTCGACACGTGTAAGTTGGGCGGTCTCCGTGCCTCCGATGCGCCTGACTCATAAATACGTCAATGTATAATGAGCCAACAACAAGACGATTTATTCCCTTGGAGATCCAGGACGCAGGTGGTGTGCCTTGGGCTTTAGAGT
>NC_051415.1:21143430-21144640 GCF_015228065.2 Penaeus monodon
TCCAATAAATGGGTTTACCTTGTCTCTTTAAATTCCCCGTTGCTGCAGAGGGGAATGGAGGATTTACTGTGCAATCTGGGTGGTTATAGCATGCGTTGATTTCTTTTCTGTTCCGTCTCTTTGGATGAAGGAGAGGGCAAGAACACTGAAGATTGGGAAGTAAATTTGAAACACTAAACATATCTATATAACAAATAGAATATAAACAAGATTATATGATGTTATAAATCGTTTGATTAGAAAAAAAAATCATCTATTGTCTAAAAAGCTCGAGTGAAAAAAAATGCTGTCTTTTCGATCGGATAATTCCTTAATCGCAAATGCTTTTTCCCTGAAAATCAGACAAAGCGTCAAGATGATGAAAGATTCCTTAAAACGCTAAAAAAGGAGGACCTGGACCGAGTTAAAAACCATTTGTACAAAGAGTTTCCAACTTTTTATCTCCGTCCTGGTCTCATTGTTTATATTCCAAAATGAAGCAATGATGAAGAGAACCACTTAGATCCATGAAAGGCTCTCGCCCCAGGCTCAGCGACTCCTTCAGGCCCTCAGCGAAATGAGGCGAGCACTCCGGAGACGCTACGAAGGCAGGGCGAGGCTGGGATCCTGCAGCCTGCAACTTTCAACGGGTCACAATTCAGGACAGTGTGAATGAAAGGCAGTTTGTGCTATTATACGTCGTGCTCGGACGTATTTTTTGCTTCATATTTTTTACGGAAAATCCAAAATTTTCCCCGATGGAGGCCATTCTTTGAGAAATGTGCGTTATTAAAGAGTACTCTAATAATAAGGAATAAAGGTAACCCTTACCCCTACGATACCGCGCTTTGACAATTAATTCTTGTGCTTGCTTCCTTACGTTTTCATAACCTACAGTATCACGCGAGAAGTTTCGAAACCATAATGACAGTCATTGCAATAAATCTAATCTATCACAGTAATCCCGAAACTCGATATATATAGCGACATTTTTCAGATCCTGATATATTTCAGTCCCTCCATTATTTGAAGCCATATTGACAGTACTTACATAAATCGCAGATATATTGACATTGATTGCACAGCAGAGTACTCCTTTTTTCAGCATGTTGGCTTACCAAACACATTTTCTAATTTTTATATTTGCATTATATTTCTTTTATGTCTTGGACTTCACTCATTAAGTTTTTGTTTGTTTTTGTTTTGTTTGATTATCAATCACAGCAGAAAG
>NC_051415.1:21146872-21147005 GCF_015228065.2 Penaeus monodon
CCATCTCCTCTTTTCACTTCTTCCTCCTTCTTAAAAACGGAGTAGCTTTCGTATGTTTCCCTCTGTCTCCTCCTTCCATCATTTTCTCCCGACTCTTTCCTTTTGAGCTTTTCCTGGGATCAGCGATCTTGAA
>NC_051415.1:21147100-21147990 GCF_015228065.2 Penaeus monodon
GCCTACCTCTTCTTCTTCTTCCTGGTATGATATTACAAAGATATTATGAAAACGACACAATTAAGTATAAGAAACTACTAATTTTCCTTTTTTTTTTACCAAGAAAATTACTCGGAGCAAGAAATTTGCTACGGTCGCTTCCTCTCTAAAGTCGAGCACTTAAAACAATTAAGGATTGCTCCATCTACACAGGAAAAGAAGAAGAAAAAAGAAATCACCAGAAGTTGGAGGAAAGAAAGAGGCTATCAGGAGAATGGCGATCGTGCAGAGATCTATTTCGCCGATAATGGTAATGGGCGATACTCAGTCGATGCTGATGGTATTAGATTTTACTGTTATGGGGGCAATGATAATTTCCAGAATACCATTTTTGATGATGATTATTATGATTACGTTATGGTTAGCAAGAAATAATATAATATTTAGATTATCTGTGATTATGTTATTTGATATTTGAACGCAATGAAGAATCCTATTCTGTAGTCGAAAACCAAGTTCTCGTTATGAAGTAATCCTGAAGTGATTATATCAAATGACTTGACAGTATTTTGACCAAGAATATCTAATAACGTATAGATCATTAATAAATCATCATAATAATCATCTAACTACAGTAGTTTATACACCCATGAATTGTCTAGCATTCAAAAGCCCATGAATTGTCTAGCATTCAAAAGCAAAATACTATGAAATCTGAATGTGATGTCTAATACAACGTTCCTGAACCACAAGAAGATTCCCAGGAGACCACAGTAATCTCTGGACGTCCATTCTGCATCTGATTATGCAAATGGGAAATCAGCGAAAACATGGAACAATTAACTAACCGGTTGTTTCGTCGTGACATCTCGCAACGTGTGAAGTGGTGACCATTCGCGTCCCTGCTGAGG
>NC_051415.1:21149460-21150385 GCF_015228065.2 Penaeus monodon
ACCTCACTAAATGCCTGGTGAGTAATTAAACTGCAGTGGCATTCATTTTCTATTGTCTCGCCTTTCAGCTGGCACTATCACATTCTCAATCAGATCTTTTTCTAATGATTGCCAGATAGTTTTGGTAGATATGATGAACTATTTACCCAACCTCTCGCTTTTATAGTGCAATTAAATGCTACCAGGAATTATATGTTTATTGAAAAATAATAAAGCATTTTTTTATTAAATAAATATTTTAAAATTTGTTAACAAGATTATCATCACATGTCAAGAATAGTCATAGAAAAGTCAATTAAATAAAAGTGAATCTAAAATGCAAGACTACATTTTTTTTTCTCAGCAATTTTGATTCCGACGAAACTCTCACAAGCATTCTTAATGAGGAAACTCTTAAGAAAAAGGCTACGATGACGATTTTTTTTCTGCATATTCTGTTACTCGTCTATTACTGGAAGGACATTTGTCAGCAGCGAAAGGGGAATAGAAATTAGCTTTGCGATAAAAAGAAGAAAGGTATAGCAACGCGAAAACAAACGGAATTAGAGATTATTAAGTGCATAAAAAAATAATAATACACACACACACACATCCATGTATAATAAACAAAACACGCGTCATTAATATATATATATTTTTAAAATATAGTATTAAAATCTTCAGATATAACCCAAGGTAATTTAGATCGTAAACGATGCCTTCGTTAATGGGTTCAATTCAGGACCCGGTATTGTATGCTGTAAGCCTGTATATGACAACAATGGGCCTGTCGAAAGATATTGAATTAATTCAACGCTATCAATCAAGTGATTCGAATGTGCATCCTTATCTGGTAGATAAACGGTTCAAGCACAAGTAAGCTTTAGGAGACAGGCTTATTTGCTATCTCTTTGTTATTGGACTCTAATGGTATTTGGTGATGGAA
>NC_051415.1:21151229-21151576 GCF_015228065.2 Penaeus monodon
TGTACCATTCAAGCCGTTCAGTCTTAAACTACCTCTCCTTCTGAACCATCATCCGCAGATTAAGCCAAGCACGCCTTTATGGTAAATGTGAAGTTAGAGCAAAGTTCATATTCTGTGAAGGAACGTACAACTGGCTTTGTGGGGAGCGTCTTCCTTACTCCTGGACTAATGCAAAATAATGGTAAGGTCCAACTGTCGGGAGCAATGTAGGATATCACCATTAAAAACACATTACAGGTAATTAGGCCATTTCTTCGGGAATTTTCGAGAGGATCAAGCGGACATCTGAATCCTGGAGCCGCTTCGCAAAATACGAAGGATTTTTTTCTTCTTTTATGCATGAATAC
>NC_051415.1:21152046-21152385 GCF_015228065.2 Penaeus monodon
CGAAAGGCAGATAGATGGAGGTATGGACAGACCAACATTACAAATCACATTTATAATTTTCCCTGTAACATAACCTGTAACGCAAAAACACTAACGCAACATGAGCTTCCTGTTTCCCCATATTAGTGCGTGCTACTTTGGCCTTTTGATGGAAATCTAAAATTCTGTGTTGACTAAACCACATGGATACTTGCTCTATCGAGATGATTGGACGAAAGTGGATGCACTCTGAAGCTCTTTGTTTCTGGGAAAAAAAACTAATATGGTTGTTGAAAATACAGCCATTCTTACTTTGGAAACCTTTTCTTAAGGTACAGGATGTGTAAGTGTACATATATG
>NC_051415.1:21153524-21153750 GCF_015228065.2 Penaeus monodon
ACTGATTTTTTTTCATATTAGATAGCTGCCAATTTTAGATTATTCACTGCCTCAGAATTTGTTAATGAAGCATAAATTTGTATACGTCATATTTATCTATAACAGCAATATTATAATACACATGTATAAGAGCGTTAATGAAAAAATCCCCATGTAAAATGCGTTTCCTCTTTACGAATTATAAACAAACATCGTACCTTTTTCAAAAAAACAAATTAGTACGGTA
>NC_051415.1:21154342-21154757 GCF_015228065.2 Penaeus monodon
GTGTATCATGTAAGTTAAAGGCATAATATAAAACTCTTGGAAAATGTCCCATGCTTTTACTTGGTCCTCTGACCATGATATTTTTGGTTGCAAGAAGCCAAAATTTCCATCGACATGGACATATTGAAATGCACGTTGGAAGCTCTGTAATTTTCCTTCACGTGTGCAAGGAGCCGGGCAAGTTTCTCAATCATGCAGCTATTGTGTTCTGGCCGCGTCTCAGACTAACAATTTTTCTGTTGCTGATATGCTATTCAACTAGTTTTCCTGTAGAATAGACAAAACTATATATGCAAATCTACTTACGGTTTGCCTGGTAGAAATACTGTAGACAATTGAAAAATATTCAGAGACAGAAAAAGAAAGATTGGCGTGTGTGTGTGGTTCTGGGTGGTTTTGTGAATCAAGGTGACCA
>NC_051415.1:21155927-21157451 GCF_015228065.2 Penaeus monodon
CCACAGCACTTCACCTCACTTCTCTCCCTTCAGCTGTAACTCACCCTCGCGCCTTTTGCTCTCTGATTAGCACCGCGTCAAACTTATTCAAAAGGCAGTATCCCTTCTCCGTAATTCATACTCCAACCGTCTGTTTACTATCCCTTTCTCTCCAGCCTACACTTTCCCATAACCTCCCTACTCTTAACTAATGGATGTGAATTGACCTAAAGTAGCTTTCGATTCCCGAGGCAACAATTAGACGCAGGAGCTTAGGTGGGCCTCGAAGTGACACAAAGTAGTTTTTCTTCCTCTTCTTTCTCTTCCTCCATCGCTTGCCATTCAAGTTCGACAATTGGGCCATAAAAGTAAATTACATCTAATTATTGGCGCGAGAGTCTTCCTTTTGGGGATGTGATTCTCCTCTTTTTCCTCTGGATAAATGGAGTAGATTCTTATACATTTTTATATCTACTTATTTACTGACATGTGTTCGTACTTTTTACAAAGATAGTTTCGACTTCTTTTTACTGATTAAAACCAGTATGGCGTATATTTGGGGGAGTTTCCCGGATGATTTAATGCATGTGAAGGAGGGTTAAATATGATTAACAATGCTATTGTCAACAGATGCTAGTGACTGTGTGTCGCAGATTCTAGACGTGTTTCAATATGCGCATCTAGTTGTGAATCGGTGTTATTTATCAAAATATTATTCTAGCAATTTCTTTTTTATTTATGAAAGACTGAGTTCTCTTGAAACACACGAGTCCACAAATAACAAAACAGTCCTATCAGAGTACATCATGGCATACGAGTTTCCACCGCTCGTAAGTGGCACATCGTTTCAGTATGATTACTTCCACATAATTGCTTTACTCCTCGGCCACCGCAGACCAGCATGGGGTGAATGCACCGGCAAACGGTTTATCTAACAGTCCTCACTTTACGTGCCTGGCCAGCACAGTCGGAGGATTGGGTTTAATAGGATAACACACCAGCTTCCACGCTCCGCCCACCTGGCATTGCTCATTTGGCCTCTCACTGGCACACAAATCATCAACGGGATTTTTGCATTTGGTGAATAACTTTTGAGCTCTGAAATATTATGGAGCTTGCAAAGGGCGAGCATGAATTCAAACTTGATTGCAATTCTCTGCACTTTTGTAATTTTTGAGATAACGGAATTTTATATATACCCATACATTCATTAGAATTAAAGCCGCAGGGATTTTATAAATGTAGAAAAAATATGAATAAATATCACTGTGCATGAGGTAAAAATCAGATTACTATTTCAGTTTGTACTGTGTATTCAGATCATTATAATTTTATCATTTTTTAATGTTTTGTAATTACATAATACAAGTAAAACTATATTTGACTGCATGTGATATACATCATACAATAGATATAATGGCAAAAAGTAAAGAAAAGTAAGGAGGAAAATTTTGGTGTAGAAGACAAAACGGCAAATGGTAGGAGATACTGTAGTAACCAGACCGAGAAAAGATCACTTGAGGGTTGAGAGAGAGATTGTTAATG
>NC_051415.1:21157547-21157690 GCF_015228065.2 Penaeus monodon
GGGGGATAAAGTAGTAAAAGATAAAGATTTCATGTAGATTCCTTTCAGTATAATGTGTGATTTTTGATGGTGGTTAATTTGTGTGAGTTGTGTGTGGAGTTATAATTTATACGAAGTTTATCAGAATATTGATGATTATCAAC
>NC_051415.1:21157733-21157826 GCF_015228065.2 Penaeus monodon
GGTGTGGTGATTGGAGTGAGTGGGTGGTGGGTGTTGTGTCGTCTGTGTTTTGTGATATATCATACGTTATACTTATATATAGATATTCTTAGT
>NC_051415.1:21157858-21157938 GCF_015228065.2 Penaeus monodon
AAATGGTCTGAAAATCAGGGTAATAAGCAATATATATTTTAATATTATTATACACTTACACAAATATTGTAGATTTAGTA
>NC_051415.1:21158004-21158086 GCF_015228065.2 Penaeus monodon
ACGTATATATGTTATACATTGTAAGCTTTTTTTTTGTTGATGAACACTGGTGTAGGTATTTTGTTGTACTCCAATATTGTGT
>NC_051415.1:21161157-21161477 GCF_015228065.2 Penaeus monodon
CCCAATGGTTTTGTGGAAAATGTTTCCGTGAGTTGGCATGGTGGCGCTACTCTCTCGAGTGGTCCCAGTTTGCATGCGTTTGCATTGTGTTCGCAGATTGGGTCTTTCTCGACATGGACGTGTTCCAAGATTCTGCTTCTGTGTTTATTATGATGAGTTCCTGTGGTGATTGTTTGTCTCTTTTTTCTTTTCACATATCTGTTGAAGTGAATAAAAGTCAAGGATAAATTCTAGTCATAAAATGCTGTGGTTTTTGTATGGTAGAATATATTGAGATTTATATTTCTGATATGCTTGCGTATATATTAATATGTATACTT
>NC_051415.1:21162010-21162372 GCF_015228065.2 Penaeus monodon
GAAACACACACACACAACATGTACGTATGTATGCATTGAAACTCCCCTTCAAAAGCTCCGCCGCAGACAAGATTGACGACATTAATCATACACTCTAGAAATGAAATGATTCCTTCAACCCTTCCACCTGTTTGGCCAAGAATTTAATGGCTGATGATTAGTTTCGCGGGCCATTAAATTAGGGACGATTATATCTCTCGCTCCGGGGTGGCGCGGTGATAACTTACATCCTCTAATAAATGACCCTGGGAAATGGCACTGCCCCTTGGGTGTTGCGAAATCAGTGATGGCGTTTTAAGTGTCCATGACCAGCGGTCGTTATTCTCGAGATCGCGGTATACGGTGGTGTACCATCGTTTGGA
>NC_051415.1:21162809-21164107 GCF_015228065.2 Penaeus monodon
TATCATTCATTCATTCTAATATCTCTTCTATATTTCTTCCTAATTGTATTTTTTCTAATCTTTTATCTCCTCATCTGTTCTGTCTCTATCTTTCTCTCTTCTCTTCTTCTTCTCTATCTTTCCTTCTGCCGCCATACCATATATCTTTTTATCTTAATATATATTAAATAAGCTAATATATCGATCTATAGGTACATATTAAATCTTGTTATCTATATCATCTTCTTCTATCTAAAATTTACTCTACAATTATCTCTCTATTATTATTTTAAATGTGATTTACTATCTGAGATACTAGGAAGTATCATTTTAATGCATAACATTATTAAATATCCTTAAAAAACGAATAATATCGATGCCACGAACTTTATTAAATTCAATGTCGTTAAAAATTATTCAAAATATGAATAATTTCTTGTACATTTGTATGGCTCCGGTATTTAGTTATTTTGTTAAATGTAACAGGATTTACTATTCTGGTATTACTAGGCTTTCAGTTATACATTTCTAATTTCTCTTAACACGATTCATTAAATAATTCTCTTAAACACACCCATCAGCCCAAAATATCAGATAGTCTCACCGACATTTTTTTATTATTCATTTCAAATGAAGGAATAACAGAAGTGATAATAACGACGATAATATGAATAATAATTCATACGTATCATCTCTTCTGCATAAAGTTTGAAGCTCTCAAAGCTTTCTTCAATATATTAAAAGTATTATAAACGTTTAAATCGACGAAGCAAATAAAAATAGAGCAAGACTTGAATATAGATTGGAGCGTAATATTTTCATTGACAAAATCTATTCCTGAAATACAAATCTACTGCATAGTTACCCTCAGCAAAACCCTTTTGAATGATAATCTTCAATCCACTTATAATCCCTTACTGTTGGTCTTTTTTTCTTTTCTTTTTTTGATACAAAACTCGGGGGGGGGGGGGTACTTAAAACCGGGCATTGTATCCTCGCGAAAAGAAAATATCAACAATACTGTTTTTCATACTGGGTCTGGTCTTTCTACAAGGGTTTAGGATCTTCTGTTCCCTTGTATTTTCTTCATTTTCTCTCTCATCTTTATTCTTACCTATATATGTTTTCCCTTTTTTATCCGTAAATGATATCAGTTTATAAATACATTAGACATTATATTTTACTGCATACATTACCTCTGTACAACTTGAATAATTGTCTAATTAGTTACGTCTGACAGCAAATATGCACAAACCTTTGCATTCGTAAATAGGAATTAATATATATTCAGCCACAACCCGTACGTTGGTCATTTTGCC
>NC_051415.1:21164135-21164290 GCF_015228065.2 Penaeus monodon
CATTGCACTCATTGTGAGAAATTTTCTCGCAAATGAGTAATTCGATTCTGAAGTTAGCATAATTACTGTGAATTATTATTTTTTCTTGTAATGAGGTTAGTTATGCGAATATTGGGGTTTCTTCATAAGATAAGATTACAATCAGTTATGTTTCA
>NC_051415.1:21164324-21164470 GCF_015228065.2 Penaeus monodon
CATACTAAGCTTCTTTTTTTGCCTCATCACTAACTCTTATTTTCCCAAAGAGGCAGTGTTAAAGGAGTAACGCTGGTTAACCTGTAGAGGACCCATCTAAATATAGGAGACTTAATTTCGCTCTTCAATCTTTATTATACCACCGC
>NC_051415.1:21164722-21164857 GCF_015228065.2 Penaeus monodon
GTCGAAAGCGAGTAGGATTACATAAACCTTGATTGCAGCTCTGGGTTATGTATATCTCTCTCTCATTAGTTTAAGCGAAGTCGTACCGTAGTAACTGTACCGGAAATTAAACGTGAAATTGAAAAGCAGATTGCT
>NC_051415.1:21166935-21167517 GCF_015228065.2 Penaeus monodon
GATACCGGGAAGCTTATAGTCTTGTCATATTTTTGTTTATACAACATTCATCCTGTATTCATCGGGAATCTGTGCAAAATCTATTGTCTTTGAGCACTTTTGAGGAATGAGGGATTTCCGTGAATCCAGTGGTGGTTACAGCCAACTGTGATTTACATCTAAAAGTCCCCCCCGTTTGGAGAGCTACTTCGAGTGAAAAAATGAACGATTGCACTCCGTTTCAGCCAGGCCTTTGCTTACCCTCCCGTGTTAATGGCATAGTGATGCAAAATAAACTTCAGCCGTGGACCAGGGACAGTTTCTACTTTGAACGATGAAATAAAAATGTTTGGCCACTTATGAAACGGTTGCCGCCCGGGGCTGACAACTTATTTAGACTGGAGGGCTGGAAAAACATAAATAAATTACTTGGCTCTTTATGCAAGTCTGTGTTTTATGACATGCCGTATAAAATACATATTCGCAAATTTTGTACAAACACAAGCTCAATAATCAAATGGTAGTATAAAAAGGAAACATTTTTTTTTTTCAATTACCTAACGAAATAGTTCAATTTTGTAAAAGGTTGCCTGGACACATCAT
>NC_051415.1:21171572-21171744 GCF_015228065.2 Penaeus monodon
GAACAAATACATATAAATATAAACACTGAAATCATTAGCGTGGATTGCTCGTCCCGATTCTTGCCCAGACTGATACTTAAGATAAGATTTATGCAAAGGGTGCTGACATGACACCGAGCCTCAGTCCCAAACTGCACTCTATTTTAACATAAGAGAAAAGTCTTTCATGAAA
>NC_051415.1:21172201-21172624 GCF_015228065.2 Penaeus monodon
TTTTCATTGACTGAAATTAAAATCTGATAATTCTCCGGTGCTGCTGCCATCAAGAAAGGCACTTTATGTTTGACTAACATAACCTCGCATGCTAGATTATAGTAGCTTTTAAAAAGTTATTAGATCTTATATACTGGGCAAATTCGAACCACACTCTAATTAACAGTATTTCCCCCTGCAATTTTTGAACATGTTTCATTACAAAATATATAAATTCATAGATCTAACGAGAAAAAAAATTCATAGGACACGTTGTAGCCAGCCTAAATGTAGACTTAATTTGTAAAAAATAAAACGTAAAATTATACGCTGTTGGCTAACAGTTCTCTTTAGATTATTCATTTTTGTTTTTGCAATGTTGATGAGAAATTCGTATTGCAATATTTGTACATTCATTGATTTATATTTTTCATTATTGAGCAC
>NC_051415.1:21172850-21173117 GCF_015228065.2 Penaeus monodon
TTTCCTGCATCTCTACTTCCAATACCATGGTAGATTATTCTTTTTTCAGACCAAGAACAAGATCACTTACTTTATTCAGCAACGCTATTCTGATCCCTTAACTGTGCATCATCCATGTTTCTGAAGTTTTAAGCACTACCACTAACATTGGGTAAATATATACGCATTAGGCTAGGAATAACATGACATTGAAGGAGTTACATCTGCTACTGCAGTGCAGAATCTGTTTACAATTCTATTCGGTTTAAAAGAGGTAACACTCTCTCT
>NC_051415.1:21174978-21175514 GCF_015228065.2 Penaeus monodon
AGATTCCTTTGGGAATAAGAATTGTCTCAATAATTATCTTTCCTTTTCATATATTACCTGGAGGCCAAAGCCACCCCGAATACTCGTTTCCCCAACACAACAGCACTTCCCACCTTCATAAACCTAACTTTCGTTGGAAGTCAATTTACATAATATTCTACGTGGGGGAGAGAAAGAGAGTAAAAAAAAAAACATCACAATTTAGCACACATAACAACCCACAAATTTCTCCACAGGAATATTCTCCACCTCTTGGCATTCTAGAACCTTCGGGTATATATTTGGCAGCAAATAAAAGCCTTTCGCCCCCCCCCCCCCCCACACACACACTCCTTCTCCTTTTCTCTCTTCTCATCTCACGACATACTCTTTGCAATTTCCTTTTCTTGTTCTTCGGCTTTCTCTTTCTTTGCTGCGTTTCCCTGTCGTTGTTTTTCTTAATGTTGGTTTCCTCTCTTTATTAACCGGCAGTCCATGTGCAGAGCATATTTGCAAATGCCACTCTCAAGGTTAATGTTATTTCTGAAGGGTTAATC
>NC_051415.1:21175861-21177100 GCF_015228065.2 Penaeus monodon
ATAACGTTCACGGAAGATTCTTCTAAAACCTTCCATAACGTTCACGGAAGATTCTTCTCGAATGTACTGCGAGAGAGTCGTTCGAGCGGGCCAGGTTTAACCAGCGCCGCCTTCGTCTGTGTTCGCTCCATTGGTAAAATTTTCCGATGCATCTTTATAGATTTTCTGTACGATTTTAAAGTGGGACTGATTTGACTATTGAATATTCTTGCATTTGGTTTTTAATTCAGAAACCCAAAATCCGCTTGGGTAACAACGAAGAGGATCTCCTGTAGTCATTTCGGTTTTCTGTAGTATGACGCAATGGCACTCGGGATAGGGCCTTGATGGTTTCTGTGGCACTTAACCTCTGACTGACAACGCAGTGCCGCGCATGGGAGATCGGAGGCTGTATCTGCATGAATGGGGGATTGTCAACTAAGGCTGTTAGCCTGCGACTTCTAATGGAGATTGTCATTATTATGGAACTTCTCACTTGCCAGACTGGGATTGTGTGTTGCAACGAGGAGTGCAGTTGAGGTCTGTTGAATTACTTACAAAAATTCATTTTCTCGGCTTTGTTTGATTTCTCTTTTCTTTTTTCATGACATTTTTTTTCAAGTAAGTTAAATTACCTTCTGCTTCTTTTCTTTTTTAGTCTAAAATCCGGATTATGATTATTTCCATCGGATAATCCATATTAATCTCAACTGAATGTGACCTGCTTTTAATTAGGAGAAAATTATGATTAGTAAATATTGTAGTTACTGCTCCAAGAAGAATTTGTTTGTGTATATTTCATAAATCATATAACATAAAAGTCTAGTCTTCTGACATTGATAATGTATTGTTGAAGGCAGCTGGTATGTGTATGACGGATTTTGCATAATGAATAAAACTGATAATCAATCTGATGAACAGAATCGATGAATCCTGTGAATATATAATTTTTTTTCGTTAGAAACTTAGAAAATACACATATTTCTCAATAACAAAGTCCAAGGAAAAGGCAAAGAGATTTAAGAAATCATCATCTTGGTCCCGAGCATATAATGTAGTCATATAATAGCATGGCGTTAGCATAATGTCATTTCAGAACAGGTAATTACAGCTTCATCTGCCCTGCATCAGTTATGACTTGGGGATCCCTGGAGCTTTGGGACGATGAGAATGTAAATGCACAATTACTATGGATTCTGACACCTTACAAGAACATCCACACACGCATGTATATCCGCCTATTTCGCCGATTCGGCTGAC
>NC_051415.1:21177324-21177877 GCF_015228065.2 Penaeus monodon
TTCGGTATCACCTATAACAATATGCCAACATTAGCATATAATCACACTCGCCTTCCTTTTTTTTTGCATATCTTTCACCTACCAGCATTGCAAAAGTCTGTGTTGGTAATTTGGCGTCAAGTACGACGCAATACATAATGATATTTTTCCTGCGTTTAAATTGCTAGAAAGCAAAACAGCTGTATAAGTTCGCCAAAGGTTCGAGTACGAGTCACTGGGAAATCAGCTTCGATAATTAATGCTAAGGACCGAATTCTCCTGGATTTTACGATTTTATTCCCCGACTGTTCCATGCTTTCTGCGCTATAATGTTGTTTTAACAAATGTAAAAGTTTTCTTCTCTGGTACGTTTCACTGAAATTTCCTTTATTTTGAGGGACTGACATTTCCATGTTTAAACTCTGTCTTTTTGTCGGCGCTACGGCTGTATTGGATAGTAATACATAAATATATAATGTATTTGTAATCCCATTCTTGATTTATAACGGGGAATCTAATTAAAGATTTAATATCTAACCAATATTTCATCACGTGAAATATGCTGTGTGAAACA
>NC_051415.1:21178412-21178802 GCF_015228065.2 Penaeus monodon
GGAGGTTGTTGTCGATATACCAAATATACCTGAAAATTCCTTTTCATACTGCATGAATAGAGTCCATTAATTCGAAGCAAGGATGGAGAATTTATAAGACAAAATATATTTACCCATGATATCCTTATAGACACAGGGAAGCCGTACGATCTTCGAAGGAATATGTTAATTAAGGAGACTATGAAATTAAGAGGACTAAAAACAAGATATTGCCAACAGAATGAACAAAGCACTTGAGTGTAAAACTGTAACAAACAACCTAACTACATTTTTTTTGTTATTCTTTATCATTTATATAAATCTCATAATTTTTTTTTTTTAAACAAGATAGTATTTGATATTTTCTTAAAGCACATTTCCTTAGGATCATGTAATCATCCTTCCTTCGTT
>NC_051415.1:21179095-21179317 GCF_015228065.2 Penaeus monodon
TCTAAACAACAAGAAAAATCCAGTTTCGAAATATATTTTACTTTTTTTTTCGAAGGCTCCATATTCTTGATATGTAGAATATGGATTTCCTGGGAGATCCATATTCCGTGATGAATGTCACTGGCAATAAATATTCAAACTACATTCTAGATCCCTATGTGAATCTAGATCGTCAAAAATATCAAACCACTTGAGCCGGGGTCCTGGCAAACACTTTTTTTT
>NC_051415.1:21179348-21179941 GCF_015228065.2 Penaeus monodon
CCTTTTACACAAACCGTTGATTTATTTTTATTCTTTTTTTTGTATAATCCTACTGGCAAGTCATTTAACCAACCAACAAATACAGCAGATTACGTATTATATTCTAATTGTTATATTAATAAAAGAGAAACGATAATAATGATCACAACAAAGACAAGACAGTAACGAGGATAGCTTCACAAAATAAAATGGAAGCCTCTAGCGGGCCACCATTGTTGCTGACCCCGAACCAAAACGACACGACGTCCAGCCAAAACCACTGAATCTCAGCTCGCACGCGGAATCACTGTTATGGTCCGTAACATCAATACCACAACGCAGAATACCCGTTTTGATATTAGCTCCCTCATGAATTAATGACTCACGCCCTCAACAACAAACCGTCACAAATGGGTCTGGCACCAAATATATTGCTATTATAGCTCTCGTAAATGTCCTGGAACCCCGTCGTCTATATGGAAATCGTTAGCGGGTGATGGAGGCTCGAAAGAGACGGCTGGCTGGCTGGAAATAACACATGCACTCACATACAAAAATTAGCTTTGGATATTGAGGATCTGTAGGGATGAGGGCTCCTCAGGAATTGGGTTTTG
>NC_051415.1:21179967-21180211 GCF_015228065.2 Penaeus monodon
ATTTGAGTGCAAGAAACAAAATATAAAATCGGATTTTCTTTATCTTTGACTGAATTACCTTTCTTCTATTTGATATGCTTTTTGTGTTCTCTTGATATCGGGTAATCTGCGGGTAGACTAGAACAGGGGATTTGAAAACCATTTAGAGTTTGGTTTGTAAAGCTAAAAATAACTGGGCGAGGGAAAGTATCAAACACAGACTGAAACAACAGGTCTTTTTCTCGTCTCTTTGTCGGTCGGTCGG
>NC_051415.1:21182897-21183317 GCF_015228065.2 Penaeus monodon
AATGCTGTGGAGCTAAAGGGTTGTCTGTTGTATCATGTTACCCTCAGTAATGTTCCCAAAGTCCCAGTGATTTTAAACAAAATAAACTTTGCGTGGGAAGTCCTGCTGTCAATATTTTTTTAATGTTTTCATATCATCTCAGTTTTAATTAGCTAACAACTACAAGGCCCTTTTTATGAACTACAGTCGATATTACAAAACTGATATATAAATTTCCTCTTGCAGTAGATGGGAGCTGAGGAAAACGTATTTGATATGCATCGCCATGCTTTCTGGCAACATGGAAAACTGATCAACATTTGTTCATTCAGTTTCCCATGGTTAAAACTCTTACAACTGGAATTAGATTTCACGAAAAAGAGCTCACGTTTGTATCGTCAAAGATGTTATTTGCATTCAAATTCGCGAATTCAGACCACC
>NC_051415.1:21185479-21186331 GCF_015228065.2 Penaeus monodon
TAATTCTTAACAAGTCGACCGTGAAGGGACTACCACAGAGAAAATTTTGTAACTTAAAAAATAGGGAGCATTGGAACATCGAAAAGAAAAGCAAAAATATTCCAATATGAGTTCATTTGGAACAGATGCAAGAAAATAACGTCGCTATCCAGTAAGACTAAGCCTAATCTTTCACGCACTACATCTTTCGAGTGCATTCCAGGACGATTTTTGGAGCAGACTATTTTGGAAGTCAATTTCATTTCAAAGATCCCGAAGGTTTTGGTTTTCATAAATGATTCGCTTTTCTCCACTTGTGCGCCGCGGCTCTCTGTCGACGGAGAAAGTTCTTCGGGGAAAAGATTAGTGAACACATCATTTGATCTTAAAGCTTTGTCTCTTACAAATTCTAAAAGTAACTTTGGCAACACAAGCAATCTACCGCTTTTTTTTTGAAGAAGGGGAGACACAGCAATAAGCAATGCGCAACAGGTGACAGCGATAAAAAAAGGGGAAAAGGAAAGAACTATATCAGTGTTTCCTCCCCTCTCTCCCTGGGAAAGTTCAATTCATCACTCGTGAGACTTCCAACGATTTTATTCCCCGACCGTTTCATGCTTTCTGCGCTATAATGTTGTTTTAACAAATGTAAAAGTTCTCTTCTCTGGTACGTTTCACTGAAATTACCTTTATTTTGAGGGACTGAGAGTTCCGTGTTTAAACTGTCTTTTTTTTCGGCGCTACGGCTGTATTGAATAGTAATACGTAAATATATAATGTATTTGCCATCCCGTTCTTGATTTATAACAGGGAATCTAATTAAAAATTTAATATCTAGCCAATATTTCATCACGTGAAATATGCTGTGTAATA
>NC_051415.1:21186549-21187335 GCF_015228065.2 Penaeus monodon
TAATGGCGGAGGTTGCTGTCGATACCAAATATACCGAATATGAGCTTTGCGTTCAAATTACTACGAACCTTTAATCTTAAGTCTATTACTGATTTTTTTCCATATATATTAAAATTTGCCATTTCATCCTGGCTTGATTTTGGATAAATCCTGTTCCAGGCTTATTTTTTTTATCACAAAATAGGTCTTTATTTTCAGGGTTTCGAGAGATTTTTTTAAAACAAACGAAGAGTGGCCATGTTCACCGTAAATCTTAGCGTGTTGCCAACGCTTGTGGGATTTACCGTGGATTGCATGGAGATTAATGGCGGGAGGAAAGTCCTAGAGTTATGGGAAAGCGGCGCTTACTCTAATACGACTAATGTGGAATCTAACCAGCTGATTGACTGTCCTGTGATCATGTTGAATGAGTGTGACTTGAAGCGCACTTTAGTAACAATAGAATAAGAAGGTGAACAAAATGGATTCATCGTTTCGCTTTACTTTCAACATCTTTTGTTAGTTGTCACTCCACTTATCTTGTTTTTACTAGAAATTCATGGAAAAATCTCTTACAAATTTGTCCAACAAGAACGTACTTTCAAAATGAAGGACTGACGGTGATTTTAAGCCATGAGGGAATATACTAATTCGATGCATTTGCAAGGGTCATTTCGAGATTGGAACTCAAATGTGGCAGAACAAAATGTGCTTTCACTGTTCAGGGTTTGCTGAATGAAGCAATTCAAGAATGAACTAACAATATTCCAACATCAGTTTCAAATGAATTTCTGTCTGTTTCAGCCC
>NC_051415.1:21187454-21188003 GCF_015228065.2 Penaeus monodon
AGAAATGCTATTGTTCTTCTCCCTTTGTTTGCAAAAATAAAGAGTGAAAAGGAACTCCAATAGTTCATATCGGTTTTGAAAGAAAAAACAATAAATAAATGAAAGAAAGCTGTTATCACAAATTCCTCTCAAATCAATATATAAGTTTTAGATAAAGTGCTCTTTAGTAAATATTTTGTTTTCAAACCTTCTGAGAAATTCATTGCTTGAAGAATAGTTGCCTGCATTCATCTCTAAATCTTACAGCAGAATCCAGTTAAAAATGTATGTGAGAGCGTTGGCCTTTGTGTCACATCATATCGAAACCTGAATAACACTTGCTCCATGTCACAAAATGAAATCTTGACGAACGGAAGATCAGATATCCTGAATGTGATGTCTAGTTTCTTCATCTTAGATTGTCAATGGAATGCTGTCGGACAGACAAACTTCTCAGAGGAATGCTTCTTGCATCTTAAAAGGCATCATAAGAGTCGCTGAGGAATATTTTGTACATCTACTAGATCTTGTAACAAGGCTGAACACACGATAGACTTGACAACGCTGCAA
>NC_051415.1:21188027-21188181 GCF_015228065.2 Penaeus monodon
AGAAAATGGAGATGGTGTTACTTGCAGAATTCAGTACCTCTGCGATTTAAATATACATCTTCATTCATACATTATTCATCTAGTCGTTTCTCCTGTCATTTTTACTTCGCTTTCCCTAGTAGTTAGTATCTACGTCAAGACAAATGCTCTATAT
>NC_051415.1:21188216-21188670 GCF_015228065.2 Penaeus monodon
TTTCTCTCTTCTCGGATTTCTAGTTTCTTAACTTGCCCTCAATTTTCATCCTTGCTATTACTTTCTTCTTTCTCCTTTCTCCTCCAACACCTATTTCTCTCTTTTCTCTCGATCGTTTCCTCTGTCCCTTTTTTCTGCCGAACTCTTCGTAAAGTTTGAACGATTCTTCGTACCAAATTTATACTTTCTTCGACTGTTTATTTAATATATTTTTATCCATTTTATATATTCATACTTTTAGAAAGTGGCAGACTTAAATGTTTTAATTTGTGAAAGGCTAACTTGATAAAACTCTCGGTGAATGTATTTTCAAGACGAAAGTTTGCTCCTTCTTCCGAATTGAAGCAATTTCCAGCCAAAAGGAGACATAAAGGCTTGCAGTGGTTAGCCTGTCAGCCACATACGGTTATGGATTCAGAATTGAGGTTAGGTTTCCAAATCAGAAACTTCATGT
>NC_051415.1:21191440-21191680 GCF_015228065.2 Penaeus monodon
CGTGCTGCTTCTGGGTGGGCCATAAACTTTGCAAAGCCCATAACAGTGTATCAGTACTGCTGTAAATATTTGGTCTGAGAAACATGGAGCATTGCTTAGGTTTTACGAGAGAGATATGAAAATTTAAGTCAAATTTGAAATCGCAAATACAGTTCTTACTATTTCAATATATTTGCAGAGTAATCTTCTTATGCAATAAATCTCGCTAGAAAGTGGAACCTGCTCTTGCAATGTGGGTAA
>NC_051415.1:21192302-21193843 GCF_015228065.2 Penaeus monodon
TTAATGACATTCTTCTGGGTACCTTTTCAGTACTTCATTTTCTTCATTTTCTTTGTTTTATCCTCTCCATCTCCTTTTACTCCGTTTTCCACCCCCCCTATCCTTCGGGTTTTCATCCTCTTCTCCAATCCACTCCCATTTCCATTAATTTTGCTTGCATATGCATCTTCCTTTCGCATCACATATCCATGCCATTATAACCTTATTTAACAACTTTCTACCGTGTGGATACAATGTCAGGAAAAAAATATATGTATATAGGGTTTCGTGAAAATAAGACAACTGTATGTAAATCTAATGCATCTTCCTGGAAAATGCAATCCAGGAGGATTTTGAAACATTTCATCTTTCATTACCCACTTTTCTGTGCATGCTGGTTTTCTTATTGTCGTAACATTCTTTCTTGTACTTTCCTCGATGTTTTAATGACCCTCCTCTTTCTCTCATTTCTTTTCCTGTATTTTTTCTATCCACCTTGGTATTCTAATCCCTGTAACATATATATCTTATTTCAGTCCCTCGCACCATTGCCGACATGACTACCATCATCTACACTTATTCTTTTACTCTCACGTTAAGTCCTCTTATAGCACAGTACACTAAATATTTGTTACCAATTTCCCTAACCAACCTGTATCCCGTGACTTATCTCCGTGTCTAATTTCCATCGCTTGCTAATATGAACCAGAGATATTTTGATCTATCTCTTGGATATCTCAATGTCTTCATCATATCCAATTCTTGCTTAACAATTCCATTCCTAGATTTCCTAAAACCTTATTCTTTATATTTAGTTTTACTTACAATCCTCAATATTCTCTCCGACTCATTTCTTACCGTGTAACACAGTTCAAAGTCGCTGGCGAATATCATACACTACGGATACTGATTTCCATATATTCATTTATCACAACCATGATAATATGGGAGAGGCAAGAGTTCAACCATTATTCTTGTTGCACCCACACTTCATCAAACTCCTAACATACTGTCTTTTTCGGTTCCCCTTTAACCGCAACCTCTTTCACATTTCTTGCACTGGGACTGTGTCGTATGTTTTCCTGTTCCTGTTTCTCAGATGTTTGTCTATCAACTGATATGTATTTTCTTTCTTCCTCTTTTCTTTCGCGGATTTTAATATTATTCTAATTGCATTTCATTATAAAACAGCTAAACAAATATCTTAATAAACGTAGTTATTGGAATGAATAAAACTACCTTTCATTACAAAAAATACGGAACGTAAAATCTTGTTTTTTACTAACACAATACATAACTTTACTCTGTGTCAGGTTATAAGTATTCAATACGAGCAGGGACGACTTTTGGTAAAATAGTCCAACTTGTTTGCAAACACTTTTGTTTTAGTAACACGAGGGAAACATCAAGACGAAGAAGTAAGATCGCCTTTTCAAAATCATTTCTTTTTGGAAGCAATTTCACGAGGGGGAGGAAAGTTGTACAATGAGGGCATTTGCTGTCGAAGTTTTGAGATTCGAGATCGAAAAAAAATATATCCATCTCCACATTTCAAATTTAGT
>NC_051415.1:21194754-21195184 GCF_015228065.2 Penaeus monodon
TCGAACAGCCAGCAACCAAAACATAATAGACAGTACTGTACATGGTTAGTTGACATTTGTTGGGAAAAAACACGCGCTGCAGTTTCCTGCCGTGTGTACGCTAAAAAGCATGCTGGAAAAAAGTAGATAGAAAAGGCTGAAACCACTCTAGTCAAATAAATGTGAAAAAGTCATGTCTTTTGACTAAACTGTCTATACTATAACAGAAAATATTCTACCTGTTAGTATTTTTATGGAATTTTTTCCCAGTAGCTTTAAGAAGTTTGCGATATTTCGCGATAAGTTTCAGTAGAGTTAAGCTAACGATGTTTTTTTTATTATGTATATATTCTTTATTGCTTATCTACACTTTGGAACCCTTTTCTCTTGAAAAGAGAGTTAGGAATGCTTTTATAAAAAATAATTGCACGACTGTTCATTGAAATACCAG
>NC_051415.1:21195321-21195708 GCF_015228065.2 Penaeus monodon
ATGGTTAAAAAGAAAACATTTATACTGAAAAGCTGGACGAAACCTTAAGACATGTCTGGCAACGCTTAAAAGGTCTCATCAGAAATACTGAATTTTGCATGAGGACCTGTCAAAGCATTTATTTTTTAATATGAAACTTTTTTTTTCGAGACGCTAAATTTTTTTACGATATACCGGCAGACTTAACTGTAGCACAGGTTATATGATTTATTTGTATATTGTCATATTACGAAATCTTTGTCATCAAAAATGATACACATTGGTCCCTATAAAATGACGAAAAAGTTTCAAGTTTTGAAAATACAATAAACCATCCAAAAATGCTGAATTCATAACGAAGTGTGTCACATAAATGTCCCACAAGAGTAATCAAGGAAAACTGTTGAA
>NC_051415.1:21197066-21197336 GCF_015228065.2 Penaeus monodon
CTTATTTCAACCAAAGACCACGGATATGAGACCCATTTGTAATTGCAAATCCCTAATCGGGGATACAAATCTTTCTTGTTGGTAGGTCCTGAAAACCGACTATTTCAGTAATTACGTTTTCGAAAAAGATAGAAGCCATGCAAGAATACGGCTGCAGCAAACATAAAATAGAATGATTGCTTCGAGATATAGAGAAAAGTAATATTGATAATAATTAACACATGAATTACAGTGACGAAGAAAACAGTATTGATATTAATAACGACAGTG
>NC_051415.1:21202231-21202350 GCF_015228065.2 Penaeus monodon
ATCAGGCAAAATAACTAGATATTATCATCAATGATAAGAAGGGTAGATACTGTAGACTGAGAGAGACGAATATCCTGTCTGATAACAATAACCTGGGCATGGAGATAAAAAGATGTGTG
>NC_051415.1:21202770-21203582 GCF_015228065.2 Penaeus monodon
CGAAAAAGAAAGTTTCTGATTCCTTCCCTGCACGTGATAGAGGCGTGTATGCATGAGTGTTAGCCTTAACTACCTCTTAGACACCTTAACGTGATTAGCCAAGTGAGGGCCACGAGTGTGAATAATAAAAAGGATCCTTAGTGGCCCTTTACACTGTTTTTATTCCACTCCTCCGAAAATATTCTCGTTGATTGCCGCACATTTACACGGGTGTAAAAGGCAATCCGGGCGATTCGGGGATATTCTCTTTTTCAGAAATGAAAAAGAGAAGGATAGAAGAGGAATGCATTTTTTTCAGTATTCTTTTTCATTTCTAAACCAATTTCTTTTCTTTGCTATATGATACGGGTAGAAATGGCGAAAGAAAAATAAGTTTCTTTTCTCATAACTTCTCACAACTTAATTAATTCAAATTGCACCGCAGTACAGTATATCCCATAGCTCATTTAATCTGAATCCATCACACACTGGGCATACATACGCTCACAATATTACGTCTCACGAGCGTTTATGCAAAGAACCAGCCATTCAATTCCAGTGCATTGATCACCCCTAAAGCTAGCATTTGCGGCGTGACCATTGCCCCGTTGTTTACGATTATGGGTTGTTGGGTCGGCGTTCCTTTCAAAATTGGACCGTATCGTACCGTTGATGTGGAACTCGTGTCGAGACAGCGAGCTCTGCGAATAATGTAATAGTCCGCCTTACCATCTCAGTGTGACCCTGACCCAGCGGAAGTGCGAGAGGATTCTTGAGGATTTATATGGGTTTAAGAGGGTGGCGATACAACTTTCAGTGAATGCTCTAAATGT
>NC_051415.1:21206608-21206889 GCF_015228065.2 Penaeus monodon
TCTTAGTGACAACACACGTCACCATGTCAGAAGTGTTGTCACTCAGCGTATGGCCACTCTGAGTGCAGTATCAGGGACAATAAAGACAAGTGACTTGGTGCTTGATAAGATGCGAGAAGCAGCTCGTGATGATTCGGTGAACATCAAGCTCCTTGACAAAGTGACTCATGCTTTCCCTGACAACTGTGATGATTTGGACTCCTGAACTACTCCCATAATGGAGGGAATATTACGGTATGTACCAAGATGAGGAGTTCATTCTTTTTGTACCCTACATTGTA
>NC_051415.1:21207118-21207952 GCF_015228065.2 Penaeus monodon
AGTTGTCATAGCATGCTGTGGCACTAACATTACAGCTGCAGCCACCATCAGTTTCTTCAGGAGATTCTTCTGTAACCTAGGAGTCCCAGTTTGGCTATGCATTGACGGAGGACCTCAGTTTTCAAGCTGAAATGTTAATGACTTTCTTTGCTGACGGGGTGTTCGCCACGATACATCCTCTCCCCATTCTCACAGAGTAATGTCACGCAGAAGCCGCGGTGACGGCAGTGAAATACCTAATTATGAAGGTCGCCCCTTCTGGTATCCTGAATGAAGCTTTCGACCGTAGGATTGTTGAAACTCCGTAATACACCACGTCGGGATGGCCATTCCCCTGTGCAAGTTTTGATTGGTCACCCTCTCTGTTCCTGTATTCCAGCCCACAGATCATCTTTTGCTCCAGAATGGCAAGCAAAGACAGAAGAGTGTGATCACCGTGCAACTGTGAGGACACTAGCTGCTAAGGTACTGCACGACTCACATTCCAGACCATTACAGCCACTGCAGATTGGATCACAAGTCCAGATACAAGATCCTGTCTCCAAGCGATGAAATAAAATAGCTGTAGTAATGGGACTTTGCTGGAGTCGTGACTCTTCTCTGGACACCTTGAGGACGAGGGGTTTGGAGAAATTTGATTCCTTCAGGTTGTGCCCACTCCTCACTGTGCACCTTTGAAAGACAAGTGTTCCAGTGAGGACGTCCCCAAACGCCTGGCCTGAGATTCTCCCTGTCCACGCAGATGTTGTCAACCCAGAAGTTGTGGCACCAGACGACGTTTTCAATGTATTGATGCCCGTTCATAAACTTATGAATGTGAGGAGTGGGGGGAGA
>NC_051415.1:21210541-21210982 GCF_015228065.2 Penaeus monodon
CAGAAATGTTTTCTTGACAGATTGCTCTAACAGTAAGCTTTCTTGCCGGTCTAACTAAGCGTCGAGGTGGGAAACGGGGCAACGGAGGCTGCGGTGAAACGAGATCAATCTCTGGTTTCTTTGCTCCGCGCCCAGAATGGATGAGGATACGAAATGGGGACATGGCAAGGCGAGTGCGGTTATAGATCACGAGAAGTTCAGGAGGACTGTGAGGGATGAGGGCCCAGGAGGAAAACGGGGAGGGAGGAAGGTTAAGGAGGCAAAGAAGGAGGCAGTGAGGTCAGCTCACCTGACGTGAACAGATACCGACCATTTATTACTGGAGGATAAGTGTCCCGTGACCATAGGCTTCTGAGCAGAAGCTTTTCCAGTCCCTCTATTACTTTTAGTCTTCAGATCGGGTTCTTTGGACAATTAAGGCGTTGTATAAAGGTCTCAGCA
>NC_051415.1:21211430-21211837 GCF_015228065.2 Penaeus monodon
AAACTCTCGCATTTATTTACCTTTTCTCTCTCTCTTTTTAAGCCTGACATGCTTCTTAATCAATGAGTGACAGTACAAGAAAGAGAACCTTCCTCAGATAATAGTGGCAGGGTTTCTACTCAGGCCCAAAATTGATTACTGGAGTCGTTAATGACCAAACCATCTTATTTGGAAGTTCATGGGGTTGGTGAAGCTATTATAGAGTTTATAGAGTTCTTGGTAATGATAACAAAGCGACTGTGAATTACGAAAGACATAGTAGTGAGTTGGGAGCGGCGCACTGAAAACGGTAATTCTTTTCTGTTTGTAATTAATATGTTTACTTCAGTCAAATAAAGTTCTATATCCGTAGGTTAATGGACTTCTGATAATGATGTTGGTGGTAATGGCCAAAGTAGTGGTGATCC
>NC_051415.1:21211966-21212217 GCF_015228065.2 Penaeus monodon
AAGGTATAGAACGTGCATCCATGTCGTACACAAAAATAGTGTTGCAATGTCGATAGCTCTCCTTTTTTCAGATGTTTTGTCTATTAACGCCCACAAATCTAAAACATTATTTCAGAAACTATATTAATACTAATTCACTTTCACATATTCTATATTAACATAATCTGAAATGCAGATGAGTTTTTTTGCATTAACGTTTCCATACAACGCATCGTTTTTGCTTCTAAATCAGTTTCTAATCAATGTCCAAA
>NC_051415.1:21212329-21212449 GCF_015228065.2 Penaeus monodon
AAGTATTAAACCAATTTTTTATGATAATATCAACATAAACTGTATCTTTTTTTATATTTAATAATAATCTATAGTATAATATTAAATTATACATATATATACTATATTATTTTCATAAAT
>NC_051415.1:21212915-21214235 GCF_015228065.2 Penaeus monodon
AATCTGCTCGAAAATTATTTTTGCTTTAATATTTGCAATTAGGTAATGACATGGCAATGCCTACTAAGAATATATTAATTAGATTAAAAAGCATTAAGAATCCTCCCTGGCCAGCAAGGAATATTAAAGATAAGACCCTATGAGCCCTTCAGAGGACGAGATAAGACGAAACTGCTATATTCGTTAGAATAGAATGACATTACATGCCGCCGGTATTGGCAATTGCATACATTAAATTTATGTCAAAAACGTGCTGGCATCGCACCAATATTTCCATTGTTGAGAGGGAGGAAGTGTGATGAAATTTCCACTGATTAGCTAAACTACACTTTTGTCATTCTGAAGTACAATTACTAAAAATAAGTGTCGTCATAATTTTGGGAGACGCAAAAAGAACGCGGATATAACTCCTTTTAGTTGACAACGTAATCTCGTTGGACCTTAGGATTGTTGCTTTCTGCCCTGTTGCTTTTATGTTTCCCTTGCAATCAAGGGCATGAAATGTCATTTCCTGACGGTAAGAAGTCGTCCCATGGTTCATATGTTTCTTGTGGATATACAACTCTTTTTCTAACTTGATTTGGAAATATCATATACCAATAAATTTAGTAATAGTAATGTATGTATGTATGAAAATATTTTTTCATCGAAAGCAGACCAAAGAATGCTTAAAAGATCTGGTTCTTCTACATGGTATGCAGGCCAAAAGTAAATAGTTTGTCAGTAGATATTCCTTTTTGTCATATCAACTTCTCTTTGGATTTTCCTTGACCCAAGACCTCTCTGCCTCTCATGCCCTCAAAGGTATCTTCTTAGATATACAAATAACTTTTATGAATAAATGTCACTGACGAAGCTCCACCCCAAGTGCTGAAGATTTTTTTTATTCTTCAGGACAATGCACAAGTACTAGTATTTAACACAAGAGCGTCTCCAAGCAGGATCTAGCAGAGAACTACGTATCAGCTTCTCTCCTCAAATCCCCGGCTAAAGAATATTTAATTCTTTTATCATTTTTTTTCATTTTCCCAGTATAAGATAGAGAATGTGCTAGACAATGCACCTCGAATGTCTGTTTCCATAGCCTCTCGTGATATTAGTTTCCAGAATATGACTCCGGTATGATTGCTCCCACTAATCAGTATGGAAAGCTTCTTAGGCTGGTTGCCTCATGTTGACCTTAGGACCGAATCCCGAGTGTTATCCCTTGACAATCATCTTACGAGAGGTGAGGAATCTGATTAGGCTCAAGGGATTTGGACATTGATTAGAAACTGATTTAGAAGCAAAAACGATGCGTTGTATGGAAACGTTAATGCA
>NC_051415.1:21215395-21215629 GCF_015228065.2 Penaeus monodon
ACTCGACTACTTCGCAATTTTTTATCATCTTCGCCGGCATAAAAGGCTTTTAAAATTTTATAGAAGTTAACGACCCGTCGCCCATAACTAAAACTTGACCATTTTTTCATGTGGAAATCATGTCACATAAAATAGGCTTGGTAAATAACCTTCAGAAATTTAGAGTGAGCCAATATATGTAACACAAATAAATGAGAGAACATACATGTATCGATAGTCAGTGCTCCTTATGAG
>NC_051415.1:21216178-21216515 GCF_015228065.2 Penaeus monodon
CTATACATAGAAATCCTGACGCTCAATCTCAGAGGGAAATCCTTGGCGCCGTCAGAAGAGATCGCTTTGGAAAATAGAGGCAGCACGAATTACGCGAGCGCCCCCTCGTGTGAGACCAGCGATCCCTCCTCAGTAGGTAGCCTAATCACGAATCCTCTTTGGCTGGATAACAGCACGTCCTTTTAGGGCGCCGCCGCTCGCCACTCCTGGGAATTAAAGGACGCTGGCTCTGGTGCTGCCGCTGAAAAAGGGCTCCTAGGATTGAATGCGCTGCTGAGAGCGAGGAGTTCTTACTACTTCAGGGCCTGCTGAGCCCAAAGTAACAGTAGGTACTTCA
>NC_051415.1:21219024-21219283 GCF_015228065.2 Penaeus monodon
CACCTCCAATCTCATCCGTCAGCCTGTCCACCACCATTGCAAACACGAACAGGCTTAAAGCAGAACCTCTAATTCTTTGCCTGACCTCCCCATATACTATCATGTATCTTCTACACACAGTACATTTTTTGTCCCTTTCTATATTTTTCCCTTAGCATTCTCAATGCAAACAGCGCATCAGTAGTACTTAAACGTGAATAATACCTCATTTCTCAACCTAGTTTCCAGAGTTTTATTCCAAAGCTCCATGCTGTTGCTA
>NC_051415.1:21219383-21219535 GCF_015228065.2 Penaeus monodon
TCGTCTACCATGAACTTGTTAAACATTCTTGTTAAGGATCCTACTGACATTTCCGCCAGGTATTTACATGCTTCTACTGACAAATCATTTGGACCAATTGCTTTTCCGTTTTTTTTTTTCTTCTTCGCATAACTTTCCTCATTTCTTTGTTA
>NC_051415.1:21219570-21219916 GCF_015228065.2 Penaeus monodon
CTTCGACCTTCTCTCTCTTTCATTTTCTTCATTCATTAACTAAATCCATCTCTTCAAAACACTCTCCTCATTTGTTAGTATGTTTCCATTTTTATCTTTCACCACTCAAACCTGTGTATTTTTCCCAGTCCAGTCCCCCTGTTTAGTTAGATGATATAGGTCTTTCACTCTTCCTTTGAGTCCAAACGATCGTATAACTCCTACTATGCCTTCTGCTTTCAGTTGCTACCTCTTTCTTTGTCTTGCGTTGTATGTCCTTGTATCCCATTCGGCTTTTTTTTTATCCCACTGGGCATTCTACTTCCTTTCTGCTCATTTCTCTTCTTTATACATTCTTCAACATCTT
>NC_051415.1:21219966-21220094 GCF_015228065.2 Penaeus monodon
ATTTGGTATCAAAAAGAAAAAAGGCGCTGTGAAAGGAACTTACCATTTTTTTCTGTAGAGCAATTCAGATGAAAAGGCTTTGCTTACAGGCACAGAAAAAAATCCTTTAAACCATTCTCGTTTCTTTA
>NC_051415.1:21225169-21226050 GCF_015228065.2 Penaeus monodon
GATATCCACGACTTCAGAAAACAGTGATCGCAATCTCCAAGTTTACGAGAAATAATCGTTCAATTTCCTCGTTACGAGCCGGCAGTTACTTTAACGAGGGCGAGCGAGGGACCAAGAGGGTGCCTCGCGCACTCCTCTTAAATGATCCTCGCCTTTCCCTAACCGTCTAGCGCTCGTACACAACTTCCGACTCCCTCGCCAGTCCTTTCCAACATCCTCTTGCAACTGGGTCTCTTGCGCAGGTCCTCCGCCTGAACTCCCACGGCGGTCTTACAAAGCGAATCCACACATGAGGATATTAGGGAGGGTTTCTCCGCCACCCTTTCTTGACTCAGGCAATTAGCGGCTTTTGCATCGGATTACTGATTAAGATCCAAACTTATCAAAGCTCAGTCTTGTGCAGACGTCTGTGTTATGTCTTTGTTCATTGACTAGATAATTTCTTTCCTTGTACGTGTGTTATTAGGCTTGAGAACCTACTTTTTAAAATTCAAAATCTGCTATAAACAGATGAACGTCTTTTCGATTGCTGTAATTTGTAATGATTAGCAACGTGGAATAACAGAGGTATCTTATTTTGCACAATTTCCATGCAATAAAGAGAACGAAAGGAAACCTTTTAGGAATTACCTTTTCCTTGTTAGCCTTCACTGATCTCTTAAAGACTTAGAGATATGTGCGTGGAGGAGATAATATGGCCTGCAGCAGCGAAGCAGCCTCTTTGAGAGCTTTAATCTTTTTGGCGTTAAGCGAAGCGTCAGCTGAATTATATGAAGTGGAGGCTGACGGGGAGGAGGGAGAGGAGCAGGATGCTGTCTGACAAGCCAGGGTTTCAAAAATTATAGATGTTGCTCAAAGTAAAGTATATATGCAGCAGTGTG
>NC_051415.1:21226208-21226645 GCF_015228065.2 Penaeus monodon
GTTCGTGTGCGTGTAACTATAATATGATCTTTGGCTGTAAATGTGTTTGATGAATACCAAAGTGATGCACTTAGGTTAAGTACAAGTTGCGTTTCAGAGGCATAATTTCTTTCTAATTGAAATGCAGTCTTTAGCTAGAAATCTTGCATGATATTCTCTCTTTCGTGACATGAGGAAGCGCCACCTTGGCAAGTGCCCCTGAATGTATTCTTAGTGGGAACACGAACTAAGCTGCTTAAGTATCATTTTTTTAGGTGATAGTCTCATGCAGACTCATTGCTTTATTCGGCTTTTGTTGGGTTATAGCAACAGTAAGTAGTGTGTGGTTGACGATATTTTGGTCTGTTTTTGCCTAATCTTCTAACCTAAGGGGTTCTTGCACTAGTCTCTAGATGATTTCCCAATTCAAAAGCAGTTACCATATAAATTGAATAAAG
>NC_051415.1:21227416-21227924 GCF_015228065.2 Penaeus monodon
GTATTTTGAACTGAGAGTTTTCCCGGATTTATAAAACGGAACAGATAAGCTTCTGGCGAGAATATTGCTTTGAGGATAGGATCAGAGCAATTTTATATGTAGTATACTGCAAAAAGCCTGCAAAAGGATGTAAGTGTTAAAGGATCAGCCCGCGTGTTATTACAGACATATCTTTAAGCTAAAATGAAAATGACCGATATCTATACTTATCACTGATATGTAAATGTTCTTCGTAATACGGTTGGATTAATCAAAGAATCATTCACACTGGTAAAATATGAAACGATATAGCGGCTGCATGCGTCTCTTTGTACACTTTGTAAATTTTATAGTTGATTCAGGACTTTTTTAATAGATAGCAAATAAAATCAGTGATTTCCCTCTGTATGTGTGCATATACATCAACACACACAAATGCAAAAATAAATGACATGAGAAAAAATGTAAATGTAATATATATAATGTTCGTTTCTAGAATTAGTGTTTCCTGGTCGTATACACATGTGCT
>NC_051415.1:21227994-21228177 GCF_015228065.2 Penaeus monodon
AACCAAACAAACAACAAAAAAAACCCCACACAACAAAGCAAAAGGGATAAATAAAGCATAAAAAAAATTTAAAAAAATAAAAAAAAAAATAAAAAAAAAAAAATAAAAACCCCAAACACTAAAAAAACACACAAAAAAAAAAAGTAAGACAACAACCCAACAACAAACAAAAAAAAAAAAAAA
>NC_051415.1:21228372-21228717 GCF_015228065.2 Penaeus monodon
TGCAAACCTATTGTATATATTCATAAACGCCCATTCGTGCGTTCGTGTTCCAGACTTCCAGCCTGTCGACAGCCCATTATGTATAAATTCCCACTTGATCCTGGGATGTAGGTCCAACGTTCACGATAGTTTGTTCACTTTGCTGACGGAACTTTATCAGAGTCAGCTTTGTGGGAACTCATTCATATAATGGGTGCCGAGGATTGGAATTTTATGCATACCCATCAAAGTGATTGTCCCGCCTGGCAGGATTATAAACGTACTTTCAATTGGACTATGTAGCTTACGTGAGGTAAATCATGAAATATTTCCTTAAACTCTCGGTCTATTTCGGTTCCCCATGGT
>NC_051415.1:21229117-21230639 GCF_015228065.2 Penaeus monodon
CACCCTTTTGTTTATCAAACTCAGTTGATGTCCATTGTATAATAAACGACATTGCCTTTGATAATTGGTTGATTTTGGGTTCATCCAGAAGTTTAGAAACGTGCTAATTAAATTCAAACGTTTGATATGCCCCGTATTTGATGCAGACCAGCATATGTCAGCCAGTCCTCTAATCCTTGCGGATGCAATCATTTGATTCAGACCAACATATGTTCGAGGGCTCTTTAATTATCGCAGATTGTAATTATCCTCAGACGTGTAATAAAAAATGATAAATTCCAGTTTTCTTACTCAACAGGGGAACCTTCATTATTCTGTCAAAAGTCCGTCTCTTCTTTGGTTTTGGGTATACGCACATCTCGCCGAAAAAAAAAACAGCAGCAAAAGCGAATACTTATAACAGATACTGAGCTCTCTAATTCATCTAATGAAGATCATCGGCTGGTATTAGCTTACACTCGGGTTTGTTCAAAAGTCGTGGCGCCGGCCGGGAACATGGGCGAATTATAAGCCTGAGCTAATAACTCATGTGTCTGGATATAATGTGCCCTTCTCATTTACCTTCAAACGAAGCTGAAACAGGCTTTATCTTCTCTTAGTTGCTGCCCTGGCAATCACGGTGATGGACTCCATTCATTTTCCATTAAAATCAAGAGGAAAAAATCGGAAAGTGGCTATAAAACGCGGCAGTTATTTTATGGGCCTTTGGATGTCGGCTTGTTATCCTTCCGTGAACTGTTCGTAAACGATGTGAAGTAATTCTTGCTTTTAGTTCGTCTCTTAATTTGCTGACAGAATGATTACTGCCCTATCAATTCTTTGGAAAAGGGACGAAGTAACTAATCTCATTTATATTTCTGTGCAACAAAAAGTCATCTCAAATTGCTCTATAAATCTGTGAATGATGAAATATTATATTTGATCTAAAGAGTAAAACAAAAATCTGCAATAAGCCTGTTATAGTATTGTTAACTCTACAGAGGATCTATACACGTTGTATACAGTACAATAATCTTATATCTGTGTGCTTTTACTGTAATGAAATTAAAATTGCTATTACACCTCATTCGTTGAAAGTAACAACCAGTATTTTCGGGCAACAGTATCATTATATGCTTTCCTTGCCATTGTCCTTTTGACTCGCTTGCATGCAACATTGTGTGTTGGGCTGGGTCCTGATGACAATGTTCTTGTCAATAATTGTTATGCTTTTGTTACCTGACATTGCTGTTACCGATGTTTCTGTGTGTATTGTGTTTAGATAGTAAACGCAAATCAGAAGTCACTCTTTATTAATGTGTGATGCACAATATTCTACTATGAGAAACCCCGTATAAATTTTCTCGTCTTTGCATGTTTCTTTAAAGTCCTTATTATCATCCCCCCTCTCCCATTTCCCTTCACCTAATCATCCTAACGTCGTGTCCTCGCCACGCCTCTTTCACATCCCTGAGCTTCTCCTCACTACCTTCTCCCCAAACCTCCCTCTCGCCTACTAAGACCTCATCCTCCCCTTTGCTCC
>NC_051415.1:21230737-21230848 GCF_015228065.2 Penaeus monodon
GGCTATCCTTTAACCCCCTCGTTTCCTCCCCTCACTCCTTCACTTACCTCTCCCTATCAAACTTTAGTCCGAGTCCTGCCTCATTTCTGAGCGAAATCCTGGCGATTGCTC
>NC_051415.1:21230953-21231494 GCF_015228065.2 Penaeus monodon
CACCCCTCTTTCCCCTCCCGAATCTTACCCATCTACTGTGTGAACCACTTAGGCCTAGTTCCTTTATACCTCTCCATGTGTATAAATTATACATACAATGAATAAATTTCTCAAAAATCGAATCAAATCTTCCTCCTCGTCCTCGCTACTCCCATCTCTTCCTCCCCTTTCCTTCTCTCACACCCTCCCTATACCTAGCTAAAGCTCCGCCTCATTTGCCAGCAAGAGCCTGGCGATGACGTAATAGGTGTCAGCATTAACCCGCCCCCCTTTCCCCCCCGCGGCGATGTTGCCACAGACACCGGGTCGCGGATCCTCTGCTGCAGGACACCCGAGGGACGCCACGCACAGCCGCCGCCACGAGAAAGGGAGGCGTTGACGAGGTTCTCCTGCCATCATCATCGCGGCGCCTCTCTAACCCGCGGCGCTGTTTTAGCCTCAACACAAGCACTCCGTCCGGCTCTCTTTTGTCCCGCTGCGCCGGGATCTCGGGGATTTCCTGGCCGAGCCGCGCCGCCTGCACAGGATTTTGTCTCCAAGG
>NC_051415.1:21231963-21232111 GCF_015228065.2 Penaeus monodon
CGGGTAACCATAATTGTGTTTAAAACAATGATTTTAAATTATGTATGTTATCTATTATTAGCTTATCTTAAATTTTAATCTAAAAGTAATGATATGACAGTATAAAATTTTTTTTATGGATGTTTGTCTAGAATTAAAAAATTTAATG
>NC_051415.1:21232958-21233125 GCF_015228065.2 Penaeus monodon
ATTCACTGTGTCGTATTTCAAATACTCATGTCCTCATAATTTCTTCCAGTTCACGTGTACACCCTTTCCAACAATACACAGACATAAGTTTCAAGAGTAGAATAGACAGAAAAAAAAACATACCGAAAAAAACATAACTCATTATTCGAATGAAAGAATGAAATGTG